>NC_086445.1:987489191-987817110 GCF_028390025.1 Pseudophryne corroboree
TTATTGCTACGATCCCCTTTTTAGCTTGACGTGCTGTTCGGCAATCTGGTGGAAATGGTGGAATTCCAGGTAGAATTCCTGAAAACTCTGGAAGATGGGGTCAGGCTGGTACCAGACCTGGAGAAGCTGGAGAAAGTGGATCAGTTCAAGGTAATTGCACTCTAATCCTGCCATGCGCTGATGCGGCAACCAAACCACCTGGTCACATGATGCGGCAACCAAACCACCTGGTCACATGATGCGGCAACCAAACCACCTGGTCACATGTATTGTCCCCTCTTTACACACCTGCAGCTAAAAGAGTCCAGCTTGGTGTAAAAGTCCCCCATATCTTCACTGCAGATGTCCTACATTATAATTACTGTTGTTCTAATGTCAGCCGTCTTAGAGGAGCATTGTCTGTGCCATTCAGAGGACTTCTAAGATTATTTAAGGATATTTTATGCTTTGCTACTTACAGACTAGCGTTTCCCTCCTGGAGCGCTTAGTGTACCCAGGGCTCTGTGCTTTCCTGGACAGGTTCCACCACCCCACACAGCCGACCCCTGTAGAGGAAACACATCCGGGAAATAGCTCTCCAGTCTATGACAGCCCGACCTCAGCCTGTCAGTGTATGCTATACTCACTCCCGGACTGGCTTCCTCTGCATGTGACAGCTCTACTGCTCTGCGGGCTATAGGAAACCTGCCCAATGACAGGGCTCTGCAAGCTGTTAACACTTATTTTATTTGGGAACTTCAAACCCGTATTTCTGCTGTGCATAAGGCCTGCTCCTCTTCCTGGTGATAACTTCCACCTTATCATCTGCTCTGCTAAGGTCCCGAAACTTGTACCTGTTGTGTATGTTGTGTATGTTACTAGTAGCTCCTTTATATAGGTAACTTGTAGAATACGTTTGGGGTTGCACTCACAAATGTGCAATAAATTGGATTTCTATAGTGCTTGGTCACACTCTATGTAGGGACGGTTGTGACCTGGGCTAAGCTGGCACTATGAACATAGGGGGTCATTCCGAGTTGTTCGCTAGCTGCATTCGTTCGCTGTGCAGCGATCAGGCAAAAACTTGGCACGTCAGCGCATGCGTATGCAGCGCAATGTACTATTACAACGAACAATGTCGTTTTACACAAGGTCTAGCAATGCTTTTCAGTCACACAGGCAGCCGCAGAGTGATTGACATGAAGAAGGCGTTTCTGGGTGTCAAATGACCGTTTTCAGGGAGTGATCGGAAAAACGCAGGCGTGGCTGGCCGAACGCAGGGCGTGTTTGTGACGTCAAAACAGGAACTGAATGGTCTGAAGTGATCGCAAGTGCTGAGTAGGTCTGAAGCTACTCTGAAACTGCACATAATTATTTTGTAGCTGCTCTGCGATCCTTTCGTTCGCACTTCTGCTAAGCTAAGATACACTCCCACTAGGCGGCGGCATAGCGTTTGCACGGCTGCTAAAAACTGCTAGCGAGCGATCAACTCGCAATGACCACCATAGTTCCCTGTATTTCACTACTTTACATTTAATGAAACACTGGCTGCTACAAAATGACCGCAGGATGCAGCTTGGTGGTTGTATTAATAATCCAGAGACTCTGCATATGGGAGTCCAAGCAGCAGTAAAATGTACAGTATATAATATACGGGTCTATTTACTATGCCCTGGACGGAGATAAAGGGGAACATTTACTAAGCAGTGATAAGAACGGAGAAGTGAGCCAGTGGAGAAATTTCCCCATCAACCAATCAGCAGATCTGTATAATTTTATAGTATGCAAATTATAGATGTTACTTCAATGCTGATTGGTTGCCATGGGCAACTTCTCCACTGGCTCACTTCTCCGCTCTTATCACTGCTTAGTAAATGTCCCCCATAGTACCAGCCAATCAGCTCCTAACTGCCATGTCACAGGCTGGGTTTGAAAAATAACCGTTAGGAGCTGATTGGCTGATACTTTATCTCCATCCACTTTATCTCCACCTGAGGCTTAGTAAATAGACCCCTAAGTCTTCTAAAGACATTCCTAGTTGGCAGAATGCCAAATCTAAGGCATGATTAAATATATATATATGTGTGTGTGTGTGTGTGTGTGTGTGTGTGTGTGTGTGTGTGTGTGTGCAAAATGGTCCTATAGATGCTTCCTCAAACACCTAGCTCAATTCGCCATGCGGCGCGAGACCCCTGTTCGCAGTGAGCCGCGCCGCGTCTTTCTCGTCTTTGTAGCGTGACTGTGCATCTTAATCACAAAGTGGTATGACCATATATGCGACATTTGTATATGTGTGTGCGACTGTACAGGAATCTGTATACGAAGCACAACAGAACTTGGCGTGAATAAAAGCCGTGGCCGCTGTATTTTAGCACTTCGTTTACAGAATCAAACACAAACCCGGTTGTGCGGGATATGGCGTGCCGAAAAGGGATGTTTGGTGCAACTGCAGTAAAAGTGTACGAGGACGCATCTACTTTCCCTGAGCCCCTTCGGCCTGATTCAGTGATTTCTGCGCAGTTGTATGATCATATGTATATTTTTCACTGCCCATGCATCACATTTGATTACCGCGACAGTCAATGTGCGTTTATAGAATGTAATGGGGGAGGGGTGGGAAGGCGAGCTAGTCAGATGCAGGCATGTTGTAAGTGTTTTTGGGCTTGCGGCAGCCAGCGACCACATCTGTATATACAGTTGCAATGGCCCCGATGGACGGATACTCTGGGAAACCTTATGTTTGATGGTGCGTCTTTGTGTGCAAGCGGCGCATTAGAGACACCACCAGCGGGCATGTCTTGTGTAATTACTATCGATTTAGGCTACTTTGGGACAGGGTTACTTTTATTGGTGTAAAGACTAGCACCCTCCACTCTCTTCAGCGGGAGGGTAGAGTAATGGGAGTTACGGGTCATGTCACCATGGCGATAGTAAAAGGTTGTTGCCATAAACGCAGTTACACAGTGATTGCCTGACTCAGTGAGCAGGTGTTTTTGGGAACTATGCCCTTTAGTTCCCAGTTGGTGCTGTGTAACCTGCAGCTGTCAGACTCCTCTAGCCATAGAGCGCTGTCTGGTTGCTTGTCTATAAGAGCCCGTGAACCCTGTTACCACCTGTATGTTGGCAACCCGCACAAAGGCATTTGGAATGGAGTGAACTATAGCTGACTGCTTGACATGGAGGTTTGGAACCCTACGAGCTGTGATTATGCATTAATGTTCTGTGCATGTGCTAATTATAAGGCAAAGTGTTTTCTGCGCTCTGGAGTCGGGCTGAATAGAAGAAAACCTGCAGTGTATTGAGCTGCTGTCTGCAAATGGCGCCTTTCCGAGTAGTCACTCTGTGCTTTGGTTCTGTTTTGCAGAAAGTCTTGTTTTCCTTGGGTGGATCTTTTCTATATTACGCCGACCGATTCAAGTTGTACAGTGCCTTCTGCGCCAGTCACACAAAGGTCCCGAAAGTCTTAGTGAAAGGTAAGAGGGGCCACACAATTTTTGAAGGATAAAAGACCGCAGATCATCAAATAATGTTATGTTGTGTAGATTCTGCTCTGTTGAGAAGCACCAACTACAACAAGACCTCAGGGTCAATTCTCCATCATTCCAATATAATACAGTGCCTACAGATACCAGAGGATGCTTTTCTGCAGGCTGTGTGCAGTAGACATGAGCGTGAAGCCTCTCATTTTGCCAGAAACAAGTGTTGTCTCTGACAGGAAGTGATGTCACTGGTTCCTGGTGAATTGATAGGCTGTATTCTGTGCCAATAACATGGCTGCTTACAATCTTCACATGTGATCTCGGCTTTTCTTAGTGAAGAAGCAGAAATGAAAAACCCTGAGAACTAGTGCTTAGCCTTTCAAACTTTTTGTTGACTAGTCTACTTTTATTTTTTTAATTTCAAATGATTTCTCTTAATTAAACCTTCTTTATTTTCACTGGAACTTACATGATGCAGAGAGTCCGTTTAAAGTAATTTTCCTTCAGGATAGATCAGTGCTGTATGAAGCTGCAGAGAACCTTGGTTTATAGGTTATTTTATAAGGGCTCTAAAACAGACTGGGACATTAAAGAGACAATATGGGGCAATACGCAGTCTATGACATATTGACCATAGGGTCCAATTTTATCACATCCACAGAAACCGCCTAGAAGTGACCTGAGGCCAAAGTGTATTTTTTTTCTGGTTCTAAATATTTAACCACCGTTTAGGTCTCTAGATTTTCTGCTGTGCCTTTCAGATTCCAAGATAACAATTACTTACAGCATCACCCATATTTACCATGTAGATGCAGCATGCACTTAGGACATTAATAAAACATGAAATCATTCCTGATGTTGTTGCCAATCTTGCATAAAATGATTTTGCTTGTGTCGTTATTAGGGAATTGTTTGTAAATCAATATACTCAGAGCAGTCTTTTGCCGACCAGTCGCTCCAGCAGGGAGCTCTTGGAGCTTTTCGTTCAACAGCAGCTGGGGGAGCCGCAGGCTTTCCTTTGTTCAGTGTAGAGCATTAGAATTTAATATCAGCCTCTGAGTGTGAAACCTATTCACCTACATTGGCATGTTCCTGTAAGTGGCCACCCCTGCTGCTGTAATTGTGCTAGAGGCAGGAGGCTAGGAGACCACTATATAAGTAGAACAGAGTGTAGATACAAGCAGCCCAATTCTTTCATATGTTCCAAGGTCAAAGAGAAGGTGTTATGTTTGGTTGTTCTTAAATGTATTCCCGCTGTGCTGTAAGCCTGTTATCTCCAACTCTCCAGAGGGTCCGTGGGGTCAGTCATTAAAATTCTCCTCCTTGCAGCTAAAACGGATCACAGTTTCAAAGCCTTCCTGGATGCCCAGAATCCCAAGCAGCAGCACTCGTCAACGCTGGAGTCTTACCTGATCAAACCCATCCAGCGCATCCTGAAATACCCGCTGCTTCTGAAGGAACTCTATTCTCTGACGGACGCGGAGAGTGAGGAGCACTACCACCTGGATGGTAAGATGGCAGGAAGCCTCATTAGACCCGGCCATGAGAACATACGGAATATAAGACTATTTTTTTGTGCTTTTATTCAACTTGTCTTTTGGTATCCGCTCTGGTCCTACTGGCGGCAAAGTTCACTCATACTACCAGTAAATACATGGGGCGGGGGGGGGGGGGGCAGGTTACTAGGGATCACCTAAGCGTTGAGGAGTGCACTTAGTAACCAGGTAATTGCAGCAACACATCCCATTTTCTCAGACGTCCCTGATTATAATTGGCCTGATGCAGAGCTAAATGTAAATCAGGTTTAGTAGCACGTACATTGTGTGCATGGAACAAAGTTGTCTCTGAACTTGAAGTACTGTCCATCCCTGTTATGCCCCTTAGGTTGGAGAAGCAACTTTTTAACGCCTTGAAAAATATTAACGTTTCTTAATCCCATTTAAGCAAAAATACTTCTTGCGGGCTCAGGATAAAATATTGGTGGTCGGGCTACCGGCGGTCGCATGACTGACCGCGGCATCCTGACACCGAAGATCCCGACACCGGAGGGAGTAAGTATTTCTACCCACCCCTAACCCACGGGGGGTGGCTATGGATAACCCTCAGGGTGGTGGTGATGGGGGGGTTCTAGAGATAACCAGCCCTCCTAGTGTCTAACCCTCCCCAAGCCTTAACCCCAACCCCGATACTTACCTTCGGGATGTCGGCTGTCAGTGTTCCGGCGCCGGCCTCCCTTTTACATATTTATGATCACTTTACGGCCAAAGTTATTTTAAGCTGCTAAATAGAATAAAAAATATATTTCAAGGTCACAGGGTTTGGTGTAAATACTGCTGTCCTCCGGTTCAGAGAGTGAGCGCAACCTTGACATCCTTCATGTTTATTAATGACTGCCTAACATCTTCCTAGCCGGAGGCATGGATTACGCTCTGACAGTCGGAAGCCTGGAATCGCTTGCTAAATCTAGTATGATTAAGAAGCAAATGGAGAAAATTAGAGCAGACATAAATTGTGGCTTTCATGTCTATAAGAGGACCTGGATGTATTTTTGCTGCACCTTTTTGCTTTTCTGTGTTCCCAGTGGCGATCAAGACCATGAACAAAGTTGCCAGTCACATTAACGAGATGCAAAAAATACACGAAGAGTTTGGCGCCGTCTTTGATCAGCTTATAGCGGAACAGACTGGGGAAATTAAAGAGGTACCAAGACTTCCATCGATGCACGTTCTCCTTGTCAGTTCTGATTGTGCACATAATTACATGAATCCAGGCTGCGCATGGGGAGAATTCTGTTGTGATCTCAGCACAATTACTTTGTTGACAAATGCGTCGTTATTCAGCAATGTAGGGGTGCTGGCCTCCCATGGCGTGGCCCCTGGTTGCTCACGGGTGCCACATTATTCAGTTCCAGACAGGCATTGGGCTACGGAGACAGTATAACCTACTGGTGCGTTGTCCCCTTTTCGGAGAACCATTGCATTGTAATCTAATTGGCTGTCCTTTACTTTGGTTCTCCTCCCCATCCAATCACTGACTCACTAGGAAGTGACCAAAATACAAGGTGACGTGTATGTAAAAGTGTAGATGTAAACGTTTCAGGTAGCTGTTGGTGATTAAATTGGGAAGGTGGGAGGAATACTTTACAGTCCACAGCGTTGAAGGCCCTGGTCAAAATTAGAGTTTATATATATTTCTCTATCGTCCTAGTGGATGCTGGGGTTCCTGAAAGGACCATGGGGAATAGCGGCTCCGCAGGAGACAGGGCACAAAAGTAAAGCTTTTCCGATCAGGTGGTGTGCACTGGCTCCTCCCCCTATGACCCTCCTCCAGACTCCAGTTAGATTTTTGTGCCCGGCCGAGAAGGGTGCAATTCTAGGTGGCTCTCCTAAAGAGCTGCTTAGAGAAAGTTTAGCTTAGGTTTTTTATTTTACAGTGAGTCCTGCTGGCAACAGGATCACTGCAACGAGGGACTGAGGGGAGAAGAAGTGAACTCACCTGCGTGCAGGATGGATTGGCTTCTTGGCTACTGGACATCAGCTCCAGAGGGACGATCACAGGTACAGCCTGGATGGTCACCGGAGCCGCGCCGCCGGCCCCCTTGCAGATGCTGAAGTTAGAAGAGGTCCAGAATCGGCGGCTGAAGACTCTGACAGTCTTCTAAAGGTAGCGCACAGCACTGCAGCTGTGCGCCATTTTCCTCTCAGCACACTTCACACGCTGTCACTGAGGGTGCAGGGCGCTGGGGGGGGGCGCCCTGGGAGGCAAATGTAAACCTATATACTGGCTAAAAATACCTCACATATAGCCCCCAGAGGCTATATAGAGATATTTAACCCCTGCCAAACTTCACTAAAGAGCGGGAGACGAGCCCGCCGGAAAAGGGGCGGGGCCTATCTCCTCAGCACACAGCGCCATTTTTTCTCTCACAGAAAGGCTGGAGAGAAGGCTCCCAGGCTCTCCCCTGCACTGCACTACAGAAACAGGGTTTAAACAGAGAGGGGGGCACTAATTGGCGATATAAATATATATATAAAGATGCTATTAGGGAGAAACACTTATATAAGGTTGTCCCTATGTAATTATAGCGTTTTTTGGTGTGTGCTGGCAAACTCTCCCTCTGTCTCTCCAAAGGGCTAGTGGGGTCCTGTCCTCTGTCAGAGCATTCCAGGTGTGTGTGCTGTGTGTCGGTACGTGTGTGTCGACATGTATGAGGACGATGTTGGAGGAGGCGGAGAAATTGCCTGTAATGGTGATGTCACTCTCTAGGGAGTCGACACCGGAATGGATGGCTTATTTAGGGAATTACGTGAAAATGTCAACACGCTGCAAGGTCGGTTGACGACATGAGACGGCCGACAAACAATTAGTACCGGTCCAGGCGTCTCAGAAACACCGTCAGGGGTTTTTAAAAAAACGCCCATTTACCTCAGTCGGTCGACACAGACACAGACACGGACACTGAATCCAGTGTCGACGGTGAATAAACAAACGTATTCCTCATTAGGGCCACACGTTAAGGGCAATGAAGGAGGTGTTACATATTTCTGATACTACAAGTACCACAAAAAAGGGTATTATGTGGGAGTGAAAAAACTACCTGTAGTTTTTCCTGAATCAGATAAAATAAAATGAAGTGTGTGATGATGCGTGGGTTTACCCCGATAGCAAATATTGGCGTTATACCCTTTCCCGCCAGAAGTTAGGGCGCGTTGGGAAACACCCCTTAGGGTGGATAAGGCGCTCACACGCTTATCAAGTGGCGTTACCGTCTCCAGATACGGCCGCCCTCAAGGAGCCAGCTGATAGGCAGCTGGAAAAATATCCTAAAAAGTATATACACACATACGGTGGTTATACTGCGACCAGCGATCGCCATCAGCCTGGAGATGCAGTGCTGGGTTGGCTTGGTCGAATTCCCTGACTAAAAATATTTTATTGATATAGAGCATTTAATAGGATGCATTCTATATATATGTATGCGAGATGCACAGAGGGATATTTGCACTCTGGCATCAAGATAAGTGCGTTGTCCATATCTCCCAGAAGATGTCATGGACACGACAGTGGTCAGGTGATACAGATCCCATACGGCACATGGAAGTATTGCCGTATAAAGGGAAGGAGTTATTTGGGGTCGGTCCATCGGACCTGGGGGCCACGGCTACAGCTGGGAAATCCAACCTTTTTACCCCAAGTTACATCTCAGCAGAAAAAGACACTGTCTTTTCAGCCTCAATCCTTCCGTTTCCCATGTGGGCAAGCGGGCTAAAGGCCAGTCATATCTGCCCAGACATAGAGGAAAGGGAAGTAGACTGCAGCAGGCAGCCCCTTCCCAGGAAAAGAAGCCCTCCACCGCGTCTGCCAAGTCCTCAGCGTGACGCTGGGGCCGTGCAAGCGGACTCAGGTGAGGTGGGGGGGTAGTCTCAAGAGTCTCAGCGCGCAGTGGGATCACTCGCAAGTTGACCCCTAGATCGTACAAGTATTATCCCAGGGGTACAGATTGGAGAGTCGAGACATTTTTTCCTCGCAGGTTCCTGAAGCCTGCTTTACCAACGGCTCCCTCCGACAGGGAGGCAGTATTGGGAAAAAAATTCACAAGCTGTATTTCCAGCAGGTGATAATCAAAGTACCCCTCCTACAACAAGGAAAAGGGTATTAGTCTTCCACACTATATTGTGGTACTGAAGCCAGACGGCTTGGTGAGACATAGTCTAAATCTGAAATCTTTGAACACTTACATAAAAAGGTTCAAATCAAGATGGAGTCACTCAGAGCAGTGATAGAGAACCGGAAAAAAGGGGACTATATGGTGTCCCTGGACATCAAGGATTACCTCCATGTCCAAATTTGCCCTTCTCAACAAGGGTACCTCTGGTTCGTGATACAGAACTGTCAATATCAGTTTCAGACGCTGCCGTTGAATTATCCACGGCACCCCGGGCCTTTACCAAGGTAATGGCCGAAAAGATGATTCTTAAAAGAAGAAAGGCATCTTAATTATCCCTTACTTGGACGATATCCTGAAAGGGGCAAGTTTCCAGAGAACAGTTGGAGGTCGGAAAAGAACTATCTAAAGTAGTTCTACGACAGCACGAGTGGATTCTAAATATTCCAAAAATCGCAGCTGTTTTCCGATGATACGTCTGCTGTTCCTAGGAATGATTCTGGGCATAGTCCAGAAAGAGGTATTTCTCCTGGAGGGGAAAGCCAGGGAGTTATCCGACCTAGTCAGAAACCTCCTAAAACCAGGCCAAGTATCAGTGCATCAATGCACAGGAGTCCTGGGAAAAATGGTGGCTTCTTACGAAGCGATTCCATTCGGCAGATCTCACGCAAAAACTTTTCAGGGGGATTTGCGGGACGAATGGTCCGGATCGCATCTTCAGATGCATCAGCGGATAACCCTGTCTCCAAGGACGAGAGGTGTCTCTTCTGTGGGGGCTGCAGAGTGCTCATCTTCTAGAGGGCAGCACATTCAGCATTCAGGACTGTGTTCTGGTGACCACGGATGCCAGTCTGAGAGGCTGGGGAACAGTCACACAGGGAAGAAATTTCCAAGGAAGTGTGGTCAAGTCTGGAGATTTCTCTCCACATGAATATACTGGAGCTAAGGGCAATTTACGATGCTCTGAGCCTAGGAAGACCTCTGCTTCAAAGTCAACCGGTGCTGATCCAGTAGGACATCATCATGGCAGTCGCCCACGTAAACAGACGGGGCGGCACAAGAAGCAGGAGGGCAATGACAGCAAGGATTCTTCGCTGGGCGAAAAATCATGTGATAACACTGTCAGCAGTGTTCATTCCGGGAGTGGACAACTAGGAAGATTTCCTCAGCATGAATGAATTCCACCCGGAAAAGTGTGAACTTCATCTGGAAGTTTCCACATGTTTGTAAACCGTTGGGAAAGACCAAAGGTGGTTATGATGGCGTCCCACATGAAGCGCCAGGTCTAGAGACCCTCAGGCAATAGCTGGGACGCTCTGGTAACACCGTGGGTGTACCAGTCGGTGTATGTGTTCCCTCCTCTGCCTCTCATACCCAGTGTATGGAGAATGATAGGAAGGAGAGGAGTAAGAACTATACTCGTGGCTCCGGTTTGGCCAAGAAGAACTTGGTACCCGGAACTTCAAGAGATACTAGAAAGGATCTTGATTCAGCAAGAATCATGTCTGTTCCATGACTTACCGCAGCCGCGTTGACGGGTGAACGCCGGATCCTAAGGGAAAAAGGCATTCCGGAAGAGGTCATCCCTACCCTGGTCAGAGCCAGGAAGGAGGTGACCGCACAACATTATCACTGCTTAGGTGAAAATGTGTTCCATGGTGTGAGGCCAGGAAGGCTCCACGGAAGAATTTCAACTAGGTTAATTCCTACATTTCCTGCAAACAGGAGTGTATATGGGTCTCAAATTGGGGTCCATTAAGGTTCAAATTTCGACCGGTCGATTTTCTTCCAGAAAGAAATTGGCTTCAGTTCCTGAAGTCCAGAAGTTGTTAAGGGAGTACTGCATATACAACCCCCTTTTGATGTCTCCAGTGGCACTGGGCGATCTCAACGTAGTTTGGGATTCCTAAAATCACATTGGTTTAAACAACTCAAATCTGTGGATTTGATATATCTCACATGGAAAGCGACCATGCTGTTGGTCCTGGCCTCGGCCAGGAGAGTGTCAGAATTGGCGGCTTTATCTCACAAAGCCATATCTGATTGTCCATTCGGACAGAGCAAAGCTGTGGACTCGTCCCCAGTTTCTCCCTAAGGTGGTGTCAGCGTTTCACCTGAACCAGCTTATTGTGGTACCTGCGGCTACTAGGGACTTGGAGGACTCCAAGTTGCTGGATGTTGTCAGGGCCCTGAAAATATAGTTTCCAGGTCGGCTGGAGTCAGGAAATCTGACTTGCTGTTTATCCTGTATGCACCCAACAAGCTGGGTGCTCCTGCTTCTAAGCAGACTATTGCTCGTTGGATTTGTAGTACAATTCAGCTTGCACATTCTGTGGCAGGCTTGCCACAGCAAAAAATATGTAAATGCCCATTCCACAAGGAAGGTGGGCTCATCTTGGGCGGCTGCCCGAGGGGTCTCGGCATTACAACTCTGCCGAGCAGCTACGTGGTCGGGGGAGAACACGTTTGTAAAATTCTACAAATTTGATACCCTGGCAAAAAGAGGACCTGGAGTTCTCTCATTCGGTGCTGCAGAGTCATCCGCACTCTCCCGCCCGTTTGGGAGCTTTGGTATAATCCCCATGGTCCTTTCAGGAACCCCAGCATCCACTAGGACGATAGAGAAAATAAGAATTTACTTACCGATAATTCTATTTCTCGGAGTCCGTAGTGGATGCTGGGTGCCCATCCCAAGTGCGGATTATTCTGCAATACTTGTACATAGTTATTGTTACAAAAATCGGGTTATTGTTGTAGGAAGCCGTCTTTCAGAGGCTCCTTTTGTTATCATACTGTTAACTGGGTTTAGATCACAAGTTGTACGGTGTGATTGGTGTGGCTGGTACGAGTCTTACCCGGGATTCAAAATTCCTCCCTTATTGTGTACGCTCGTCCGGGCACAGTACCTAACTGGAGTCTGGAGGAGGGTCATAGGGGGAGGAGCCAGTGCACACCACCTGATCGGAAAAGCTTTACTTTTGTGCCCTGTCTCCTGCGGAGCCGCTATTCCCCATGGTCCTTTCAGGAACCCCAGCATCCACTACGGACTCCGAGAAATAGAATTATCGGTAAGTAAATTCTTATTATTATAGCTTTTATATAGGCAGTTAGCATTGTCGCCAGGTCATAGTTATACAGTAAAGTAATACCTGGTGTAAACCGCGGCACCAGTAACTTCATACATTACTGGAGACACACCTTGACTTTCCTCACACGATCTGGTCCTGAAGCTGGCTGGTTGCAGTGTTTGTGTCAGACTCTTAACATCTGTCTTGTTGTGTTGCAGGTTGCAGACTTATCCATGGGGGACTTATTACTGCACAACACCGTTGTATGGCTGAATCCTCCAGCATCACTGGGGAAATGGAAGAAGGACCCTGAGTTGGCAACTTTTGGTAAGCTCTTTTTGTACAGATCTGCTCATGACCGCAATTTACCACTCACCCACAAATACTTGCTGACGTCTTGGAGAAAGTAGTTCCGGCTGTGTGGTCATCCTCTTCACTGTCTTCTTTTATCTGCCAGTTTTCAAGGCTGCCGTGGTTCTGGTGTACAAGGACAGCTCCAAGCAGAAGAAGAAGCTGGTAAGTTATTTCCTGTTTACTCTGCGTTAGGGGGCTGTTATCCCAACCAAACTGTACAGAAGCTTTGCTGCCAAAATGTATTAGAACTCTTGCACAGTTCCTGTACTTGATACTGCTGTGTCCATTACTCTGCAGTGATTCTCTGGACAGCTCAGGGCTGAGGTTTCTATTCTATAATGCATACATTTTTTGTAGGGTGGATCACACCGGGCGTCGATGTTTGAGGACCGGGATCCATTTCGCTTCAGACACATGATCCCTACTGAGGCTCTGCAGCTCCGAGCACTGACCACATCAGGTAACCTCTGCATCTTGTAGTGTTCTCTACTTAAGATAGTGAAACGAACTTGATGGTTTGGCGTGCACCGGTCTCCTGCACACGGAGCACTGCATGTGAAGTCACATGATGTCATATGTCGTCACTGGCTCCTAGTGGATGAACAGATTATATCCTCAGGGGTGCAGTTAGGCTTCAGCGATTTTGTGTAAGGGATTGAGTATAGTGTAGCCAGGGAGGGAACTGTTCTGTTTCTAAAACGGCCGTAGTTTTACTTCAATTCTTTTTTTCTTTTTCTTTTTTATTATTATTACTTTTTATCCCCATATATTTTATACTGGTTTGGTTTAACCGTGGAAAAAAAGTTTTTAAAACCCAAGCTAGCGGCTTTCTTGCTGTCCATTTGTAGCCTCATAAAGGTATTATATACCCTGGTGTAAGGTGAAGCAGATGTATGACGTTCATTTGGTTCTCTTTCCTGTAAGATGCTGAAACAAACTCTGTGTGCGAAATCGTCCATGTGAAATCGGAATCAGAGGGGAGGCCAGAGAGGGCTTTTCACCTATGCTGCAGGTACGTTCCTATTTAAATATATTATAAAGCTATTATTCAGTTACTTAGAGTTTGTGATTTCTGAGATAATGTTTTGAGAAAAACATGAGCGCCCTAGCAAGTACTGCGAGTTGGTTTTATTACATTTACAGCCGTATAATATTCTTACCGCGCCTTGCTGATGTATTACGAGCGCTGCTGTTTTATAGCGCTTACATGAAAAGCAAAAGCAGGTTCTGCCCACTCCCAGTGTCTGCTGCTGACTGCGCTGGAAGTGAGGTTATTGAGGTCTGAAACTGAATTTATTCCCAGATATGCACTTCGATCGGATGATTGGTTCTCTCCTGTTTCTGGCCCTCCAATCACATTGATGCCTTGCACAGTGTAAGGAACAATACACCTTCGTACCGCAGTACATGTGATATACATATATCCCGAGCTGTGTGCCGTGTTTCAGCAGCAGGCTAAGAACCGCCGGACTGCGCACAGAGCAGGACTTGGCGCCATCTGTGCTTGTATCCGTGTGACCGGTCTCCCTTTCTCTCCAGCTCTCCAGGGGGGAAGAAGGAGTTCCTGAGAGCTGTACACTCTATCCTGCGGGACAAGCATCGCAGGCAGCTGCTGAAAACCGAAAGCTTACCCAACTCCCAGCAATACGTTCCCTTTGGGGGCAAGAGGCTGTGTGCACTAAAGGGCGCTCGCCCTGCCATGAATAGAGCCGGTAAGTATTATCTTCCATAGTAATGTGGAAATGACTATGATTTGTAACCTGTTCTGTATCTCTGTAAAGCAGCTGCTATTGTACTGGATTCCCATCAAGGGTCCCTGTCATTTAGTTCTACAGTATGTGTCTGCTGTTGTGTAGCATACATGAGCATGCAGCGGAGCACAAGGGCAGTGGTGCCGAGAGAGGGGGGAGAGGGTACAAATTACCCGGGCCCAGGTCTGATGGAGGGGTCCAATAGGGGTCCAGGCCACCTCCCCCTTACCTAGCAGCAGCAGCTGCAGCTCTTTTCCTCAGCCCATCACACGCTGCTGTGTACTGAGCTGCAGTGTGGCCATGGAGGTGCTTAAAATACAATTTTTTTTCCAGTATTTTTTTCTAAGGGTACATGACCACACCTCCTGGGATTAGGCCACGCCCCTTTAAAAGTACCTGGGCCCATCCTGGCTCTCGACTGCCCTGCACAAGGGTCCCCAGTGACTGTAACTTCGAGTACCCCTGGGTATCAGTCTGGGGAGAGGAGGAAACCCCAGCGCACGCCTCGCAGTTGGAATAGGATTTTAAAAGGGCAGAAATTGTAAAATTAATAATTACATTACAGACGATGGCTGCTGTGTGTTTTTACAACATATTTGTTTCGCTTCGCCATAAAGCTCCATATCATATTGCTGGATATTAAACTCCATCTAACGATGTTCTGAAACAGCAGCGCGGAGACAGGAGTGTTTGCTCACTCTGGAAAAGTTGGCGGCTGTTGCATAAAGTGAATCATCGCCGGTCACATGTACATCGCTAGCTGTCTAAGGCGAAACCAGAACTGCCTAACGGGCAAATGTTTCATAGGTTCTGTTTCTTCCTCTGCTTCACAATTGAACAACATCCTCATGCATGTCTGTGATCAAATGCGCTTGGAATAACTGAGGGGTTTAAAATGATTTCAACGTAATCTCATTGTTTACTTCATTGTAACTACAGTTACCATCAGCCGTTTGCAGATCCTAAATGTTCCCAGCACTGTCCATCGTTAAACTTACTGAATAGAAAAAAAATGGCTCAGAAAATAACTGTTTCTGTTGAGAAATAGAATCGCTAGAATATTAAATACAACATTTCTGCTGTAATGATTATAAAGTAAAGTATGACTGATCATTTAGGTAATTCTTACGCCACATATCGATGACACTGTTATAAATGAGACTGATGTAGGGGAAAAAAGGTGAAACCGTAAAGCATTTCACTTATGCCTGTCTTTGCAAAGCTGTAGTATAGAACGTCCCCATCCTCCTAGGTAATTGTTTATCCTTCAGAGATTTAGTTGGGTATAAAACTGTAAAATAAATCTGGTAGATTTTTATAGTCACAGCTTATACAGTGCTGTGCAAATGGGCTACAGGCGGAGCGTACGCCCACACCCGTTCGCGGGCACTCTTGCTGCGAGCATCTTATTGCAATGCATATGCATTTCATATATAATGACAGAGGACCTATCTGTACTTGACTTGCTGTTGACGTATTTGCAATGAAGATATTTCTAGAATATTTTCAGCACAGCTGTCCAGTAGGCCGTTATATGTATTAAAGTGCATTAAACTGTTTATCCGCTGTTTTCAGTCTTTTATATGGTTCTCCTTTTGTCATCTGTTTTTTGTCTTGCAGTGTCCGCTCCAAGCAGGTCTCTCGCCCGGAGAAGACGCCTTGTGAGGAATAGGTTCACCATTGATTCGGACACTGTCTACTCGACGAGCCCCGACAAAGAGTCGGAAACAGACACTGAACTTAAACCACCGCAGCAGACGACCAACAGCGGAGACACCGACCGCTGGGTGGAGGAGCAGTTCGACCTCGCTCAGTACGAGGAGCAGGAAGACGTCAAGGAGACGGACATCCTCAGCAGCGACGACGAATACTGCGAGTCCATCAAAGGTGGCTCCATGGAGAAAGATCTGAGTGAGCAGCTGGAAGGCACCTCCATCTCCAACAACCCAATAAGTAGCATGGTCCAGAACACAATAGGCTCCCACGCGTCCCGCATGACCCAGCTGAAGAAGCAGACTGCTTTTTCGGGAATGAACGGCAGCATCGAAAGCAACGCCGACGAAGTCATATGGGTGAAACGCGAAGACTTTGTGCCTGCCAGAAAACAAAACACCGAAATCTAAAACTGTCACTTTAAACGCTACAAAAGGGTCCATAAAGGTGACAGTATGCCCCCCCCCCTCCTCCCCCATGCACTGTGGAAACATAATCCTCTGTACTGCACACTTGCACACACCACATCGGCAGCTAATCGGCCGCAGAGCCACATCGGGTTACAATAAAGCAACTTGCAACATCCTGTTACACAAGGCCCAGTCCTCCCATCGCTGGCGGAGAACGGGCTTATTACTATTATTTATTATAAAACAATCAGGGTTTGGACAGAAAGGGTAAAGTACAAAACGGTGGCAGAGAAGATGACAGGCAACGAGATAGCACAAAGAGGTAAAGGGATTCGTGTTGTGATCGCTCAGCCGGTCCTTGTTCTCCCCCCCCCCCATCGCCTTTCCATTGTTTTTTTAAATATTGCCGTATTTCTTCTCCTTCGCCCCCTCCATGTTCTGATACAGTAGCTTTGTATTTTAAGTGTTTTGAAGGATAGTTTTGGAATCTGTGTTACAAAGCTCTTTTCTTCCCCCCCTAGTTTTGACATTATTGCTGGTTATTTAAGTCATGTTTTAAAATAGTTTTAATTTTTTTATACTGAGAAATAACCAATTGTAACGATGCCAAACTCTTCCCAGAGACTCGGATGTAAAACACGAAGAGAGAAAAAAAGAGGAAAGTCCAAGATATATATATTTTTTTGTTTTGGTAAATTTTTACCTTTTAAATTCAGGGACACGGAACGGAATGCGGAGCATTTTACATTCTAAACATACAGATGATCAAGTCTTTCATAGGAGATAGGACGCACTAGTTTTATACGCATATATATATATATATATTATATATTTAATAAAGAGAGTGTCAGATGAGGGCATCCACAAGTTCTACATTACACATATCCTGATTTTTCTAAGTCGTACTTCCATTCAAATCGCAACGCATCTACTAAATCCCGACCAGCTCATGGGCCGTTCGGATAGATCTCTTGCACTTAGTGTATTATATGACCCCACTTTCCAATTTTTATTTTATTTTATTTTTTTCTCGTTTGACCACTTCTTTTTTCTTCTTCCCCCGCCAAACTACATGACGACCCAGCATCTTCTCTAGATTTTTCTTTTTTTTCTTTAAATAAAATAACTTTTCTCCATTGTGACAAGAGAATTTTACGCGTTTGTGTTGTGACATCTTCATGTTGTGGTAACTTTGGTGGATATAGCTACTTAACATCTTACCGGGCAGAGCACCCTCACGGACCGTAGCTCTTAGCCAGCGCTTTTCCGGCACGGTAAGACCTTAAGGCCCATGTACATGACGCTAGATATCTTTCCATTGTGATGTGAACGAGTGAGGGTGTGACTTTGCTATACTTTGCTGCTTTGCAAAACCTAGTACATCTTTATATTTTTTCGGTTGGTGTGACGGTGAATTTTGCAACCCATGAGCAAAGCTTCTTCTGAACAAGATCCTCTCCTTTCGTAAATCTATCGTCACTCTATGCCATCTGCAATTCACTCGTGTACACCCCCTCCCCAACTTCGATATCAGAGGTCAGCAGTCGTGTGGTGTTCCGTACCAAGCAAAATATGGTCAATTGTGAAAAACTGGAAAGTCTGGTGCTTTTCTAGGTACCGTTGTATGTACATATTGTCATGACATGTCCTATGTCAGATGTTCTTATATATTTCTTTTATAAGCTGAAAGAAGGTCTATTTTTATGTTTTTAGGTTTATGAATGAAAAGTTGTAAATGCTTGTCAAAGAATAAAATCTGAAAATCATTTGTCTGCCTGTTTCAATGACGCACAATTGCTGCCTACAATGTGTGACACCTACACAAGAACTTTACGCTGCTATAACGATTTATTCTTGGCATCTTCAGTGCAGGTGCTTGCCGCGTTTGACAGTGATTTTTTGTTATTTTTATAACAGGGCGTCATACTTTTACATGCCATGTTCTATTGTTAGTGAGTCGGTGGCTAACGAAGTGCACCCATCTGACAAGGCCCTATGAGGGGGTTGAATTAATTACAAGATTGCGCTGTGCACATTGCGGGTAGTTACGGGAAGGGAAACCTGTTCATGTTATAGTAGCACTTAAGTTACAACAGAACCTCACAGCTAATTGACCTCACCTAAGTGTCCCTTGTTAGTGTCACACTGTAAATGGGTAAAGTTCTGAGGATAGAACCTCATGTTCTCATTAGTACAGATACAATAGACACTGAGTCATGGTCTGGTGAGATGAGATTTTTTTTTATCTCACTGTCCTTATAGAACCGCTCCAGGTAACAGACTGTCTGGGGGATTGGCGCCTGCCCTGGTTTGTGTACAGTTTGTATAATGCCAGGGGGGACTAAGTGGCATGTCCATACACAGTACTCATGTACAGTATGTCACCCACAGTCTGCAATATCTATACAATGCGTGCACAAATTCTACTTCAGAGACGTGTGGATACAGCTGATTTGCTATAATGATCTACTATCGCATGGAATAATGCCCCTTTAATTCTCAAAATCAAACTTTTATGATCAAGGTGTCATTCTGGCTTTAAGACATTTAAAGGTCAAAACCTTCAGGGGCATAGAGGTTTCCTGTAGTAGGAGGGGGGGGGGGTACACTCACATCCCAGTATTAGGAAACATTGTGGATAATCTTTCTATATCGAACTGGAAGTTTCCATAATGAATCCTTTACATGGAGCAAAGTGCTATGTCTTCCCTCCTCCCCCACAATATGCACCTTCTATACCCCAAAGATCTCAAAATCCTGTTTGACAATACTAACCCTTGTTTTTTGTGTGTGGTTACACCCGGACCATTAGACATGCAAAGCCATGCAAATAAAAGCTGCATTTGTGCAAATATATGTATGGCATATGTGCTGCTCTATTGCATTTACAGACGTTTTTTTATATTTAGGGGGGCATTTACTAAGCAGTGATCAGAGCTGAGAAGTGAGCCAGTGGAGAAGTGGCCCCATCAACCAATAAGCAGCTCTGTAATAATTTTATAGTATGCAAATTATAGATGTTACTTCAGTGCTGATTGGTTGCCATGGGCAACTTCTCCACTGGCTCACTTCTCCGCTCTTATCACTGCTTAGTAAATGTCCCCCTTAATGTGCTAAGGACAGATGAAAGCTCATTTCTGATTGGTCGTCTGAGGTTTACAGCAAACCTGCAGTGTTAGTAAATAATCCTTCCTAAAATTATCTGCAAGTACCGTATTTGCCGGCGTATAAGACGACTTTTTTGCCCTGAAAAACATGCCTCCAAGTGGGGGGGTCGTCTTATACGCCGGGTGCACTTCAGTTGGGATAGACATAGCTGCCATAGTGGCCTTCCGATACTCGCCCGGTGCCCATAGTGGCCTCCCGATGCCCGCCCACCTCATTCTACTCACCATCCAGTATCGCGCGGTACCCAGTGCGGCCGCGGCGGGTCACTAGTGCCAATTACAGGGAGATGCAGGGACTGGCCGGAGGCGCTGCAGTCGCGTTGTGGCCGTACAATGGTGACAATGACAGGTACTGTAATGGCACTAATACTAATGGCACTCATGTGAAACCGGTAACACTAAATGCACACAGGGGTATACTTTTATACATTTTACAACTTTCTCCTCGCCCCCTCCCCCCTTCTTATGCATACCTTGATAAATACTCCCTATCCAAATCTCTTATCAGGTCATAATATACAGTATGTCACAAATCTGATGCTCTTTTACGTTTTATTTGGTGTGTGGAAGGGGGTAGTCTTATACGGCGAGTATATAACAAACTCTATATTTTGAGTGGAAATGTTGGGGGTCGTCTTATACGCCGGCAAATACGTCTTTTGTGATCTTTGCAGGCCCTGCCCCTAAGTGCGAGACATCGTAACATTGCACAGCGGGGGCAGGGCCGCTGACTCTGGGAAATACAACACTGGCCAGAGGGTCCTGAAGACTCTGAGAGGTTGCACAGTCTGCAAGGTAACTGCCAGGAATGTCCAAAGAATGCTTCAGGCAGCAATACTGTCTACCCATAAGCAAGGGTCATGGAGCAGTAATGGTGCACCCAAAAAAGCCCTGTGCTCTGTCTGACGTCACCGCTCCCAGAGCCCTAGTTACAGCCCTGGCTTACAGTCTAGGGCAGGGATCCTCAAGAACCACCAATGAGTAATGTTATCTGGATTTCCGCACTCGCGCACAGTTATGTTAATCTATTTCTCCTTCATCCACTAGGGGCCACTGGAGTGTAGTTACAATGGGGAGATAGTAGGTGGTATTGGTAGCTGGCACTTTAAAAATTCTCACACTGTGGCTAGCTCCTCCCCTACTATCTCCCCTCCAAGCCAGTCTTAGTTAAGTGCCCGAGGTAGCTGGTTCACTTGGGTTTAGCTGAAGAATTTTCTTCTTTTTTCTTTATTATTTTATTTTTCTTACACACACTCACAGACTGGCAGCTCTGCCACTGCCAGTCTGCACCGTGGGAGCTGCCGGCGGGGTCCCATCGCAGCTGCGTGCGGCTAGGGATGGGCCCCGGCTGAGGGAGACACTGAGCTCTCCTGAGTTGGCGGACACCGCTGCGTGCGGCGCGTGTCGCGGCCACTCCATCCAGCAGAAGATTCCGGCAGCATGGCAGCGGTGAGTATCAAAAATGGTCGGACACCGCTGCGTGCGGCTTGTGTCGGGACCACCCCACCACAGAAGATTCCGGCTGGACGCCGCTGCGTGCGGCGTGTGTCGGGGCCGATCCACCAAGAACACAGTGGTGAGTGAAGTATACTTTATTTGTGGTGGCTATGTATGTTTTTAGAGCAATGCACTGTTTATTGTTGTACAACCCACTCCAGAAGGGCTCTCTGGGGCTGTAATGTACTTTATTGTATCCTTACCTGTCCTCCTCATGGAGAAACAGACAGGATGATTGGGGGAGGCTGAGTATGTGTTTATACAACCCTGACTGAAAAACGGGTGTGTGTCATTCTGATAACCCTCCGCTCCCCCAGCTCCCCGCACCCCCCGCACAGATCCCCACTCAGCGCGACTCACAGAGCCGGCACAGGGATCCCGCTCGAGCGCAAAGCAATGTTTAAATTTGGCGCCTTGTACGGAGGGGGCGGAGCTAAGTCCCGCTCTGTAGAGCGGGCTCAGCGCTCCCTGCTCCCCGGCGGCGACTCGCGCTCTGTTCAGCGCAACACTCCCCGGCGGCGGCTAGCAGATACAGGGCTCTACTAGCGCTGTATAGCGGGCTCAGCGCTCCCCGCTCCCCGGCGGTGACTCGCGCTCTGTTCAGCGCAACACTCCCCGGCGGCGGCTAGCAGATACAGGGCTCTACTAGCGCTGTATAGCGGGCTCAGCGCTCCCCGGCGGTGACTCGCAGGCCCAGCGGAGGGTACAGCTCGCTTCCCGCTTAGTTTTGCAATAAGGCGCCATAGCCGGGGGGCGGAGCTAACTCCCGCTCTGTACAGCGGGCTCAGCATTCTCCGCTCCCCGGCCACTGTTATAGTGTAATAGGCATTTATGTGAGTTTAATGCACATGGTGCTGAGGAGAATGTGATATAGTCAGAGTGGCTCAGCACTAATCCAGTTATCCACTATATAGATTTTATCGCATAGCCCAGAGGAGTTTCACTCTGGCGGCCATTTCCTCCCTGCACAGACCTGGCTTCATATTTGCAGTGTCTCCTATAGCCCAGTGGGCTAATCTTGCATACTCAGAGACAAATACAAATAAAGTCCCAGGTATATTAACAGTTAACCCGCTTTACTCAGTGGGCTCCCAGGTCTCCCCATCGCTAGGCAACAGCTCTGGGATTTGTAACTTTTCGATACTTCAGGCTGCTGAAATATAGATACATTCCTCCTGCAGTAGAGTCCTCTACCCAGCATTTCCTTACTTGCAAATCAGGGAACCTGCTCTATTACAGTAGCTGGGACTCAGCTCAATAATAATTAAAAGAATCTACTGTGCAGTATTTATTTACCTACGGTGTGTGTGTATATATACATATATAGTTATGTTTGTGCATGTGTATATATATATATAGATATATATATTTAAGTGCGTGTAGGTATGTATATAGATAAATCCATAAAATACCAGATATAGGGGATAAAACAAAACTTCTGCAATGTTTTCTAATAACATCTTGCACATAACATTTTCCCCCATCTTTCTCACAGGCTGGTCACCATTTTGAAAAGCCAGCGGAACCTCCGAGAAACATCTGGTGCACCTTAATTAGCGGTACACTAAATACAGGGCGGGGTGTTGCCTTCCCTTTATTATTCCTTGGTGTCACTAGTTACTAATGCTATTTGTAATTGTGGAATGCGTGTAAGGCATCAGACAAATAGCGCTGCGGCTCAGTACGCTAGTAGCGGCTATCTGAACAGGGGTTTGAATCCAAACAAAACTTTAAGGAGAACTCCTATAGCCTAGGGCTAAGACTCCTGTCCCACAGCGCAGCGTTGCTGGTTCAGGTCTCCGCTGCTCCAGAAAGTTTATTTTAATCGTATCGGTCACTACACATTATAGTGCAGACCTTACGTAGGGCTCTGTTTATTTAACCCACCTTTTCTCCTTTCGTTTGTCTCTCCTGGGATAGTCGAAGAATTCCCTCTTAGGTGTGAAGTATGCGGCAGAGCCATCTGCTTCGCCCTCCACGCACCTGCACACCCCTGTTTGATCAATGATGCAGGTAATGTCACTATTAACCAGACAATAGCTCATCAGGTAAGCCCTTGGACTTTGGTTTCCAAGGTCACAGGATCAAATCACAGCGGGACCAAACACACCTTTCCAAAAAGAAACTTTGCTAACATTCCATGCATTACTGATGTCTGTTTTCTGTGGATCTGAACCAGTGTCTCAGAATATACAGGTACATAATACAGCAGTTCATCTGATACTGCAGGTAAAGGAGGAGGACACGTCAAGTCCATCAGGGTTCCACGCCATTGACGAAAATGACAGCGACTGGTTCAGTTTCGGATGAGCTGGGCAGGCTCCGGTAGGCGGCCGACAGACACCCGAATACACAATATCAGGTATCAAACAAGGTTTGTTTTCCTATCTTTTCCCCGCAGATGGCAGGAGATGGTATCAGAACCTCTCTAGGGTATACACCTCGGTGTATCGCCGGTCCATCAAGCCGCCGTTTTCCTGAGGCAACCTTGCTCAGGGATCCATCGACATATGCGGCAGCATGGTTCTACCGTGTCCGGAGCAGGTAGGTTGGGGAACAATTGTCCTCTAGGTTACAGGATGCTTCGCATCAGGATCAATTGATACTTTGATACAGGTCAGAATCACGATTCTGCTTTATGTTCCTTGGAGGTCTCCATGTCTACAGACTCGGACCCTGCATCTTCGCTTGGGCTGTCTTAACCCGACGACCTCTGGGGCTGCGACAGTGACAAGTAAACATGAAATCCTACGGGGCAGATGGTTCTGGGGAAGGAACTTTCTGCAGGATTTCTTGAACCAATGGAGGTAGGTCCACTTTGATTTCTCCTACTACTGCCCCAGCTCCAAGACAGACCTTTACTGGTCTTCCCTTTAGATTTTTTCGTGCCCTTTCAGGTTTTTGACTCCACACGGGTGATATCTTCGTCGCCAGGGGTTCTCAGGGTAAAAAGGCTGAAGCAGAGGTTCAACATCCTCAGTCCAGTCTGATTTTATGTCATCCTATACACCCATTACACCTGCAGGGTCCCAGGGTAGGCGCAGGTCGATGGGAGAAGGCTTGGGCGGTTACAACCGTCTCAGGAGTCCCTCGGCATGGGTCGGCTGATTTACGATGACAAGAGAGTCATACTGCAGGCTGCGCTCCATAGGTTTCTAACCGCAAAGGGTGTTGATCCCTGTTTTTCACATATCATTTGAATTAGGACAGTTCTCAGGCCTTTGTTTTCTTTTCACGTTCCGAAGCCAAGTGGCTCGGACAGGCCTATTCTGGCCTTACAATCCTTTTAGTCTGTGATTGCTAGTTTAAACAAGAAAGGGAGTTTTACGTGTCCCTTGTCTTCAGAGATGCCTGTTTACTGATTTCCGTTGGACAGGCTTTTTCTCAGATTCCCCCTTAACAGGATTCTCATTTTCACTGTAAGTCCTTTACTCCTCTCTCTTCCGCTCCCACAGAGTTTAGGAAGATAACAGAATAACTCTTTTTCAAGGGCAGTGGGTGACGTTGGTTCCCTAATGGGACAATTTACTGCTACTATCCCACTCTGTACATTAGGTGGCTTCTGAATATCCGGAGGATCCACGAGCTTCTGATTCGACACAGATCCAATGTATGCTCCGCATAGACGTTTCTCAACAGGGTCCGTCAGAGGTTTTTTCATTCCTCGGCACCAGAGACTCTATTTCTTCAGTCAAGTTGCGACGTAATGAGTGGTCGCCTCCATTCCTCTCGGAGCGGGGGACAACAATCTTGTTTCCAGATCAAGCCACCAGGTCAGACTCCTGGGTGAGGGAACATGCCCCGGAGTTTTGTCAGCTGGTCCGCTGTGGGCGGAGATTTCGGATCGACCTCAGGGCGTTCTGACTGACTCTTTAACCCTTTATTACTCTCGGACGGCAGTAGCCGTGGAGGCCCTCAGGGCTCCGGGGAGTTTTCTGGTTATTCTATCCTGCCTCCTTTTCTATTTCTACTTCAGGTTCAGTAACACAGGAGGGGATTATGCGTGCTAGTCCTCTCGGTGGCGCTGGTTGGGCCACGCATGACTTGAAGATACAGATACGCCTGTTGTCAGTAGAGGAGCCTTGGCTCCTACCTCGACTGGACTGTCTACTTCAACAGGCTCCTTTTTTCTCCTTGTTCAATTTTACACTGGTTTCGGTTACCCGTGTGACTGTTCACGAGACCTCAGAAGGGAGGAGTTCCCTAGTTCGGTTAGGCCTACTGGGCTCCGATTTCAGAAGTCTATTACCTCTTCTCGCTTTTGCCACTTTGGGAAAACTTTATGGAACATAATGAAGATAAAAGGGGTTTTTCCCCCTTCTTCCAGTTACCATTCATCTTTGGTTTCTCTGGGAGGTTTTTTGCTCCGCTGCGCTTCAAACCACAGTGACCGGAATTTTAGGTCTCTGCCTTTTTCGCTTTTCTTCCAAATGAGATTAGCCTAGCGGCCGTAAGTTCGGCCTCTTGTTCAGGGAGTACTCTATTGGCAACTCCCCGGGCTCGGCTTCGGCCTCAGCGGTCGTTTCTTCCAGAGGGGAGGTCCATTTTTCATATAAATCTGACACTAGTGGTTTTCAATCCTCTCTGAATGTTGTCAGGGCTCGTCAACTCTCTCTACAGAGGTCTCAGGCTATTCGATGAAGTGTTTTTTCTTCTTTGCTCTGGACGATGCTCCCGTACTAAATAGCCGGGGTCCCAGCATATGCTGGACAGTTGGATACATCTGATCATCAGACAGTCTTCTTGGCGGTTACTAGGGAGCCTCCGTTTTCCATTTCAGCGCGCTTTACGCGCATTGTAAGACCTTCGTGGGCAGCCGCCCGCGGGGTCTCCATGAATATTTTGTCGGGCGGCTACTTGGTCAAACCGACATTCGTTTTGTCAAATTCTACAAGTTTGACACTTTTACGGCCTCTGCATCACTGTTTGGCCGAGCAGTTTTTACAGGACTCTCAGCGCTTTCCCACCCGTTTTTGGGAGCTCTGGGACGTCCCCATTGTAACTACACTCCAGTGGCCCCTAGTGGATGAAGGAGAAATCAGGATTTTGGTACTTACCGATAAATCCCTTTCTCCGATTCCACAGGGGCCACTGGACGCCCGCCCAGCGCTGTTTCTCCTGATTTTTGTTTGATTAACGATTGCAGATCACCATATGACTGCTTGTTGGGTTCAGGCTAGCCTGGTTTTTTGTCAGGTTCTGTTCCAGGTTTAGTTTGTGTTCGCCTGGTTTACAGGGCGTCGTTAACCTCCTCTACCTTACGGTTTGTTTATTACAGCTCTCCTCGGGCACAGTTTAACGTAGACTGGCTTGGAGGGGAGATAGTAGGGGAGGAGCTAGCCACAGTGTGAGAATTTTTAAAGTGCCAGCTACCAATACCACCTACTATCTCCCCATTGTAACTACACTCCAGTGGCCCCTGTGGAATCGGAGAAAGGGATTTATCGGTAAGTACCAAAATCCTGATATTACTGGGTCAGTAATGATCCCACCTGCTGCACAGACAAAAATCCACAAAGCATGACCAGTTGTATTTGAGGATAGTGCTTGAGAACCCCTGGTCTATGGAACTGCTTGCTCTTTCTTTCCTGTGTGTTCTTCAGCAACGTCTTTATATTATATGCAGACTAACATTTTTTTGTGTGTGTTTTTGGCTAAAAGCTTCTGTATGAGTGATGAACAATTGCGCGTTATGCCAGGAGTTAGCCAAAAATGTTAATATGTCTGTAGTAGTGACTTTAGCATCAGGGACAGGGCTGATTGGCTAGTGCATTTTCTCATACAGGCCAATAGGCATACTGTATGTGCATTTAGTTCCACTGGCGTAGTGCAGGAGCAATTGCAGCCAACTATCGTTCAACTCTGTCAAACTGGGGGAGATTTATCAAATATTGGAGCGAGTTAAAGTGAAGAAGTTCGAGGATTTGCTAAATAAATGAATTATAAGCTGGTTGCTATGGGCAACCTCCACTTTATCTCCAAGATTTGGATGTGTCTAAAGCTGCATCTCCTTTAAAAGCAATAATAAAATATGAAGTATGGGTTTCCGCCCTGTACAGCCACAGGGTAGCACCATTACATGTGGGAAGAGGTATAAAGTGCTCGCTCAGCCATGGGAACATTTCCTGTGACATACAGGGGGTTGCTGTTTCTGTCACGTCTCCTCTATTGCACGTATTACTGTGTGAGCGCAGGAGTGACTAGACCACATGTTTCGCACTAAATACAGCTCTTCTTCCGCTAAATGGGCACGTCTTGTGCTCGGCACCTATAGTCTGTGTGATGCAACGTATAATTTTCCCATCACCGAAACAATGCCTGATTCCCGCTCTGGATAATGACAAAGAGCTGCGGAATGAGATGTATTGCAGGATGGCTGCACTCTAATGGCGTATATTGTGCTGAGATATTGGCATGTATTGCACAGAGCACACTCCAGCAAGCGTCGGATTAATGAGAACGTTACTGATACAGCTAACGACTACAGATCAGGGGAGAACACATCGTCACACACGCCGTCCTGTGCATATGCAGTGAGGCCCTGTGTGGATCCTGGGTGCTCTTTGCCTGTGGGGCCCATAGTGGCCACATACTGGGGCAGATGTATTAACCTGGAGAAGGCATAAGGAAGTGATAAACCAGTGATATGTGTAAGGTGATAAATGCACCAGCCAATCGGCTCCTAACTGTTAATTTACATATTGGAGCTGATTGGCTGGTTCGGTTATCACCTTGCACATATCACTGGTTTATCACTTCCTTATGCCTTCTCCAGGTTAATACATCTGCCCCACTGTACCATGTTACCATGGCTACTACACTGTATGGTGTTCTTATGCACACTGTAATAAGCACAGGCTATACTGACGGCAATACCGTACCATCTAGGACCTGGAGATGATTAATGAACCCAAAGACGCATTTTAATCTGTGATCAAATTCATGCTAAACCTCATACATCCCAGTGTTGAGGATAAAATACCTTCGACCCCCATTATGACAAGCACCCTGATCCACCAAACCGCACTCAGAATTGCCTGACACTTTACCCACTTTCACGACCTTGGATAAGTACTAAAGGTGAAAATGAAATCAAAGCTATTCCCATATGTACCAACGCCATCTTTATCCAATCGGATCCCTCCTGGCAGAGGCCACGTCACACTGCACATGCGGAGAAGGACTCCCGGACGCTAAACCCAAAAGT
Source organism: Pseudophryne corroboree (assembly GCF_028390025.1). Classification (NCBI taxonomy): domain Eukaryota; kingdom Metazoa; phylum Chordata; class Amphibia; order Anura; family Myobatrachidae; genus Pseudophryne; species Pseudophryne corroboree. The sequence goes on from NC_086445.1 coordinate 987,517,482, forward strand.
CTTTGTATTGCAAAGGGCAGCTCTTATTGGGCTTTGCACCTTTTTAGGCACATACCGGTGCTATTAAAACCAGTATGCGCCTGATAGGTGGCAGGATGTTTCGCGTCTCGGATGCAATGCTTAGTACATTCCGCCCTGGTGCTTTAAATTTAGCAGCAAGCTTACTGAAATCACTCCATCATCTCTGAACCTATTACATAACCCCCCTATTATCGTATAGTACTATTACAATATGTTATGGAGGCCGTACATGTGGTATAAATACCGGTGCAGAAGACCGCGCTGCTGCTATTTATTAATAGTGGTTACATATATTATGCAGCACTTTACAGAGAATATTTCAGTAATTTACTGTACATTCGTCCCGACCCCAGTGGACCTTAATCTCCTAATGTCGGATGTTCTGTACCTCACCATCTCTCAGCGAAGATCATATTGGTAATATCAGGGCACATTAATGACCATGAAGAGCTGTGAACTAGTGGTTCTGTAACCCGTGGCAACCAGACATTTGCTTTCGGCTTCTATACTGCATTAGAAAATGACAGCTGGAGGCTGGTTGCTATGGGCACTGTCTGCTGTTCTACATAGTTACCGGTATTGTAGTTCAATCGCTGGGTCACATTGCTCTGCGCCTTGGCATGCAGTAGCTAAAACCAGGCACCTAATAATCACCGCAGCAGCCCAGGCATGTTCTATAGTGGTGGTCCTAAATAATGTAATATCTAGCTATACAGAATGGCATGCTGCCCCTAACTACCAATGATAAATAGACCCATAGATCTCCCTTCATTGGAGCCGCCAGTAAGGGTGTGGTATGGAAGGTAGATAGTAACTAGGTCGACAGTGTCTAGGTTGACCATTATTGGTCGACAGTAACTAGTTCGACATGGTCTTTAGGTCAACAGTCGACAGGTCAAAAGGTCGACATGAGTTTTTTTTATGGGGGGTTTGTGTCATTGTCTTTGTAGAGTGACAGGGAACCCCAATTAGTGCACCGTGTCCCCATGCATGGCTCGCTTCGCTCGCCATGCTTTGGGCAAGGTGCCTCACTCCGCTACCGCTGCGCTCTGCACAGATTACCATTCCCAATTGTAGTCCACGTGGATCGTTAAGTATGAAAAGGTTCAAAAAAGGAAAAAATTCGTACAAAACTCATGTCGACTTTTTGACCTGTTGACCTATATAGTGCCGACCTAGTTACTGTTGACCTAGAGACCGGATCCCACCAGTAACATGCTGGCTTGCCTCATTAGATAATGAAGCTGTCATGTTTCAGAAAACGATGCAATCTTCATGTAGTGCCTTTTGATCTATGCGAGTGTGAAAACCATTTTCCTATTATTTCCTCCACCTGGGTTGTGTGAAAACCTCTTGACCCCATCATACGTCACAGTTCCCCGTCTTGTGTGCAAAAGTTAATACAGTAAGTAAAAATGCATTTATGGGAGAAGGGTTCATGTATATTGGGGTTTTGCCGCTTGGAAACATACAAGGTATTAGCCACCCAGTCACGATGCACAGTAATTCCGCTCTTGTGTGATAAATGCTGCTATAGCAGATTTATGGGGGCCTTTCCTGCTCGCCGTGTAAATTAAGCATAATTAGGAATCTTCTAGGAGAAATAAATATTAGGATGTCAATCCAATTAGCCGCAAATATATTGTGGATGCGATTTTACTGCAGACCAAATGCGCACAAAACTGCTCACAGCCCTATAAGGCAGCAAGCATAATTGTGCAACTTCCGCCTCAGAGTTGGCCGTGATGGGTGGCGTTTTTAATGAGACGGTAACTTGCACCCTTTGCGGCTAATTGGATTGACCCCCATGACTGGTTTCCAGTGCCCGGAACATAGATTATACTGGTAATGTATACATAAAATACGTAATCGCGCTGAAATGGGATTTGAGAGCAGCTCTATTAAAAATGATACAATGTGGAATAGAAGTAATGAGCGCTTGATATGTATATATGTGTATATGCGCAAAACTTGTAGAAAAATAAAAAGTTAGCCCTTTTAGGACTTTTTAAGGATCGGATTCCAATTAAGCCAAAAGAAGACTAATACAGTTCAATAGTGGAGAGCGGGCACCGCATTTTTCATCAAGCTACAGGTGCCATAATCATCGTTCTGCAAGAACACAGGAGCAAGGAATTCCACCACACGCTGGTGTGGAAGCTCTGCTATTACTAAAACGGACTGACAGGTATTTAGATAGGGTTAGACAGGAATCATATATACTGCTATTTGATATAGCTACTGATAATAAAGATAATACACAATTACTGTAACCAATTAATGCCATTATATGAGTGATCATATTGGCTTTTACATCACACTTACCGTAATACAGTAATCCTTTAGGAACATATTGGACATTGTCATAGATACCTAATTTATGGATTGATTATAATCTCACAGATTAAGTACACTAGAATAATTAGATCCGTAAGTGTTTTACTATACCAATTAAGCAGAATTAATATAATGTAAGACACAGGTAGCGAGCTTTTTGGTTTTAAGAAATTCACTTTATTCAGTTATTTCACTCACAGTTAGTATTTGTTGTATTGTATTGTCAAAAATTCGTCTTTTTGGAACAATTTTAATGAATTTATTAAAAGTTAAATTTTAAAAATTATTCTACGTGCGCCAACAAAGAGACATTCTTTGCTCTCCTTTTTCTTCTGTATGATATTATTGTCTCAGGGTGCACCCCCAAAATCCAGTAAACATTGATTGTCTTATTAAAGGATATTAATTGGGGCCTTTTTTGGAAGTTAACATTGCCATTTGATTAAGCTAGTGCAGAGCACATCCCAATTTCCCTGTCCCTTTTATGCTTTAGACAGGAATCATACTAATCCGTATCTTTTGGCTTAATTGGAACCCGATCCTTAAAAAGTCCTAAAAGGGCTGTAAACATTTTACTAACTTTTTATTTTTCTACAGGTTTTGCACATATACACATATATACATATCAAGCGCTCATTACTTCTATTCTATACTGGTAATGCCAGCAAAAAGCTTTTATGTTGGATACCGGATGCTGAGTTGACCTCTAATACCATTATAACACACCCGTGATAGTATTACATGTATAAACTCCTTTACAGAATATCTGTGTAAACAGTAGCACTTTAGCGTTGCTTAGGAAAACGTGTATATTAAAGACTATTGTACCAGCTGGTGTCATTTATATGCTAGAAGCCACCTCAGGTTTCCGTGGCTACAGATCTCCTTGGTGAGATGTAATAACCTTATAATTTACAACAGGCGATAGATAGGTCATCCCATATATACTCATTGCCAGAGGATATGTTAATAAAGTCTTCATCTAATGACTGCTGTGAAGGTGACCCATGCAGCTCGGAAATAAGAGGTGACATAACTAATCATTGTTTATATAATATTACAGCATTGCCTTACTGATCACCATCTGGATTACTATGGAGAATACAAGTACGGCCACAGGAGAGCAGCATACATCTGGGTTTGAGACAATGCTGGTCGCTGGAAAAGGCCGGATGAACCTAAAATATTCTAGGAAAAAGTGTTACTTCTGCTTGCTTCCTACACCAGTCGCAGGGGGTGCCGCCCAGTACATCGGCCGCAGGGGGGCCCTCCCAGCACAGCAGCCACAGAAGGGGCCGCTCAGCACATCAGCCACAGAAGGGCCCATCTAGCACATCAGCCGCAGAGGGCCCGCCCAGCATATCAGCCGCGGGGGTGCCCGTCCAGCACATCAGTCACAGAGGGGACCGCTCAGCACATCAGCCACAGGGGGGGCCCACCCAGCACATCAGCCGCAGAGGGGCCCGCCCAGCGCATAAGCCACAGGGGGGCCTACCCAGCATATCTGCTGCATTGGGGCCCGCCCAGCACATCAGCCGCATTGGGGCCCGCTCAGCACATCAGCCGCATTGGGGCCCGCTCAGCACATCAGCCGCAGGGGAGCCCACCCAGCACATCAGCCGCAGGGGGGCCCGCTCAGCACATCAGCCGCAGGGAGGCCCGCCCAGCAAATCAGCTGCATGAGGCCTCTCAGCACGCTACAGACACACATAACATAGAAGCAAGCATTAGGCACCATCTGAATCCCAAGACGACATCTATATATAATTGTAATATACATAAAGAGCTTATACAACATAATAAATCATGCGTATAAATATCTCTTTTCTACTCGGGTATCCCAGCCATTAGTACGTTATGTTATATGATGGTATTCTCCAAAAATGGTGGAGAAATAAGGAAAATGTAGTGTTGATGCGCCACTTAGGGGCTGATTCTGAGTGGTACGCAGCGGCATCCATGTATGCGTTTTTTTCCTATGGTTCTGTCTGCAACCTTTTGCTAAATATTAGTAGAAGAATCTCTGGGTACAAGTGGACATCGGAAAGTGCAAGGCCTGATATGCCCACTTGGTGAGTCTTTAGACGCAACAATTGGACCCACATGCATCACCCACCGTGTATCATCCCCTGTGTCCTGCACACCCACCGTGTATCATCCCCTGTGTCCTGCACACCCACCGTGTATCATCCCCTGTGTCCTGCACACCCACCGTGTATCATCCCCTGTGTCCTGCACACCCACCGTGTATCATCCCCTGTGTCCTGCACACCCACCGTGTAACATCCCCTGTGTCCTGCACACCCACCGTGTATCATCCCCTGTGTCCTGCACACCCACCATGTAACCACCTGTGTCCTGCACACCCACCGTGTATCATCCCCTGTGTCCTGCACACCCACCGTGTATCATCCCCTGTGTCCTGCACACCCACCATGTAACATCACCTGTGTCCTGCACACCCACCGTGTATCATCCCCTGTGTCCTGCACACCCACCGTGTATCATCCCCTGTGTCCTGCACACCCACCGTGTATCATCCCCTGTGTCCTGCACACCCACCATGTAACATCACCTGTGTCCTGCACACCCACCGTGTATCATCCCCTGTGTCCTGCACACCCACCGTGTATCATCCCCTGTGTCCTGCGCACCCACCGTGTATCATCCCGTGTCCTGCACACCCACCGTGTATCATCCCCTGTGTCCTGCACACCCACCGTGTATCATCCCCTGTGTCCTGCACACCCACCGTGTAACATCCCCTGTGTCCTGCACACCCACCGTGTATCATCCCCTGTGTCCTGCACACCCACCGAGTATCATCCCCTGTGTCCTGCACACCCACCGTGTATCATCCCCTGTGTCCTGCACACCCACCATGTAACATCACCTGTGTCCTGCACACCCACCGTGTATCATCCCCTGTGTCCTGCACACCCACCGTGTATCATCCCCTGTGTCCTGCACACCCACCGTGTAACATCCCCTGTGTCCTGCACACCCACCGTGTATCATCCCCTGTGTCCTGCACACCCACCGTGTAACATCACCTGTGTCCTGCACACCCACCGTGTATCATCCCCTGTGTCCTGCATGAAAGGATATCAGCCTCTTCTTGTACCCCTCGATTTGATGGCCACTGACGTCAGTGAGAGCAATCCTTAAAATTACAGATTATACACGACACCATGTAATTAAGAATCACTCTGCGTTTATTGTTCATAACAATGGTATATAAGGCATCATTGTCTAGGGAGGGATTGGAATGTCCAGGGAGGGGTAGGCAAAAGTAAATACTTTATTGGTTTAACTTTACTGCATAGGAGGGATAAAACAGGCTACATGGGGGGGGATGTAGGATACAGCCTAGTACTTCATCTAGGGGTGGTGATTTCACACAGTTCCCAACAAACTATGGGTGGAGCTATATTCATTTTATGCAATGCAAGCTAAATCCAAGGCAAAAGAAAAAGAAACAATATTTACACAATGCACACTGACAGAGGAGATTTAACCCTTCAATCCCCTCTTAGAATCATGATTGTTATATGACATGATTCTTAAGTGAGGCTCCTTTCTTGTTCCTCCAGTTCTTGAGATATTGGGCATAATCGTCGGGTCCCTTACTATCAGAGGAGGTGACAGGACTGGTGGTTATATCATAGTACATCAGGGCCTTATCAATGCCTTTGGAGGTAAGTTTCTTTCCACAGGGAATTACACAATAAACTATAATGCCTAAAAGAATTAAAGTTACAAGTATGAATATGCTTATTTGCACAAGAGCCTGTTTCCAATTTTCAAACCACCCAAAATATTGGCTCCATGGGTTATCAATACCTGAATTTTTCTTAAGTTCTATGGATAAGGTTTCTAACTTGTTTATGGCTAAAGTAACCTTACCGTTGGGACCAGTGTTGTCAGGAATATATGTACAACAGCCTTCCACCTTACTAATGTAAACACATGTACCGCCTTTTTCTGCTAGAATCATGTCAAGGGCCATTCTATTTTGGAAGGTCATTTGGGAAGTGGCTTCTAGCTGTTCAGCTATACCTTTAAGAGCATCTTTGGTATCATTAACAAATCTTTGTTGATTATAATATATATAATTAATCCAGGCTACGTTTTTATTTACAGTTACTATAGGGAACAATGATTCAAAACCCGCAGCCACCTCATCTCTAGCTTTGAACTCATTTGGAACACCTCTTGGGACCCCTATAGCATCAATGTATACGTGGGGGTCAAAGCTACCTCCTGGGAGTGCTCTTTTCTTTCGATTAGCAGGAGTATTAGAGGGAGGAGTGGGGTCATCGGTGATCATTAGGAGTGGCATTATGACTTTGGCCAGGGCACACTCACCATACCATGGTGTGTCTAATTTACTTCTAAGTTTCATATCCCCACATATGTAATAAATGTCGCCTAATGATCTAGTTTGGTTGACTAAAACAGTTGTTCTTTTATTTGCACAATACCCTGGTGGGAAGGTTTTTAAATTTCTCCCTGTGGTGGTGTTAGATGTATAACAGGTATAGTTTCCAGGATATATGGTTATGGTGCTTCCTGGGTTGGGATTTTTTGACAATATGGGATATTCCCTTTTCCACATTTCGCACTGACTGTCATTTGTTTTGGTGTCATTAAAAAGGCTGAAAAAACAATTTTCCTGTTCTAGGGGTATATTAAGGGGCACTGTACCTAGGTGGGGCCTAGATTTGCCACAGACATAACAGTTACTTTTATTATGTTTGCTAGCACTATACTTCATCCATTCTAACCAGAAATTGATGTCAGAGAAACCAGTTTCAATAGCTAGGGTGTCTTTAAAGGTGGGATTGTTAACGGCCATCATATCCTTGAAGGTGGTTATATGAGGTTTCAAGAGGTTGGGGCGTGGTTTAGGGGGCTTGAGCTGGGCATACTTTTCATTGTTAAACATATCCTGTAACAAGAATGGTGTAAGGGATGGGTTTAAAAAAAAGGATTCACCTAGGACATAGGTGCCTGCATCAGTAGACTGGGGATGTTTTATGCTTAATATGAATTTACTATCACATCTGTTTTGTCTATGAAGGGTAAGACGGGTAAGCAGGGACTCACCATATTTGTCTTTTCTTGAGAGAGCCTCTTTGGGCTGGTATCCATAACTATGGCCAGAATTCCATCCCACTGATCCCCAATACGCACATTTATTTCCCCAATATTTACTAGTAACACAAATATAGGCTTCAGTGGGGGTATTACGTGTACCATACTGATCACACTGCCAGGCATAATGTTTGTTAAGACAGGGAGCAATGGTACAGAAATCTATTTTATAGGCGGCAACCTCAGTATTGGAGGAGTTATACCAAAATGTGTAGGTGCCGGATTTTTGTGTAATGTCTACTTCAGCTGTAGCTTGGCAAGTGAGGACCATTAGGATTATCAACATAGTCCCCAGGATAGAGGTAGGGGACAGGTTCCTCATCCTCCTCTGTTCTTCTGTCTTCGCTAGGTGGGAGGTCAGGGCTGTCTGCCCCCGTTTGTACCTCGCTGGAATCACTTGCTTCCCTCTCTAGGTCTGGTCTAGGAACCTTTTTCACTCGGGATGCATGGATCCAGGTGGGGCTTTCCTCTGTCAGGACTGCTGTTCTGGTTACTGCTACGACCTCTGTCTCTGGACCGTAGGTAAAGTCTCCTGGGCTCTTGTTCCTGGGGAGCACCTTCACCACGACTCTGTCTCCGACTTTAAAGGGGTGTGTAGGTTCCTGTGGATTCAAAGGGTTTTTACAAACAACCTCATGTTCAATTTCATTCAGTTTTATTATCAGGGACCTGACATACTCTTCTCTGATAAGTTCTAGATCTCCCTCCTGTATTACTAATGGTTTCTTAGCCCAAGGTGTAGGGAAGGGCCTACCCATTAATATTTCAAAGGGGGAGTAACCCAAAGTCTTTTGTGGTGTCATTCTGATCTCTGCTAGGATAATAGGAAGGACCTTCTTCCATTTATGGAAGGTACCCCCTGTGGCCTTCCTAAGCTTGTCTTTGAGGGTCCTATTCATGCGTTCTACGACCCCTGAACTCTGCGGGTGATACGGGATGTGGAACTTCCATTCCACCTGCAGGGCCTTTACCAAGGCCTGTGTAATTTTTGCTGTAAAGGCGGAGCCTTTATCACTATTGATTTGCAATGGGCACCCCCATCTGGGGATGATTTCCTGAGTTAGGATCCTAGCAACTGTCTTTGCATCCTCAGATTTAGTGGGGAATACCTCTGGCCATCGAGAGAACATGTCTACAATGACCAGGGCATATTCCTGTTTACCAGTACCTGGGATATGGGTGAAGTCAATTTGCAGGTGTGTAAAGGGTGTGGTGGGGTATTCAAGATGCTGATGTTTTGCCTTGTCAGGGTTGTTGGGGTTGTTTCGCAGGCAAGTGATGCATCTACTGACATACTGATCTACTAATGACTTGGCATCCGTGACATAGAAATCATTACGTAAGAGTAAGGTAGTTGTTGCCTTACTGTGGTGTCCTATGCCATGGTAGTGGGCAATAAACAAGGGTGCACTGGACTGGGGTATACAAGGTTTCCCCTCTTTGCAGATTAATCCTGTTTTAGGATTCTTCTGCAAAACTGGGTAAGTCCAGTCAGCTAGGTCGGCATTGGAGGCTGAGGCCTGTAACTGGGTGATCAGGTAATGGTTGTCGAGAGCTGGGGGGGTCATGATGGTCATGTGGGCCTGAGTGATGGGCTGTGAGGCTGCATGTTTGGCAGCAGAGTCAGCAAGGGCATTTCCAAGGGAGACTGCATCCTTCCCCCCGGTGTGTGCCCTGCAATGGAGGATTGCAATGTCAGAGGGTAAGGTTATGGCATGCAGAAGGTCAGAGATGAGTTGGGCATGTGATATGCCTTTTCCATCAGCTCCAAGGAAACCACGGCGTTGCCAAATGACCCCATGGTCATGCACGACGCCGTACCCGTATTTGGAGTCAGTGTAGATGGTGACTGGTTTATTCCGGTAAAGGTGACAAGCCCTTGTGAGAGCAATGAGCTCTGCAGCCTGTGCTGACTGGTAAGGAATGGGCTGTGCTTCCAGAATAATGTCAGGGAGAGTGACAATAGCATAACCCGCTTGGTACGTGGTGTCATTGGGTCTGCTACAGGAACCATCTACAAAAATGACATCCGCGTCGGGGACAGGGACAGGGGACATGTCCAGTCTGGGGGATGTTTCTGACTCAATGGAGGCTGAGCAGTCATGGGGTTCAGGAGGGTGGTCTTCAGGACCTTTGAGCCCCAGGAGAGCGTTGAGAATGGGTGCAGGACCTGAAGAGTTGGTGGCATACTTAATGGTGAGGGAGGGGTTGTTCAAAAGGAGAACCTCATATCCACTAAGGCGCTGAGCTGACATGTGTTGTGTGTGTAACCCTTTTAAAATGGTTAGAACATCATGAGTGGTGTGAAGTATTGTTGTGTGGCCTAGGGTGAGTGTGGTGGCCATTTCAGTTACCATTGCACAGGCTGCAAGTGCCCTGAGGCAAGCAGGCATACCTTGCACAGTGACAGGCATTACTTTGGAAAAAAATGCCACTGGGCGCAACTTTCCTCCATGAAACTGTGTGAGCACCCCCGCCATGGTTTTACAATTGTCCCTTGCAAACAAATGAAAAGGTAGTACATAGTTGGGGAGGCCAAGTGCCGGACTTTTCATTAACATACACTTTAAGCTTTCATATGCAGTTAACATTTCTTGTGACCATTGTACAATATTAGGTTTGTCTTTCAGTGTGGCTTGTCTCAAAATGTTATCATAATAGGAACAATCAGATATCCACTGTCTGCAGTAATTTACCATACCCAGAAAAGACAGCAGTTCTCTCTGGGTAGTTGGGGTGACCAGGCCCAATACAGACTGAATGCGCTGTGGACTGACTTTCCTTTCCCCCTGAGTGAGCACAAAACCTAAGTAATCCACATGCTTCTTACACCATTGCATTTTTGTTTTGGACACCTTGTGTCCACATTCACAGAGCCAGTTTAACAGTGATATACCATCCTCCCGGCAGGCCTCCTCAGTTTGACTACAGAGCAGCAGATCATCTGCATACTGTAGCAGGACTGAACCATGGTGAGGTTGCCAGGGCCCCAATGTGGCCTGGAGTACAATGCTATAGACAACGGGTGCGTCAATATAGCCCTGGGGTAAACGACACCAGGTGAGTTGCTTGCCCTCAAAAGAAAATGCAAAAAGTAACTGTGTCTGTGCATCCACTGGAATGCTAAAAAATGCATTTTTTTAAATCAATCACAGAAAAAATTGCAGCATCTGCAGGGATAGCTGAAATGAGTGAGTTAATGTCAGGTACAATGGGTGCTATGGGCACAATGAGTTGGTTAATTGCCCTGAGGTCTTGTACAAACCTTACACTACCATCTGACTTAGCAACAGGGTTGACTGGTGTGCAGTAAGGTGAGATTATGTGTCTGAGAATGCCTTGTTGGAGAAACTGTTGTATCATTGGTCTAAGACCTTCAACCTTCTCTTGTGACAAGGGGTATTGCTTTTGATAGACAGGTTGTGTGTCAGGTTTCAGGGTTGCTCTATATGGTGTGCAAGGAATGAGGCCAGTGTCATAGGGACCCTCCGACCATAGAGCAGGGTTCACTTTGTCAAAATCAGGTGTAATGTCTGTTGCCTCCCACACCGGTAGGTGTGGGGACTCGACCTCCAGGCCACTGCTAGTGGGTGAAGGGAGAATGGAGATTTCGAGTTTGCTAAGAAGATCCCTTCCCAGAAGATTAATTGGACATTCAGGTATTACAGTGAAATTGTGTTTACCCATATACGTGCCTCCCGTGGTTCTGACACTAAGGGCATCTGTCAGGTAAGCATCTGTGGGTATCCCATTGATTCCCATTGAAGGAGCAGTCTTTTCCAAATGACCATCGTACAGGTCGACACACAAAACACTAGTAGTTGCCCCGCTATCTACCAGGAAAGGGATTGCTCTCTTTCCTATAATCAAGGTTAGTAGCGGTGGGTCCTTCCAGTGTCTGGTGAGTTGGGCAAAGGCTGGGATACCCTCCTCCGGGCCCCGTCAGTGGGAGGGGTCCTGCCAGTCAACTCGGAATCGGACATGATCCTGAAAGGGGTTGTTGTGTGACTGTCGGGGATGATCCCGGGAGGGAGCCGGAGCTTGGGGCTGTCGGTGGTTTTGTGGGGGACAAGGGCAATCCCTTGCCCAGTGATCGTCCCTTCCACAGTTGAAGCAGGAGGTTTGTTTCCTGCTGGCAGAGTCAGGGGGGTGGGGTGGCCTGGCTTGTGGGTTTTGATATCGGGCTGGATTGCGGGGTGGGCCAGTAAAGTGCTGCTGGCGTCTATCTCCCCGGTTTCTGTGATTTTGGTAATTATGAGTTGGGGCATTCTGCAAGGGTTTTTTAACATCAAAGCATCCTGCAGCTTCCTTTTCATATAAGTGCTTTTCAAATTCCTTAATATTATCAGAGGTCCAGGAAGAAACACCTTGCTTAACAGGGACCATAACAGATGGCAACAAGTTATTTACAAAGGTAGAAATTAGTAAATGGTCTGTATCTACAAGAGTAAGACCTGCATCTTCAGACCAACACTTTTTAAACCTCTTCCAAAACTCAGTGACAGTTTCAGTGGGCTTTTGTTTACATGCTACGGCAATAGGAAGAGAAGCTCGGGTTTTAAAAATCTCTTTCATATGGGTCTCAATTTCCTTCCACATCTCCGTTACACCGTCCCCAGTATTGAGAGGGTAGCGAACGGCATCGTTAAGGGTGGTAGGAGTGTTTATGGTGGGAATCTTTTTCCAATCCCACCCGTTGTAATGGTCTATAACCCCATCTATGATCAGCTTCATATCTTCTTGAGTATAGCTGCGTCCTGTGCAAGCCTTTTTCAAGTAAGCTATGCAGCCGTCAGGTGCAACAGTGGGTTTGGGACAGTTCTTAACAATTCTGTCTAAATCCTCTATTTCAATGGGTTTCTTTAACAACTGATCCCCTACTGTCATGAAGGGCAGGTGCTGGGTGGCGACACTGCTGGCATCAGCACTGTTTTCAAGGAAACCAGTGCCGGATCGCGTTATGGAGGGGGTAAGAGGGTGGTGAATGATAACAGTTGAGTCAGCGTTACGGCGGGAGGTGATTTGTTTGTTAGGAGTAGGGGCACTAGGGGCGGGGGTGGTTACGTCTATGTGGAGGGTACTGTCAGGGGGGGCTATTCCTCCTGAGCCTCCTTCTCCTTCCCCTTCCCCTCCTCCCCCTCCCCTTTGCATCGGCATTCGTGACAAAGCAACTGAGCTTCCTTCTCCTTCCCCTTCCCCTCCTCCCCCTCCCCTTTGCATCGGAATTCGTGACAAAGCAACTGCAGCTAACAGATCTGTGTCTTTTAAGGAGGGGTATAGGGGATTGTAAGGCGGGGGAGAAGAATTTTTCAGAAACTTGTTGCTTCTAAATTCCTCAGCTTTATGCAGTCTGGAAGTTACAGATTTTATTCTACGCTGTTTCTGCTTGATATTCTTGTCATACCAATGAGGTGCTATCGTGAGCCATTGCTCTCCTCCAGCACGCATATATGTCATGTCCCATTGTGGGTCATGATCGTACCATGGCCAGGCTTCCTTGTCTTCCAGACAAAGACCTTTGACCATGTCCATATAAAAGGGATAATTAATACCGTCACGGGGGAATGGACTGGGGCTGCCAACTTTCTCTGTCCACCCCGCTAAGTTATCCACCCAAGGGTTAACTAAATAATAATCTGTGGTGGAGTTACGGGCAACATATTCCTTACATGTTTCTCCTGGTAAAGGTGGGGGGTAAATGACTGTCTTACTCTGACCCCCTCCCATAGTAAAGAATACAATCTACACCAGCTTTCTACGCAATTTCTACAACAACTTATAACAACTGTCTATGCAATATCACAACAAAAATGCAGTTTAAAAAAAAACCTTCTATACAACTTCACAACAAAAAGACTTTCTATGCAATTTACAAAAACTTTCTATGCATGCATTAGTTAACACCAGTTAATTAGTCATTGACAATATCACAATATTATCTGTATAATGAGAACATGAAATCTTTTGACGGGTACGCTTACCTTCGTACAAGATGTCAGAAAAAATACAGCGTTTTAAACAGGAAGCAAGAAAAGTGTTTTGAGTAAAGATATCTGGCAGACGAAAACTTACCAGCCGTCTGGACCAAACATAAGAACTTATCACACTACAAGCATACAAGAATATAGGCGATCAAATCGGGGTATTTTCTACGTTACGTATAGACCCCAGGTCTATTTTTTAAGTATCCCAGATACTAACGTCTTTGGAGAATTGCGCTTTTCTCAGACGTATCTTTAAGTCCCAGACATTAAAGATTATATGGTATCCCTGATACCTGTTTTATGGCTTTACATAAAACTACGTAATATTAAGTCCCGGACTTAAATATTACCTTGTCACGTGTTCCCGGAACACGGAGCGAGTTCAAATTCAGTGTTTGAACGCAATCCCTTACGGAAAAGACAGACAATGAATTCTCTATCTTACCGATTCGGGGGCGATCAACTGAATCCCGGACGAGCCCCCACTTGAAAGGATATCAGCCTCTTCTTGTACCCCTCGATTTGATGGCCACTGACGTCAGTGAGAGCAATCCTTAAAATTACAGATTATACACGACACCATGTAATTAAGAATCACTCTGCGTTTATTGTTCATAACAATGGTATATAAGGCATCATTGTCTAGGGAGGGATTGGAATGTCCAGGGAGGGGTAGGCAAAAGTAAATACTTTATTGGTTTAACTTTACTGCATAGGAGGGATAAAACAGGCTACATGGGGGGGGATGTAGGATACAGCCTAGTACTTCATCTAGGGGTGGTGATTTCACACAGTTCCCAACAAACTATGGGTGGAGCTATATTCATTTTATGCAATGCAAGCTAAATCCAAGGCAAAAGAAAAAGAAACAATATTTACACAATGCACACTGACAGAGGAGATTTAACCCTTCACTGCACACCCACCGTGTATCATCCCCTGTGTCCTGCACACCCACCGTGTATCATCCCCTGTGTCCTGCACACCCACCGTGTATCATCCCCTGTGTCCTGCACACCCACCTCCTAACATCCAGTGTGTCCTGCACATCCACCGCCTTACATCCCGTGTCCTGCACACCAACCACTAACATCCACTGTGTCCTGCACATCCACTAAGTAACATCCCCTGTGTCCTGCACACCCACCATATAACATCCCCTGTGTCCTGCACACCCACCACGTAACATCCCCGGTGTGCTGCACACCCACCACATAACATCCCGTGTCCTGCACACCCACCACGTAACATCCCCGGTGTGCTGCACACCCACCACATAACATCCCGTGTCCTGCACACCCACCACGTAACATCCCGTGTGCTGCACACCCACCACGTAACATCCCGTGTGCTGCACACCCACCATGTACCATCCCGTGTCCTGCACACCCACCATGTAACATCCCCTGTGTCCTGCACACCCACCGCCTAACATCCCGTGTCTTGCACACCCACCATATAACATCCCGTGTCCTGCACACCCACCACGTAACATCCCCTGTGTCCAGCCCACCCGCCACATAATATCCCCGGTGTGCTGCACACCCACCATGTAACATCCCGTGTTCTGCACACCCACCGCGTAACATCCCTCTGTGTCCTGCACACCCACCCTCGGAACATCCCGTGTCCTGCGCACCCACCGCCTAACAACCCCTGTGTCCAGCGCACCCACCACATAACATCCCCGGTGTGCTGCACACCCACCACATAACATCCCCGGTGTGCTGCACACCCACCACATAACATCCCGTGTCCTGCACACCCACCCTCGAACATCCCGTGTCCTGCACACCCACCGCCTAACAACCCCTGTGTCCAGCGCACCCACCACATAACATCCCCGGTGTGCTGCACACCCACCACATAACATCCCTGGTGTGCTGCACACCCACTGCGTAACATCCCCTGTGTGCTGCACACCCACCATGTAACATCCTGTGTCCTGCACACCTACCTCGTAACATCACCTGTGTCCCTCGCACCCGCCACATATAGGAAAAAATGTATAAAAAACCCATGTCGACTTTTTGACCTGTCGACCTAGAGACCCTGGCGACCTAGATAGTGCCGACCTAGTTACTGTCGACCTAGAGACCGGATCCCACCAGTAACATGATGGCTTGTCTCATTAGATAATGAAGCTGTCATGTTTCAGAAAACGATGCAATCTTCATGTAGTGCCTTTTGATCTATGCGAGTGTGAAAACCATTTTCCTATTATTTCCTCCACCTGGGTTGTGTGAAAACCTCTTGACCCCATCATACGTCACAGTTCCCCGTTTTGTGTCCAAAAGTTAATAAGTAAAAATGCATTTATGGGAGAAGTGTACATACATATTGGGGATTTGCCGCTTGGAAACATACAAGGTATTAGCCACCCAGTCACGATGCACAGTAACTCCGCTCTTGTGTGATAAATGCTGCTATAGCAGATTTATGGGGGCCTTTCCTGCTCGCCGTGTAAATTAAGCATAATTAGGAATCTTCTAGGAGAAATAAATATTAGGATGTCAATCCAATTAGCCGCAAATATATTGTGGATGCGATTTTACTGCAGCCCAAATGCGCACAAAACTGCCCACAGCCCTATAAGGCAGCTAGCATAATTGTGCAACTTCCGCCTCAGAGTTGGCCGTGATGGGTGGCGTTTTTAATGATACGGTAACTCGCACCCTTTGCGGCTAATTGGATTGACCCCCATGACTGGTTTCCAGTGCCCGGAACATAGATTATACTGGTAATGCCAGCAAAAAAGCTTTTATGTTGGATACCGGATGCTGAGTTGACCTCTAATACCATTATAACACACCCGTGATAGTATTACATGTATAAACGCCTTTACAGAATATCTGTGTAAACAGTAGCACTTCAGCGTTGCTTAGGAAAACGTGTATATTAAAGACTATTGTACCAGCTGGTGTCATTTATATGCTAGAAGCCACCTCAGGTTTCCGTGGCTACAGATCTCCTTGGTAATAACCTTATAATTTACAACAGGTGATAGGTCATCCCATATATACTCATTGCCAGAGAATATGTTAATAAAGTCTTCATCTAATGACTGCTGTGAAGGTGACCCATGCAGCTCGGAAATAAGAGGTGACATAACTAATCATTGTTTATATAATATTACAGCATTGCCTTACTGATCACCATCTGGATTACTATGGAGAATACAAGTACGGCCACAGGAGAGCAGCATAGATCTGGGTTTGAGACAATTCTGGTCGCTGGAAAAGGCCGGATGAACCTAAAATATTCTAGGAAAAAGTGTTACTTCTGCTTGCTTCCTACACCAGTCGCAGGGGGGCCCGCCCAGCACATCGGCCACAGGGGCGCCCGCTCAGCACATCAGCCGCAGAGGGGCCCGCCCAGCATATCAGCCGCAGGGGGGCCCGTCCAGCACATCAGCCACAGAGGAGACCGCTCAGCACATCAGCCGCAGTGGGGCCCGCCCAGCACAGCAGCCGCAGGGGGGCCCGTCCAGCACATCAGCCACAGAGGAGACCGCTCAGCACATCAGCCGCAGGGGGGCCCGCCCAGCAAATCAGCTGCATGAGGCCGCTCAGCACGCTACAGACACACACAACATAGAAGCAAGCATCAGGCACCATCTGAATCCCAAGACGACATCTATATATAATTGTAATATACATAAAGAGCTTATACAACATAATAAATCATGCGTATAAATAGCTCTTTTCTACTCGGGTATCCCAGCCATTAGTACGTTATGTTATATGATGGTATTCTCCAAAAATGGGTGAGAAATAAGGAAAATGTAGTGTTGATGCGCCACTTAGGGGCTGATTCTGAGTGGTACGCAGCGGCATCCATGTATGCGTTTTTTTCTACGGTTCTGTCTGCAACCTTTTGCTAAATATTAGTAGAAGAATCTCTGGGTACAAGTGGACATCGGAAAGTGCAAGGCCTGATATGCCCACTTGGTGAGTCTTTAGACGCAACAATTGGACCCACATGCATCACCCACCGTGTATCATCCCCTGTGTCCTGCACACCCACCGTGTATAATCCCCTGTGTCCTGCACACCCACCGTGTATCATCCCCTGTGTCCTGCACACCCACCGTGTATCATCCCCTGTGTCCTGCACACCCACCGTGTATCATCCCCTGTGTCCTGCACACCCTCCGTGTAACATCGCCTGTGTCCTGCACACCCACCGTGTATCATCCCCTGTGTCCTGCACACCCACCGTGTAACATCCCCTGTCCCACACATTCACCACCTGACATCCCCTGTGTCCTGCACACCCACCACCTAACATCCAGTGTGTCCTGCACACCCACCTCCTAATTCGCGAGTCCTGCACATCCATTAAGTAACATCCTAAGTGTCCTGCACACCCACCACGTAACATCCACTGTGTCCTGCACTTCCACTAAGTAACATCCCCTGTGTCCTGCACACCCACCGTATAACATCCACTGTGTCCTGCACACCCACCACCTAACATCCCATGTCCCGCACATTCACCACCTGACATCCCCTGTGTCCTGCACACCCACCACCTAACATCCCATGTCCTGCACATTCACCACCTGGCATCCCCTGTGTCCTGCACACCCACCACCTAACATCCCGTGTCCTGCACACCCACCTCCTAACATCCAGTGTCCTGCACACCCACCACGTAACATCCACTGTGTCCTGCACATCCACTAAGTAACATCCCCTGTGTCCTGCACACCCACCATATAACATCCAGTGTCCTGCACACCCACCGCGTAACATCCCCTCTATCCAGCCCACCCACCACATAACATCCCCTGTGTGCTGCACACCCACCATGTAACATCCTGTGTGTCCTGCACACCCACCCTCGGAACATCCCGTGTCCTGCACACCCACCACATAACATCCCCTGTGTGCTGCACACCCACCACGTAACATCCCCTGTGTCCTGCACACCTACCTCGTAACATCACCTGTGTCCCTCGCACCCGCCACATACCATGTAACATCACCTGTGTCCCTCGCACCCGCCACATACCATGTAACATCACCTGTGTCCCTCGCACTCGCCACATACCATGTAACATCACCTGTGTCCCTCACACTCGCCACATACCATGTAACATCACCTGTGTCCCTCACACCCGCCACATACCATGTAACATCACCTGTGTCCCTCACACCCGTCACATACCATGTAACATCACCTGTGTCCCTCACACCCGCCACATACCATGTAACATCACCTGTGTCCCTCACACCCGTCACATACCATGTAACATCACCTGTGTCCCTCACACCTGCCACATACCATGTAACATCACCTGTGTCCCTCACACCCGCCACATACCATGTAACATCACCTGTGTCCCTCACACCCGCCACATACCATGTAACATCACCTGTGTCCCTCACACCCGCCACATACCATGTAACATCACCTGTGTCCCTCACACCCGCCACATACCATGTAACATCACCTGTGTCCCTCACACCCGCCACATACCATGTAACATCACCTGTGTCCCTCACACCCGCCACATACCATGTAACATCCCCTGTGTCCCTCACACCCGCCACATACCATGTAACATCACCTGTGTCCCTCACACTCGCCACATACCATGTAACATCACCTGTGTCCCTCACACTCGCCACATACCATGTAACATCACCTGTGTCCCTCACACCCGCCACATACCATGTAACATCACCTGTGTCCCTCACACCCGCCACATACCATGTAACATCACCTGTGTCCCTCACACCCGCCACATACCATGTAACATCCCCTGTGTCCCTCACACCCGCCACATACCATGTAACATCACCTGTGTCCCTCACACCCGCCACATACCATGTAACATCACCTGTGTCCGTCACACCCGCCACATACCATGTAACATCACCTGTGTCCCTCACACTCGCCACATACCATGTAACATCACCTGTGTCCCTCGCATCCGCCACATACCATGTAACATCACCTGTGTCCCTCACACTCGCCACATACCATGTAACATCACCTGTGTCCCTCACACTCGCCACATACCATGTAACATCACCTGTGTCCCTCACACCCGCCACATACCATGTAACATCACCTGTGTCCCTCACACCCGCCACATACCATGTAACATCACCTGTGTCCCTCACACCCGCCACATACCATGTAACATCACCTGTGTCCCTCGCACCCGCCACATACCATGTAACATCACCTGTGTCCCTCACACCCGTCAAACCCGCCACATACCATGTAACATCACCTGTGTCCCTCAAACTCGCCACATACCATGTAACATCACCTGTGTCCCTCACACCCGCCACATACCATGTAACATCACCTGTGTCCCTCACACCCGCCACATACCATGTAACATCACCTGTGTCCTTCACACCCACCACATACCATGTAACATCACCTGTGTCCCTCACACCCGCCACATACCATGTAACATCACTTGTGTCCCTCACACCCGCCACATACCATGTAACATCACCTGTGTCCCTCGCACCCGCCACATACCATGTAACATCACCTGTGTCCCTCACACCCGTCATACCCGCCACATACCATGTAACATCACCTGTGTCCCTCACACCCGCCACATACCATGTAACATCACCTGTGTCCCTCACACCCGCCACATACCATGTAACATCACCTGTGTCCCTCGCACCCGCCACATACCATGTAACATCACCTGTGTCCCTCACACTCGCCACATACCATGTAACATCACCTGTGTCCCTCACACCCGCCACATACCATGTAACATCACCTGTGTCCCTCACACCCGCCACATACCATGTAACATCACCTGTGTCCTTCACACCCGCCACATACCATGTAACATCACCTGTGTCCCTCACACCCGCCACATACCATGTAACATCACCTGTGTCCCTCACACCCGCCACATACCATGTAACATCACCTGTGTCCCTCGCACCCGCCACATACCATGTAACATCACCTGTGTCCCTCACACCCGTCATACCCGCCACATACCATGTAACATCACCTGTGTCCCTCACACTCGCCACATACCATGTAACATCACCTGTGTCCCTCGCACCCGTCACATACCATGTAACATCACCTGTGTCCCTCACACCCGTCACATACCATGTAACATCACCTGTGTCCCTCGCACCCGCCACATACCATGTAACATCACCTGTGTCCCTCGCACCCGCCACATACCATGTTACATCACCTGTGTCCCTCACACCCGTCATACCCGCCACATACCATGTAACATCACCTGTGTCCCTCACACTCGCCACATACCATGTAACATCACCTGTGTCCCTCGCACCCGTCACATACCATGTAACATCACCTGTGTCCCTCACACTCGCCACATACCATGTAACATCACCTGTGTCCCTCACACCCGTCACATACCATGTAACATCACCTGTGTCCCTCGCACCCGCCACATACCATGTAACATCACCTGTGTCCCTCGCACCCGCCGCATACCATGTAACATCACCTGTGTCCCTCACACCCGCCACATACCATGTAACATCACCTGTGTCCCTCACACCCGCCACATACCATGTAACATCACCTGTGTCCCTCACACCCACCACATACCATGTAACATCACCTGTGTCCCTCACACCCGCCACATACCATGTAACATCCCCTGTTACTCAGATCATTATTCTTACCCATTTTTCCTGTATCCAAAACATCAACTTCAACTACTGAGTGTTCACTTGCTGGCCAGGGTCATAACTAGGATGTGCGAGTAGTGCCGCCACACTGAGTGCAGAGCGCTGTTGGCGGCACTGCCCCTGCCCCATGGTCCCTTCATGTGGCTAGCAGGGCGCCTATAATCCTGAGGATGCTCCGGGCATTGCTGTAATTCCCGCTATGGTGGCCCGGCCCTCTTCACATGACTTCATGATGTAATGCACTCAGGGGGCGTGGTTGGCACAGGGCACCCAGTTACGGCGTTGTCACTGCCTAATATATCCCATCCCTTGACAGGTATTAATTTCATGGCTGTTTGGTGGGGATCTCGCTGTCGAAATACTGACACCAGAATCCCGACACTGCTCGGAATGCCGGCGCCGGAATTCCAACAGCCGGGATCCCGATTTAGTGACGGGAGTGGTGGAACTTTAAGGTTTAGGCTGCAGGGGGAGGGGGATTAGGTTTTGGTACCCCTGGGGAGGGTGGTTAGGTTTATGCACCACTTGTGTGGGTTAGGGTTAGGCTGGAGGGGTCCGGCTTAGGCTGCAGTAAGGGATGGTTAGGGGGGAAGGGGTAGCATCAGGATGCTGCAGTCAGTATTCTGACTGCCGGCATCCTGACCGTCGGCATTTCGGCCACAACCCGTTTGGTGTACATAGAAACACTGTACTTTCACCTGGTTGGTCACAATGGCTGACATTAGTTACTGTACTTCTGTGTGATGAGTGATGGTAATCTATGACATCCTTTATAATAAAAGACTAACGCTGCTCCTCATCTCTATGCCTCATCTCTATGGGGGGAATTCAAGTGTTTTGCCCATCTGCATCTACTAGATGGCGCCCGATGGAGCAACTCAAGTGTTGCTTCTGTTCGGGGCATGCACAGCTTCTGGCACTGACATTACTGTTATATTGTTCCGTCATTTCGGCGGGCTGCTAACTAGTCAGAATAGTGACTGACTCTCATGCACTGAGGCAGCTGACTCTACAGCCAGTCCTTGTCCCAGCCTGTTTACCAGTCTGGGGGAGATGTACTAAACCTTGGAGAGAGATAAAGTATCAGCCAATCAGCTCCTGACTGCCATGTTACAGGCTGTGTTTGAAAAATGACAGGAGCTGGTTATTTGGTACTTTCTCTCCACTTTATCACTATCCAAGGCTTAGTACATGTGTCTGCAGCGGAAAGAATAGTCACCTACAGTTGTGCTCATAAGTTTACATACCCTAGCAGAATTTGTGATTTTCTGGCCATTTGTCAGAGAATATGAATGATAACTCACAAACTTTTCTTTCACTCATGGTTAGTGGTCGGGTGAAGCCATTTATTGTCAAACAACTGTGTTTACTCTTTTTAAATCATAATGACAACAAAAACTACCCAAATGACCCTGATCAAAAGTTTACATACCCTACAGATTTTGGCATGATAACATGCACACAAGTTGACACAAATGGGTTTGAATGGCTACTAAAGGTAACCATCCTCACCTGTGATCTGCTTGTTTGTAATGTGTGTGTGTGTGTGTGTGTGTGTGTGTGTGTGTATAAAAAAAATAAGTGAGTTTCTGGACTCCTGAAAGACCCATGCATCTTTCATCCAGTGCTGCACTGACGTGTCTGGATTCTGAGTCATGGGGAAAGCAAAAGAATTGTCAAAGGATCTGTGGGAAAAGGTAATTGAACTGTATAAAACAGGAAAGGGATATAAAAAGATATCCAAACAATTGAGAATGCCAATCAGCAGTGTTCAAACTCTAATGAGCACAACTGTATGTCAGGGTACTCCCTTGTAGACTTTGTGGGCGGGATATACTAAAGGGAAGATGCGGTAAACCCCCCGTTTTAGGTGGTTTTACCGCATTTTCATATGTACTAACCCCCGGCAGCCGGGTTTTCGCTGCCTTGGATATCGGCATCTTTTGATGGCGATACTCTATAGAAGCCTATGGGCTTCTTGCCGCCGCATCTGCCAACCTGCGCCGCTCACAACAACCTCCACCCCCCTTCCCCTCGCATACCTGTGTGCAGTAAGCCACTGCTGGTGCGACCACCCCTCCTCCTTCCGGCTGCAGGGGGGAGGAGGAGGAAGGTGACGGAACCCACAGAGACCCCCCGCAATCCTTCTCACAGGTATCACGGGGGTCTCTGCACTGCATTGCGTGTCAATCGCATATGTTAGTACATATGCGATTAGCATCGCAGCGGTAGGCGGTGAGGGGCGGCGATGTATTTTAATACATCCCGCCCTATGCCTGATACTGAGGTGGACGCTGTTGTGACATCGGACACCAGCAACCGTTGTTTGCAGTGTGTGGATGCGTTCAGGTGATTAACGCCAGTCCACATACAACGTATTTGGATGCAGAGATGCAGTTTTGGTGGGTGTTCCTGGGAGGTAACGGGGTGGCTAGCAGTGGGCGAGTCCTGCCAGTAACTGCAGCTTTTTTCCGCAGTTGCGCTGATTTTGGCTGCCATACTCAGACTAACCTTCTGCTCCTCCACAGGGCTGATGCAATGTTCTATGGTGAATCTCAATACGCAAAGCGCGCGGGGGGAGGGGGACAGTGCCGCGGCTGGTGAGCGTCTGTGTGAATTTTATTGGCTGCATCATTAGCGTAAAGGAGCATTAGCAAGTTATTCTAGGTATAGGCACCTGGGTTTTCGGTGCAGTGTTGGATTGGTCCTATAAGTGTAATATGTGAGCAGTCGGTAGGCAGTCATACTCCCTGTCAAACTCATGACATTTTATATAAAAACTATAGATGTGTCCCGGACCCCATCATGGGTTTTGGATCTGTATTTGGTTTTGCTAAATCTGCCCTTGTGGGTTTTGGTTTTGGATCTGTATTTTTTCCAAAAATCATAAAAATAGCTAAAATCACAGAATTTGGGCCTGTTTCTGTTCCTACAGTATTATTTACCTCAATAATATTCATTTCCACTCATTTCCAGTCAATTTGGACCACCTCACAGCTCACAATATTGTTTTGATCCAATTTAGGCCAAAAGGTTGCACTGAGGTTGCTGGATGACTAAGCTGAGTGACAGCAGTGGGCGGCACGAACATGTGGCGATCAAACTTCCAACATGGCACATATAGGAAACAAAATCCTGCATATCCTGCAGTGCCAGGATATGCACAGTTTAACAAACCAATCACTTCAGTGCCACGATATGCACAGTTTAACAAACCAATCACTTCAGCAACAGGGACCGTCATTTGTGGCTGAAATGATTGGTTTGTTTGCTCCCCCCACAAAACAAGCTGCCAATGGTCTCTACATACACAAACTGTCTCTACATGGGCAAGATGTCGCCATTGTCATCAGCATCCGATTCCTCACCCCCATAGGTGTGTACTCTTCTTCGCCACCGACATGGCACCGATGTGACCCCTGAAGTGTACCATATTGCCTGTCACTGTGTTAGAGGGACATGCTACCACACAGCTTTCCGTGTCTGCATGATGGATAATATGAGAGGACTGTATATTGTATATGCTGCGATTATCCTTTCCAACGTCCTTTTAAGCAAAAGTAACAAAATATAATGGAGAATTCAGAGGAGAATGAACCGTGACAGGAAAAGACTGGAGGCAAAAAAAGAAAAATTACAGTAGAAAAAAACCCAGTGGAAGCTGAAATAAAGAGACAAGTGGAGAGCAGAAAGCAGGTCAGCGGGTCTGATCCTCCCATGGCAGTGTTAGGTCGTTCATATACCGGGTAGAGCACTTCGGGGGCCACAGAGCATGTGCCCAAATCATGTAACCCCACGGGGGCAATTCTGCTAAGTGTGATGTGGCCGGCAATGTGGAGCGCGCAGCAGCTTCTCTTACTGTAGCCATTAAATTGCATATCTTTATATGCACCCCTATGTGGGCTGCAAATTAAAATGCACAATTGTAGGCCGGAATCAGGGCAATGACCACGATGGCGATGAAAACGCAGTTTTCTGATTATTGGAAAACTGCACATGCGCAGGACCCGTACTGCGGTATGGGCCATGCGTCCTCACACACACAGTTAGGCTGCAGACGTCAGGTGATTGACATTCTGCTGCCATTTAGGTGTGGGGGAGGGAGCCGCAATGGGCTCCCTTCCTCAAAACGGTGGCTTGTCACCGCGGTTTTGTGGGAGTCCCAAGGCCAGGATCCCCATTTTCCAACGGTAGCGTCTAGTTTACCTTTGTGGAGCGGTCATTTCCCATAACCCTCTGGGTCCATGTCACAATCTATTTGGAATAGTAAAGTGTGGCGAGCGGAGCGAGACACCGAGCCCAACGTGTGGCGAGTGAAGCGAGCCCGCGAGGGTCCAATGCTGCATAGAAAAACAAAAATTACCCCAAACGAACGGAGAGCGAAGAAAAAATTTAGGTGCTGTAAGGGCGGAAGTGCTCTCCTGCCCTCTCGTTTTGTCACTTCCAGGTCCTGATCACGAAGGTAACATAGACATAACCATCTTCCAACAGAGATTTCCTGGCCTCAGCGATGGGGCTGCAGGTCTGCATTTCCTGAGGGTTACTCAGATGACCGATGCTGCAGACTAGGATGCGGCAGTGGATGACATACGTATGCAGGAGGCATCTACTTATACCAGACTCCTCCTGCTACATAAGCATAGGTAAGCGTTGCTGCTAAACAGCAGCGATGCTAATTCCATCCGCACTGAATCAGGGCCATGCAGCTGTAGGTCAGTGAAATGAATTTGTTTTCCCCTTTTTTCCAAGATGCCAGTTATATATTTGGAAGTACACAGAAAGTGCCTGAAGAGCACGGCACTAGACTCTCATAGGGGGAGCACTCAAACTGATCTTTGTTATATTGAGAACAAGGGTCTGTTCAAAGAGAATTAGTAAAACTTAACTTTTAATGTTAAATCATAAAAGTGAGATAGGGATACTCACAAGACTTTAAAAGGCGAAATATTTGACACACAACATTAACACACAATGTAAAAGAATCACAGGTTCCAAAAAATTTTAATATAATAATGCTCTATCACAGGTACGACTGTGCACCTTATTTTTTGGAATAATAATGTTATGTCACAAGTACGACTGTGCACCTTATATATTAGATATTTTGGGGTATATGCAATTGCGGTCGAATTGCCGAAAATGTCGAAAAACGGGTCATTTTCGACACAAAAAAAACCTGTCGAATTTGATTCGACAATGCAATACAGTACTTTTCGGCAAAAAACCTGCCGTTTCATTTTCGACTTTTGGCCATTCGACTTTTTTTCAATTCGACATGTCTGCAATGGTAAAAATGCGGCTTTTCGACAAAAGTATATTCAATTGAAGAATGTCGATTCGACAACAGTGCTTTTCAACAGTCATTTCGTCAATTTCATTCCGCCTCGTTTTCCTGTCGTGATCTAATAACATTTTTTAAAAACATGATTTTTTGTGTGCTTTTTTTTATTGCTAATAGCATATCTCTTTATATTAGAAGGGATTATCTACTTGGTTTGTCCTTAGGAGCAACAAGTATTTTTTAATCGATTTTTTAAAAGAATATTTTTTTTTGTACTAACTACAATAATATGGAGAGATCAGTGCATGTTTTTAGGTTGGAAGGGGTGTGAAAGTGTTAAAATTTCTGAAAAAAAATGTGTGGGGTCCCCCCTCCTAAGCATAACCAGCCTCGGGCTCCTTGAGCCGGTCCTGGTTGTAAAAATACGGGGGGGGGGGGGGGGGGAATGACAGGGGTTCCCCTGTATTTTAACAACCAGCACCGGGCTCTGTGCCTGGTCCTGGTGCAAAAAATATGGGGGACAAAAGACGTAGGGGTCCCCCATATTTTTCACACCAGCACCGGGCTCTACTAGCCAGAGAGATAATGCCACAGCCGGGGGACACTTTTATACTGGTCCCTGCGGCCGTGGCATTAAATCCCCAACTAGTCACCCCTGGCCGGGGTACCCTGGAGGAGTGGGGACCCCTTAAATCAAGGTGTCCCCCCCTCCAGCCACCCAAGTGCCAGGGGTGAAGCCCGAGGCTGTCCCCCCCCATCCAAGGGCGGCGGATGGGGGGCTGATAGCCATGTGTCAAAAAAAAGAATATTGTTTTTTGTAGCAGAACTACAAGTCCCAGCAAGCCTCCCCCGCAAGCTGGTACTTGGAGATCCACAAGTACCAGCATGCGGGGGGAAACGGGCCCGCTGGTACCTGTAGTTCTACTACAAAAAAATACCCAAATAAAAACAGTACACACACACACACACACACACACACACACACACACACACACACACACACACACACACACACACACACACACACACACACCGTGACAGTATAACTTTATTACATACATGCACACCAACATACACACATACTTACCTATGTTGACACGAAGAGTTGGTCCCCTTCTCCACGTAGAATCCACGGGGTACCTGTAAATAAAATTATACTCACAACAATCCAGTGTAGATCGGTCCTCTTCTTGTTTGTAATCCACGTACTTGACAAAAAAACAACAATGAAGAACCCGAACCACGCACTGAAAGGGGTCCCATGTTTACACATGGGACCCCTTTCCCCGACTGGCAGGACCCCCTGTGACTGCTGTCAAAGAGGGTCCCTTCAGCCAATCAGGGAGCGCCATGTTTTTATTGGGGTATTTTTTTGTAGAACTACAGGTATCAGCAGGCCCATTTACCCCCCACATGCTGGTACTTGTGGTTCTCCAAGTACCATCTTGCGGGGGAGGCTTGCTGGGACTTGTAGTTCTGCTACAAAAAACAATATTTTTTTTTGACACATGGCTATCAGCCCCCCATCCGCCGCCCTTGGATGGGGGGGGGGGGGGGGGCAGCCTCGGGCTTCACCCCTGGCACTTGGGTGGCTGCAGGGGGGACACCTTGATTTTAAGGGGTCCCCACTCCTCCAGGGTACCCCGGCCAGGGGTGACTAGTTGGGGATTTAATGCCGCGGCCGCAGGGACCTATATAAAAGGCTGTGGCATTATCTCTCTGGCTAGTGGAGCACAGTGCTGGTGTGAAAAATACTGGTGACCCCTACGTCTTTTGTCCCCCATATTTTTTGCACCAGGACCAGGCGCAGAGCCCGGTGCTGGTTGTTAAAATACGGGGGAACCCCTGTCATTTTCCCCCCCGTATTTTTACAACCAGAACCGGCTCAAAGAGCCCGAGGCTGGTTATGCTTAGGAGGGGGAACCCCACGCAATTTTTTTCACGATTTTTTTAACACTTTTGTGTGTCCATGAAGTCGAATCCAGGCCGCCCACTATTCGTCAATTGGTCCGTTTTTCGACAGCGGGACTGTCGAACCCGTTATTTATTGAATATGTCGAATTCGGGTCCCGGCGGGAGGGTTTGTGACTGTCGAATTGTGTCGAATTAAAAAACGGTCGAATTCCGGCTGGAATTCGACCGTTTTTTAATTCGACACAATTGCATATACCCCTTAATGTGGAAAAAGAGCAGGCATGGCTTTGAGAAAGTGGCTTCCAGATTCTGCTGCCCGGCATGTGCTGGTGCATCGAATGCGGGGTGAGAGATCCGTACTGGCAGCAGCCAATGGAAAAATAGATGAATCACCTGAGTCTTGGCATGTGAATTTTCGTTTCTGCTGTCGGCTGATGGCAAAAAGCCAGTGCAGCCGATGAGAGAACTACTACACAGCGAGGCCCCTGTGATAGAAGTACAAAGTATAATGGCTTACTTAGGCAGATAAAAATAGTATTGTGATTAAATGGCTAGATAAATGGCAGCAAGTCAGGTGAACACCATTCATGCCCTGCTATTAAAAGGGGATAACACCTTTAATGCATAGAGGCGATGCCCTGCTAATGAGATTCAATTAACGTCATCTGCAACAAATTGCACATCAAAAGAGTTTTGTAGGCAGAAACGAAAATTCACATGCCAAGACCCAGGTGATTCATCTATTTTTCCATTGGCTGGTGCCAGTACAGATCTCTCACCCCGCATTCGATGCGCCAGCAGATGCCAGCAGATGATTATTATTATACTAAAAATAAGGTGCACAGTCGTACCTGTGATAGAGCATTATTATATTACAAATTTTTGGAACCTGTGATTCTTTTACAATGTGTGTTAATGTTGTGTGTCAAATATTTTTCCTTTTAAATTCTTGTGAGTATCCCTATCTCACTTTTATGATTTATCATTAACAATTAAGTTTTACTAATTCTCTCTGAATAGACCCTTGTTCTCAATATAACAAAGATCAGTTTGAGTGCTCCCCCTATGAGAGTCTAGTGCCGTGCTCTTCAGGCACTTTCTGTGTATTTGTCTATGGTTTTCACTCTCGGGTAGCACCCCCAACATCCTTACATATTCTGGAACACATCTAGAACTTCCTGATACATGAATGTTAGAGAGGAATATGGACTACTGATCAAGACACACTGATTTAATATATTGAGCTTGTGCGGCTGGCAAACCCGTAGCTTTAAACTATATATTTGGAAGTACCATGTCTGCATTTTAAGTCTGGGTGCACTGATATATTTTCATCATAGTTATTATGTGGATGACATTAATTAAATTGTGATAGAACTAATGCTACTGATCCAGGAATTTGAGATAAAAGACTTCTCACTTTACACCAGTAGAGGGAGACATTTCCTAATGAATGACGAATGGGCACCAAATTCTTCCTAGCACAATTGTTAAATGGAGTTTATTACAGGCTGCCAATATGAATATCATCAGAACTTTAATGTGTATTTATTTCTGAACAAACCATTTATAGTTTGATTGTGTACAAGTATAAGGCCACATCCCAATGGACTTGTGTTTCTCCTTGTGCAGGATCCTATATAATGAAAAATTGAAACTGTCGACATTCCCCCCCTGTCCACAGTGTTAAAAAAATAAAAAATGAATTATAAAACATGCCCTGCTCTAGGAGGTGTATTTACTAAACTTTGGAGAGAGATATCAACCAACCAGCTTCTAACTCATTATTCAAACACAGCCTATAACATGGCAGTTAGGAGCTGATTGGTTGGTCATTTATCTCTCTCCACTTTATTTCTCTCCAAGGCTTACGAGGAGATGTATTTAACAGACAAAAAAAATGATAAGTGAGCCAGTGGAGAAGTTGCCCATTGTAACCAATCAGCTGCTCTGTATAATTTTATAGTATGCAAATTATAAATGTTATGTCAATGCTGATTGGTTGCCATGGGCAACTTTCCCATCTCCACTCTTTTCACTGCTTAGTACATCTCCCCCTTAGTAAAAAAAAATTAACCCCAAAGGGACTTATGCATGTATGCGCGTCTGTTGCCGGTCTGCATCTTTATGCAAATATAGCAGCATATATAATCCCTTCCCACTTGTGTGTCTGAATATGCAAGCACTGAGGTGCCCGTGTCGAGCGTCTTTAGGTGCAACCATTGGTTGTACCATCCAAACATGCACCTTCCCCCATGCTAGGGGCGGATTCTCTGTCAGAGTATGGCCTCCAGTGTGAGCGATTATGAATCTAGGTTTGCAGCCAGTTCAGTGACATGTCCATAAGACAGGCCACCTACTGATGTACCTGTGCTGGCCCCTCCCCTGCATGTGTGATGTCATGTTGCCACCAGCACCAGGAAGTACAGCACTGCCCAGAGCAACTTCAGGATGCTGCAGGCAGCTGTACAAACCTGCAGGGGGCATGCTTGGAGCACCAAAGGACGCTCTGAGCAGGTCTGCAACAGTAATGGTGGCTGCAGGGTGCCGTTCCTGACAGTGACCCTGGGCATGGCATCGCTCACACCCCTAGTCACAGCCCTAACTGCGACTCATGTACAAAAGAAAAAATCTCTTAACTGTGTCCGATATTGGCAGTGAGTCTAACTCGAAGTTAGCCGCTAAATTGCTTAAATAGGCTCCAAAAATCAGTATGGACTAAGGGCCTAACTCAGACCTAATCGCAGCAGCAAATTTGTTAGCTAACGGGCAAAACCATGTGCACTGCAGGTGGGGCGGATGTAACATGTGCAGAGAGAGTTAGATTCGGGTGGGGTGTGTTCAAACTGAAATCTAAATTGCAGTGTAAAAATAAAGCAGCCAGTATTTACCCTGCACAGAAACAATATAACCCACCCAAATCTAACTCTCTCTGCACATGTTACATCTGCCCCACCTGCAGTGCACATGGTTTTGCCCATTAGCTAACAAATTTGCTGCTGTGATCAGTTCTGAATTAGGCCCAAAGTAATGTCGTTTGCTGGAACTGTTAAATCCATCATCTGTATGTACCATAATCAGCATATGCAGCACTTGGCAAAGTGCTGACAAATGTTATACCACTAAAACATATAACATAATATCAGGGTTTGGATAAATATCAAATGCAATTAAAAGTACATAAAAAAATATCAAGACTGTTATTAATTACTGCATCAGATGCCGCTCCCACACTGGACACAAATGCAACTTTGAGGATCAAAGTTGATTTTCAGATTTAGTTTTCATATCTTGGATACTGTAGCTCCTGGGAACTGTAGCTCCTGGGAACCAATAGTTACATTTAGTGTTCCCAGGAGCTACAGTTTCTGCACACCTGGAAAAATTAATGTAATGTTTGAAGTCATCATAATGCCCCTTTATCAGAACTCTCATAACACAAACTCGCAAAATAAAGTTTATGTATACAGTATATAATGATATGTTATTAGTGTTCCAATGTATATGTGCAGCAAGTAGGCGGGGACTTTACTTGGTATGCTTCACTAGAAATGGTGACATCTACTGTATATCTGAAACCAATTCCTAATCAGTCATACAGCAGAATACAGACACAGACTACACATAGGGGGTAATTCCAAGTTGATCGCAGCAGGAAATTTTTTAGCAGTTGGGCAAAACCATGTGCACTGCAGGGGAGGCAGATATAACGTGTGCAGAGAGAGTTAGACTTGGGTGGGTTATTTTGTTTCTGTGCAGGGTAAATACTGGCTGCTTTATTTTTACACTGCAATTTAGATTGCAGATTGAACTCACCACACCCAAATCTAACTCTCTCTGCAAATGTTATATCTGCCTCCCCTGCAGTGCACATGGTTTTGCCCAACTGCTAAAAAATTTCCTGCTGCGATCAACTTGGAATTACCCCCATAGATCAGACGCTTTCATACCATGCAATTAATAACAGGATGCTGCATTCCACAACAACAGGGAAAATATCTTGCTGGCAACTCAGACAATAATAACTAGCATTAAACAGCCTGTCAGCCTAAATCACAGGTGTAGCCAGATTGTTTCACTGCGACAACACAATCCTGCCTGGAACGATGATTTACAAACAGCTCAGTAGTTTTGTGTATTTAAAATGATCTTCAGTTCATGGATGAAATCACACAGAAAACAATAACAAGGTAGAGATGAGCGCCTGAAATTTTTCGGGTTTTGTGTTTTGGTTTTGGGTTCGGTTCCGCGGCCGTGTTTTGGGTTCGACCGCGTTTTGGCAAAACCTCACCGAATTTTTTTTGTCGGATTCGGGTGTGTTTTGGATTCGGGTGTTTTTTTCAAAAAACACTAAAAAACAGCTTAAATCATAGAATTTGGGGGTCATTTTGATCCCAAAGTATTAGTAACCTCAAAAACCATAATTTACACTCATTTTCAGTCTATTCTGAATACCTCACACCTCACAATATTATTTTTAGTCCTAAAATTTGCACCGAGGTCGCTGTGTGAGTAAGATAAGCGACCCTAGTGGCCGACACAAACACCGGGCCCATCTAGGAGTGGCACTGCAGTGTCACGCAGGATGTCCCTTCCAAAAAACCCTCCCCAAACAGCACATGACGCAAAGAAAAAAAGAGGCGCAATGAGGTAGCTGTGTGAGTAAGATTAGCGACCCTAGTGGCCGACACAAACACCGGGCCCATCTAGGAGTGGCACTGCAGTGTCACGCAGGATGGCCCTTCCAAAAAACCCTCCCCAAACAGCACATGACGCAAAGAAAAAAAGAGGCGCAATGAGGTAGCTGTGTGAGTAAGATTAGCGACCCTAGTGGCCGACACAAACACCGGGCCCATCTAGGAGTGGCACTGCAGTGTCACGCAGGATGGCCCTTCCAAAAAACCCTCCCCAAACAGCACATGACGCAAAGAAAAAAAGAGGCGCAATGAGGTAGCTGTGTGAGTAAGATTAGCGACCCTAGTGGCCGACACAAACACCGGGCCCATCTAGGAGTGGCACTGCAGTGTCACGCAGGATGTCCCTTCCAAAAAACCCTCCCCAAACAGCACATGACGCAAAGAAAAAAAGAGGCGCAATGAGGTAGCTGTGTGAGTAAGATTAGCGACCCTAGTGGCCGACACAAACACCGGGCCCATCTAGGAGTGGCACTGCAGTGTCACGCAGGATGTCCCTTCCAAAAAACCCTCCCCAAACAGCACATGACGCAAAGAAAAAAAGAGGCGCAATGAGGTAGCTGTGTGAGTAAGATTAGCGACCCTAGTGGCCGACACAAACACCGGGCCCATCTAGGAGTGGCACTGCAGTGTCACGCAGGATGTCCCTTCCAAAAAACCCTCCCCAAACAGCACATGACGCAAAGAAAAAAAGAGGCGCAATGAGGTAGCTGACTGTGTGAGTAAGATTAGCGACCCTAGTGGCCGACACAAACACCGGGCCCATCTAGGAGTGGCACTGCAGTGTCACGCAGGATGTCCCTTCCAAAAAAAACCTCCCCAATCAGCACATGATGCAAAGAAAAAGAAAAGAAAAAAGAGGTGCAAGATGGAATTGTCCTTGGGCCCTCCCACCCACCCTTATGTTGTATAAACAAAACAGGACATGCACACTTTAACCAACCCATCATTTCAGTGACAGGGTCTGCCACACGACTGTGACTGATATGACGGGTTGGTTTGGACCCCCCCCAAAAAAGAAGCAATTAATCTCTCCTTGCACAAACTGGCTCTACAGAGGCAAGATGTCCACCTCATCTTCACCCTCCGATATATCACCGTGTACATCCCCCTCCTCACAGATTATCAATTCGTCCCCACTGGAATCCACCATCTCAGCTCCCTGTGTACTTTGTGGAGGCAATTGCTGCTGGTCAATGTCTCCGCGGAGGAATTGATTATAATTCATTTTAATGAACATCATCTTCTCCACATTTTCTGGATGTAACCTCGTACGCCGATTGCTGACAAGGTGAGCGGCGGCACTAAACACTCTTTCGGAGTACACACTTGTGGGAGGGCAACTTAGGTAGAATAAAGCCAGTTTGTGCAAGGGCCTCCAAATTGCCTCTTTTTCCTGCCAGTATAAGTACGGACTGTGTGACGTGCCTACTTGGATGCGGTCACTCATATAATCCTCCACCATTCTATCAATGTTGAGAGAATCATATGCAGTGACAGTAGACGACATGTCCGTAATCGTTGTCAGGTCCTTCAGTCCGGACCAGATGTCAGCATCAGCAGTCGCTCCAGACTGCCCTGCATCACCGCCAGCGGGTGGGCTCGGAATTCTGAGCCTTTTCCTCGCACCCCCAGTTGCGGGAGAATGTGAAGGAGGAGATGTTGACAGGTCGCGTTCCGCTTGACTTGACAATTTTGTCACCAGCAGGTCTTTCAACCCCAGCAGACCTGTGTCTGCCGGAAAGAGAGATCCAAGGTAGGCTTTAAATCTAGGATCGAGCACGGTGGCCAAAATGTAGTGCTCTGATTTCAACAGATTGACCACCCGTGAATCCTTGTTAAGCGAATTAAGGGCTGCATCCACAAGTCCCACATGCCTAGCGGAATCGCTCCCTTTTAGCTCCTTCTTCAATGCCTCCAGCTTCTTCTGCAAAAGCCTGATGAGGGGAATGACCTGACTCAGGCTGGCAGTGTCTGAACTGACTTCACGTGTGGCAAGTTCAAAGGGCATCAGAACCTTGCACAACGTTGAAATCATTCTCCACTGCACTTGAGACAGGTGCATTCCATCTCCTATATCGTGCTCAATTGTATAGGCTTGAATGGCCTTTTGCTGCTCCTCCAACCTCTGAAGCATATAGAGGGTTGAATTCCACCTCGTTACCACTTCTTGCTTCAGATGATGGCAGGGCAGGTTCAGTAGTTTTTGGTGGTGCTCCAGTCTTCTGTACGTGGTGCCTGTACGCCGAAAGTGTCCCGCAATTTTTCTGGCCACCGACAGCATCTCTTCACGCCCCTGTCGTTTTTTAAAAAATTCTGCACCACCAAATTCAAGGTATGTGCAAAACATGGGACGTGCTGGAATTTGCCCATATTTAATGCACACACAATATTGCTGGCGTTGTCCGATGCCACAAATCCACAGGAGAGTCCAATTGGGGTAAGCCATTCCGCGATGATCTTCCTCAGTTGCCGTAAGAGGTTTTCAGCTGTGTGCGTATTCTGGAAAGCGGTGATACAAAGCGTAGCCTGCCTAGGAAAGAGTTGGCGTTTGCGAGATGCTGCTACTGGTGCCGCCGCTGCTGTTCTTGCGGCGGGAGTCCATACATCTACCCAGTGGGCTGTCACAGTCATATAGTCCTGACCCTGCCCTGCTCCACTTGTCCACATGTCCGTGGTTAAGTGGACATTGGGTACAACTGCATTTTTTAGGACACTGGTGAGTCTTTTTCTGACGTCCGTGTACATTCTCGGTATCGCCTGCCTAGAGAAGTGGAACCTAGATGGTATTTGGTAACGGGGGCACACTGCCTCAATAAATTGTCTAGTTCCCTGTGAACTAGCGGCGGATACCGGACGCACGTCTAACACCAACATAGTTGTCAAGGACTCAGTTATCCGCTTTGCAGTAGGATGACTGCTGTGATATTTCATCTTCCTCGCAAAGGACTGTTGAACAGTCAATTGCTTACTGGAAGTAGTACAAGTGGGCTTACGACTTCCCCTCTGGGATGACCATCGACTCCCAGCGGCAACAACAGCAGCGCCAGCAGCAGTAGGCGTTACACGCAAGGATGCATCGGAGGAATCCCAGGCAGGAGAGGACTCGTCAGAATTGCCAGTGACATGGCCTGCAGGACTATTGGCATTCCTGGGGAAGGAGGAAATTGACACTGAGGGAGTTGGTGGGGTGGTTTGCGTGAGCTTGGTTACAAGAGGAAGGGATTTACTGGTCAGTGGACTGCTTCCGCTGTCACCCAAAGTTTTTGAACTTGTCACTGACTTATTATGAATGCGCTGCAGGTGACGTATAAGGGAGGATGTTCCGAGGTGGTTAACGTCCTTACCCCTACTTATTACAGCTTGACAAAGGGAACACACGGCTTGACACCTGTTGTCCGCATTTCTGGTGAAATACCTCCACACCGAAGAGCTGATTTTTTTGGTATTTTCACCTGGCATGTCAACGGCCATATTCCTCCCACGGACAACAGGTGTCTCCCCGGGTGCCTGACTTAAACAAACCACCTCACCATCAGAATCCTCCTGGTCAATTTCCTCCCCAGCGCCAGCAACACCCATATCCTCCTCATCCTGGTGTACTTCAACACTGACATCTTCAATCTGACTATCAGGAACTGGACTGCGGGTGCTCCTTCCAGCACTTGCAGGGGGCGTGCAAATGGTGGAAGGCGCATGCTCTTCACGTCCAGTGTTGGGAAGGTCAGGCATCGCAACCGACACAATTGGACTCTCCTTGTGGATTTGGGATTTCAAAGAACGCACAGTTCTTTGCGGTGCTTTTGCCAGCTTGAGTCTTTTCAGTTTTCTAGCGAGAGGCTGAGTGCTTCCATCCTCATGTGAAGCTGAACCACTAGCCATGAACATAGGCCAGGGCCTCAGCCGTTCCTTGCCACTCCGTGTGGTAAATGGCATATTGGCAAGTTTACGCTTCTCCTCCGACAATTTTATTTTAGGTTTTGGAGTCCTTTTTTTACTGATATTTGGTGTTTTGGTTTTGACATGCTCTGTACTATGCCATTGGGCATCGGCCTTGGCAGACGACGTTGCTGGCATTTCATCGTCTCGGCCATGACTAGTGGCAGCAGCTTCAGCACGAGGTGGAAGTGGATCTTGATCTTTCCCTAATTTTGGAACCTCAACATTTTTGTTCTCCATATTTTAATAGGCACAACTAAAAGGCACCTCAGGTAAACAATGGAGATGGATGGATTGGATACTAGTATACAATTATGGACGGGCTGCCGAGTGCCGACACAGAGGTAGCCACAGCCGTGAACTACCGCACTGTACTGTGTCTGCTGCTAATATATAGACTGGTTGATAAAGAGATAGTATACTCGTAACTAGTATGTATGTATAAAGAAAGAAAAAAAAACCACGGTTAGGTGGTATATACAATTATGGACGGGCTGCCGAGTGCCGACACAGAGGTAGCCACAGCCGTGAACTACCGCACTGTACTGTGTCTGCTGCTAATATATAGACTGGTTGATAAAGAGATAGTATACTCGTAACTAGTATGTATGTATAAAGAAAGAAAAAAAAACCACGGTTAGGTGGTATATACAATTATGGACGGGCTGCCGAGTGCCGACACAGAGGTAGCCACAGCCGTGAACTACCGCACTGTACTGTGTCTGCTGCTAATATATAGACTGGTTGATAAAGAGATAGTATACTCGTAACTAGTATGTATGTATAAAGAAAGAAAAAAAAAACACGGTTAGGTGGTATATACAATTATGGACGGGCTGCCGAGTGCCGACACAGAGGTAGCCACAGCCGTGAACTACCGCACTGTACTGTGTCTGCTGCTAATATATAGACTGGTTGATAAAGAGATAGTATACTCGTAACTAGTATGTATGTATAAAGAAAGAAAAAAAAACCACGGTTAGGTGGTATATACAATTATGGACGGGCTGCCGAGTGCCGACACAGAGGTAGCCACAGCCGTGAACTACCGCACTGTACTGTGTCTGCTGCTAATATATAGACTGGTTGATAAAGAGATAGTATACTCGTAACTAGTATGTATGTATAAAGAAAGAAAAAAAAACCACGGTTAGGTGGTATATACAATTATGGACGGGCTGCCGAGTGCCGACACAGAGGTAGCCACAGCCGTGAACTACCGCACTGTACTGTGTCTGCTGCTAATATATAGACTGGTTGATAAAGAGATAGTATACTCGTAACTAGTATGTATGTATAAAGAAAGAAAAAAAAACCACGGTTAGGTGGTATATACAATTATGGACGGGCTGCCGAGTGCCGACACAGAGGTAGCCACAGCCGTGAACTACCGCACTGTACTGTGTCTGCTGCTAATATATAGACTGGTTGATAAAGAGATAGTATACTCGTAACTAGTATGTATGTATAAAGAAAGAAAAAAAAACCACGGTTAGGTGGTATATACAATTATGGACGGGCTGCCGAGTGCCGACACAGAGGTAGCCACAGCCGTGAACTACCGCACTGTACTGTGTCTGCTGCTAATATAGACTGGTTGATAAAGAGATAGTATACTCGTAACTAGTATGTATGTATAAAGAAAGAAAAAAAAACCACGGTTAGGTGGTATATACAATTATGGACGGGCTGCCGAGTGCTGACACAGAGGTAGCCACAGCCGTGAACTACCGCACTGTACTGTGTCTGCTGCTAATATATAGACTGGTTGATAAAGAGATAGTATACTCGTAACTAGTATGTATGTATAAAGAAAGAAAAAAAAACCACGGTTAGGTGGTATATACAATTATGGACGGGCTGCCGAGTGCCGACACAGAGGTAGCCACAGCCGTGAACTACCGCACTGTACTGTGTCTGCTGCTAATATAGACTGGTTGATAAAGAGATAGTATACTACTAATATTATATACTGGTGGTCAGGTCACTGGTCACTAGTCACACTGGCAGTGGCACTCCTGCAGCAAAAGTGTGCACTGTTTAATTTTAATATAATATTATGTACTCCTGGCTCCTGCTATAACCTATAACTGGCACTGCAGTAGTGCTCCCCAGTCTCCCCCACAATTATAAGCTGTGTGAGCTGAGCAGTCAGACAGATATATAATATATATAGATGATGCAGCACACTGGCCTGAGCCTGAGCAGTGCACACAGATATGGTATGTGACTGACTGAGTCACTGTGTGTATCGCTTTTTTCAGGCAGAGAACGGATATATTAAATAAACTGCACTGTGTGTCTGGTGGTCACTCACTATATAATATATTATGTACTCCTGGCTCCTGCTATAACCTATAACTGGCACTGCAGTAGTGCTCCCCAGTCTCCCCCACAATTATAAGCTGTGTGAGCTGAGCAGTCAGACAGATATATATAATATTATATATAGATAATAGATGATGCAGCACACTGGCCTGAGCCTGAGCAGTGCACACAGATATGGTATGTGACTGAGTCACTGTGTGCTGTGTATCGCTTTTTTCAGGCAGAGAACGGATTATAAATAAAAGTGGTGGTCACTGGTCACTATCAGCAAAACTCTGCACTGTACACTACTGAGTACTCCTAATGCTCCCCAAAATTAGTAAATCAAGTGCACTGTCTCTCTAATCTATTCTAATTCTAAACGGAGAGGACGCCAGCCACGTCCTCTCCCTATCAATCTCAATGCACGTGTGAAAATGGCGGCGACGCGCGGCTCCTTATATAGAATCCGAGTCTCGCGATAGAATCCGAGCCTCGCGAGAATCCGACAGCGTCATGATGACGTTCGGGCGCGCTCGGGTTAACCGAGCAAGGCGGGAAGATCCGAGTCGCTCGGACCCGTGAAAAAAAACATGAAGTTCTGGCGGGTTCGGATTCAGAGAAACCGAACCCGCTCATCTCTATCAAGGGTGATGTGACGTTGTGATAACACAACTGCCTAATTCAGAGTTGATCGTAGCCGTGCAAAACTACGATAATTTACTCTCACATGCGGGGGGATGCTTTTGTACTTTACGAGTAGCTCCCTACCTGCGCAGCTACTGCGCGCTGGCAGGGAGCTTCTTGTAACTGTCTGGGTCGCAGCGGTTGCATGTGACGTCATGCAGCCGCCGCAGCCTGACCCCCGTGCGGTCGGAGCATGCCTGCGTTGCCCGGATCGCGCCCTTAAACCGGCAGCCAAACGCCGCCGGTCCACCCCTTCCCGCCCAGCAACCGCCTCTGCCTGTCAATCAGGCAGAGGCGATCGCATGGCTGAGATGGCCATCGACTGTCTGGCATGCGCCGGCGCACTGCGGCATCGGCGAATGCGCAGTTCAGACCTGATCGGCCGCTGTGCGAAAACGCACAGCAGTGATCAGGTCTGAATGCGGCCCTTAATTACAGTATAAAAACCAACAGAACACTTCTGTGTGTGTCTCAGTGAGGACTGGGTTCTGGCAACCTTTTGTTGTGCCCCAAAAAGCATAGGTTTTCATAGCTTACCCACTC
The DNA here is from genome assembly GCF_028390025.1 of Pseudophryne corroboree. Taxonomy (NCBI): domain Eukaryota; kingdom Metazoa; phylum Chordata; class Amphibia; order Anura; family Myobatrachidae; genus Pseudophryne; species Pseudophryne corroboree. Next base: position 987,558,016 of record NC_086445.1, read on the forward strand.
ACTATGGCCTTCTTCAGGTGGCATCGCCACATTGTGCCTTTTTGATGCATTATTGGAGGATAGGTTTTTGCAATGCGGATGTGCAGTGCCAGATAGCATGAAACCGCAATTTGCAGCGACAAGGAACGATACTCTTCTGGTACTAATAGTGTGTGAATAGACTATGACAGCGTCCGCGCTGTACCTGGTGTGAATATGTGCATAGAAGGAAGGCTACAGTATGATAAGGGCTGAGTGGGAATAGAACTAGTTCATTGTGACATTAACCCATTGTCTGTTAGTGACATACATTTGTACACAACAAAATACTATTCATACATATTTCTATATATATAATTTATTACAATTTGGACACAAATACAAGATCTACAAGTTAGTTAATGCTTCCACAATAATTACACACATTTTTATAGATTCAGCTTTATTGGCCAGGTATACTTGCGTATACTAGGAATTTACCTTCGGTTTGCTATACAACAGCCAAGTAGGTAACAGATAAGCAGGTGTGGTGGGGGCCAAATAAAGTCATACAGATAGGAATACCATAGAGACGTCTAGTCAGTCATTGTTCAGGAGTTCAGCAGGCGGACCGCTTGGGGAAAGAAACTTTTAAGGCTTCTGGTGGACCTGGCGGGGACGGACCTGTAACGCCGGCCTGAAGGAAGCAAGTTAAACATGCTGTGGCCGGGGTGTGGCTGGTCCTTTACTATCTTCGTTGCCCGCTTTTTAGCTCTGGTCTGGTACAGGTCTTGGACTGAGGGAAGGTCGGCCCGATTATCTTCTCTGCGGTTCTAACCACCTTTTGGAGCCTGCATCTCTCCCTCGCGCTGGCGGAGCCGTACCATACCAGTATCGAGGAGCATCCTGGGGGAAGGAAGCAGCGCTCACGTTGGGGGCTATGTATATTTCTATCACTACACACCAGTGGTGCATGTAGAAATAATGTCTTAGTGGTACTGTGTGGTCTTAGTGGTACTTAGTGGTAGAGTGCTGTTCTAATATATATATGTGTGTGTGTGTGTGTGTGTGTGTGTGTGTGTGTGTGTGTGTGTGTGTGTAGCAGTGCTGCAAGTATGGCGGTACTGCGTACCGGTAAGAAATTGGGAGCCAGTACGCAGTACCGCCGGGCCGCCACCTTGCAGCCACTGTGTCGGTGAGAGGAGAGCGCAGCATGCGGCTCTCCTCTCCTGCCCAGCAGTCAGTCCGGTCTCAATTCTCTTCCTGCAGCGGCGGCGTGTATCACAATCAAACGCCGGTTCGTGAGCCAATCAGAGCTTGTGGACCGGCAGCCAATCAGTAGCCGCCTTCGGCGTGTGAACACAGTACCACTAAGACAATTCTACTTGCACCACTGGTGTGTAGAGAGATAAATATAGATTGCCACCCAATGTGAGCGCTGCCTCCTTCCCCCAGTGTGGCTACTCTGTCGTCATGTGACCTTCTCACTGGCGGCGGCGGGGGACTGGCGGTGACGGTAGTGTCAGGAGCAGATTGGCGGCTTGGGTACTGGTGGTGACGGAAGCGGCAGAAGCAGATAGTCGTCCGGGGACTGGCGGTGACAGTAGTGATAGTAGTGGCTGAAGCGGTGCTGTCCAGCGTACCCCAGCATAGTGGTCAGGCCATCCCTGCTCCCTAGCCCCCCGCCCCACTAGCCCAGTGTGCATGTTCCTTCCCCTACTTGCGTCCTGATAGGACACTTAATTTTGTAATGGGGGCCTGATTTGTATAAATATTGGCATATCCATGTTTAGAATGCTTGTCTAGTATTATCAATGAATATTTAGAAAAAAAATAAAAAAATAAAAAAACAATATATATATATATATATACCCATCCACAGTATGCCGGCACTCAATATAAAAGATCCCAACTGCTCAGGTGCCCTTCCAAACAAATGAATATCCAGCAATAGAGATGGCACTCAGAGACTTGTAGCAGTGAAAAAAGACATCTGTATTGGATGTTGATACATCAAACGTTTTCGGAGCTACTGCCCCGTCCTCAGGACAACATCTACAGCAAAAGACAAACACAAAACACTTACATAAATACCCTTACCTGTCCCTCGATTCCCGCTCCATCCAGCGCTCAAACCACACGCCCGCCGGAAGTGCCAACTGCTGTACTTCCTGGTGCGCGGCCTCTGTCACTATGGATACCGCTGAGAGTGCGTTCCACAGCCAGCTTCCTGCGCTCCATCTAGCCAGCAGAGGATCCCGATGTGGCTGTAGCACGAGAACTGCAGGGAAGAGGAACAATAACAGAACAAATTTAAAAACATATAACACCAGAAAAAATACTCAGAGGCTAAAGAACAGGGTCAATGCAAACAATACTGTGTACCTATACTACAAGGAATTAAAGCTACATAACCACAGTGCCTGCAATATATCAGAGCATACTATTCCAGTTGATTTTCTCATTTAAACCCATAGGATTCGTAGTGCCCAAACGAATGATCCAACGGGATTCCTTTATCAACAATTGTTTAGCCCGATCCCCTCCCCGAAGAGATATTGGCACATGGTCAATAATATAATACTTGAAATCTTCTAGCGAATGACCTGCCTTCTTAAAATGTCGGGATACCGGCTGGTCAATGTCTTTCCCGTTCAGAGTCATATTGATTGCCGACCTATGGGCGTTCATCCTCTCCCTAAACTTACGGGTGGTCTGGCCAATATAATATAAGCCGCAAGGACACACAATTATGTACACTACATGGGTGGTAGTGCATGTCAGGACAAATCTAATGTCGTAGACTTTATCCGTATGCGGATGCTTAAATTCTCTACAGGCTACCATATATTTGCAAGTAATGCAATTATGGCATCTGTAACCGCCTGGAGGTTTAGTGTACACATTGGTAGGTTTTTTACCCCCTAAACCCGTAATATCAGCGTGAACAAGTCTATCCCGTAGGTTGCTCCCACGCTTAAAAGCTGCCAAAGGTCTCTTGTTCCTAAACATTGGAAGCTCTTTATCGGAGCTCACAATAGGCCAAAGTGCATTAGTGGCTCTCCGGATGATTGGACTGGCCGTAGTATAAATACTGACCCAAGGGATAATGTTATCTTGATGGCGTTTAACCGGATTGAGTAAACTGGCTCTATCCATAGCTAGCACCTTCATTTTTTGTTCCTTTAAAGTTAATGGACAATACCCCCTATCAGTAAATTTTGCAATAAGGCCATCCAGGGCCTCTGGCAATAGCTCAGGTTCACTAGTGATGCGTGCAAAACGCATCATCTGCGATAACGGGAGACCTTTCTTTAAGGCCACAGGGTGATGGCTTGAGGCCCTCAGAAAGGTGTTCCTATCAGTACTTTTCGAATAGACATCTGTCACAATTTTGCCATTAATGACTGTCACCCGTACGTCCAGGAAGTTGGCACTACTGGTACTATGGGTATAAGTAAACTTAATTGGTGAATCAAAATTGTTAATAGAAACCATTAGTTACAGAAAACTTTCCTCCCCCCCGGTCCACAGAAGAAACACGTCGTCTATGTACCGGGTAAAGAACAAAATATGCTGGCTAACATTTGCATCACTGAAGAACATATCTGCCTCCTGAAAGAACATATACACATTTGCATATGAGGGAGCCACAGGAGACCCCATGGCACACCCTTGTAATTGAAGGAAGAACCCACCATCAAACAAAAAATAATTGCGCCTTAAAGTTAGCTCTAATAAAGTCATGAAAAGCACATGATCAAAGCTCGATGTAGGGAGATGTCGTTCAAGAAAACGCCTCATAGCTGTCAATCCTCCCTCATGGGGGATAGAGGTATAGAGGCTGGACACATCTAGACAGCATAACAAAGTTCCACTAGGTACACTGCCAATGTCACCCAGAAGGTTCAGAAAAGAAGTCGCATCTTTCAATAAAGTTTTTTCTTTCATCAGTAGTGGCTGGAGGACACTGTCCAATAGTTGAGAAGTAGGATGTAACGACGAGTCCCTCGCTGAGATTATAGGCCTACCCGGTGGTTCGGTAGGGTTTTTGTGTATTTTCGGCAAAGTGTACAGCACCGGTACCTTAGGGTGCTGCACACAAAGAGCTTTGAAAACTTTTTGGGGAATTTTATTCTCGTTGCATGCCTTCTCCAAGATTTCAGACAATTCTTTTTTATATGAGGCGGTAGGATCCTTACCCAATTTCATGTACACTTCCCGATCCTCTAACTGACTTATAATTTCCATTCTATACTTGTCTAGATCTTGGATTACTATGGCCCCGCCTTTGTCGGCGGGCCTGATGACAATATCCTGGTATGATGCCAGATCTTTCAAAGCCAAATGTTCCAGTTTGGAGAGGTTGGGACGTACCTGGCAGGGGGTAGACGTGAATTTAATCATTGACTCGTCCAACAGGCGATTAAAAGATTTTAAGGAAGCATTAGTCGATATAGGATCATAATTAGACTTTGATGCAGACTTCAAAAAAGTAGTAAAGATATTATCATCATGCGTAGGAGTACTCAGTTTAAAGTGTTCTTTAAGTCGCAACTTTCTAGAGAAATTATGCAGATTGACTTTCCAGTCAAATTCATTGTGCTTATTAGTAGGAACAAAACTAAGTCCCATGTTGAGTACTCTTGATTCAGTCGGAGTAAGAGACCGTTTAGATAGATTGAAGATTAAGTCTTCTTTTTGTTCACCAACGTGACTTTTCTGGGCTCTCTTGTTCTGGCCACCCCGGCGGGTGGGAGCGATTCGTGCTGATTTCTCACCTCCTTTTCTCGTTGGTCTAAAGGGACCACAGACTGTGCTCCATTCTCCTCTGAATCAGAGAACCTAAAATCACTGTCGCTGCTTGATTTGTTGCGGTCAAATCTTCCTCCTTGCATTCTTTTCTGCCAAGGTCTACGTTTTTTTACCACCGTCAGTAATGGATTGTGCAGTGTCACCACCATACAGCCATTTATATACACGATTATCATCGTAATCAGAATCGACTGCAAATTTCTTGTTCCTTTTGAACTTTAATAGATCAGTGCGATAACGATCGCATTGCGTTTGTAATTTCTGAAGCCAATCTTGACTGGCATCCTCCTCGAGCTTCTGTTTATTATCTCTTTCAAATGCAGTAATCTTGGACCTAATGGCGTTTAGTTCTTTGTTGGCTTCGTCCACCACTAGGATCATAAGGTCGAATGCGCATTTATTAAGGATGGCAATCCACCTCCTCACAAAGTCAGGGTTATTCCTTCCTATAGTTGGAACGTTCCGTACCCTGAAGCCTTGTGGTATCTTATGTTCTCTAAAATAATTTGACAATGTAACACTGTGTAAAAGATAATCAGTTTCGCGTTCTTTCATTTTGAGTAATTGAAAATAAATGTCCTCCGCTTTCAACGCTGGGTCAGAAAGGGTTAATATCTCCTTGGATAAAATATTTTCGATCTCTGCAGCCGAAAAACTAAAGGTCTCTCCAGGTGGAGTAAGTAATAACCCTTGAAAGCCTGATGTTTCACGTGCTTGTGATGAATTGGCTTGATCCATACTGAACGACTTAGACACAGTGTTTACAATGTGGACAGATACCGGTATGTTGTAAATGATGTGATTTAGACAAAACAATAAGTCAATCGTATCGGAGGTGCCTTGCAACGGGTGCTGTAAAACAGCACAAACATACCCATCCACTGTTTTACAGCACCCGTTGCAAGGCACCTCCGATACGATTGACTTATTGTTTTGTCTAAATCACATCATTTACAACATACCGGTATCTGTCCACATTGTAAACACTGTGTCTAAGTCGTTCAGTATGGATCAAGCCAATTCATCACAAGCACGTGAAACAGGCTTTCAAGGGTTATTACTTACTCCACCTGGAGAGACCTTTAGTTTTTCGGCTGCAGAGATCGAAAATATTTTATCCAAGGAGATATTAACCCTTTCTGACCCAGCGTTGAAAGCGGAGGACATTTATTTTCAATTACTCAAAATGAAAAAACGCGAAACTGATTATCTTTTACATAGTGTTACATTGTCAAATTATTTTAGAGAACATAAGATACCACAAGGCTTCAGGGTACGGAACGTTCCAACTATAGGAAGGAATAACCCTGACTTTGTGAGGAGGTGGATTGCCATCCTTAATAAATGCGCATTCGACCTTATGATCCTAGTGGTGGACGAAGCCAACAAAGAACTAAACGCCATTAGGTCCAAGATTACTGCATTTGAAAGAGATAATAAACAGAAGCTCGAGGAGGATGCCAGTCAAGATTGGCTTCAGAAATTACAAACGCAATGCGATCGTTATCGCACTGATCTATTAAAGTTCAAAAGGAACAAGAAATTTGCAGTCGATTCTGATTACGATGATAATCGTGTATATAAATGGCTGTATGGTGGTGACACTGCACAATCCATTACTGACGGTGGTAAAAAACGTAGACCTTGGCAGAAAAGAATGCAAGGAGGAAGATTTGACCGCAACAAATCAAGCAGCGACAGTGATTTTAGGTTCTCTGATTCAGAGGAGAATGGAGCACAGTCTGTGGTCCCTTTAGACCAATGAGAAAAGGAGGTGAGAAATCAGCACGAATCGCTCCCACCCGCCGGGGTGGCCAGAACAAGAGAGCCCAGAAAAGTCACATTGGTGAACAAAAAGAAGACTTAATCTTCAATCTATCTAAACGTTCTCTTACTCCGACTGAATCAAGAGTACTCAACATGGGACTTAGTTTTGTTCCTACTAATAAGCACAATGAATTTGACTGGAAAGTCAATCTGCATAATTTCTCTAGAAAGTTGCGACTTAAAGAACACTTTAAACTGAGTACTCCTACGCATGATGATAATATCTTTACTACTTTTTTGAAGTCTGCATCAAAGTCTAATTATGATCCTATATCGTCTAATGCTTCCTTAAAATCTTTTAATCGCCTGTTGGACGAGTCAATGATTAAATTCACGTCTACCCCCTGCCAGGTACGTCCCAACCTCTCCAAACTGGAACATTTGGCTTTGAAAGATCTGGCATCATACCAGGATATTGTCATCAGGCCCGCCGACAAAGGCGGGGCCATAGTAATCCAAGATCTAGACAAGTATAGATTGGAAATTATAAGACAGTTGGAGGATCGGGAAGTGTACATGAAATTGGGTAAGGATCCTACCGCCTCATATAAAAAAGAATTGTCTGAAATCTTGGAGAAGGCATGCAACGAGAATAAAATTCCCCAAAAAGTTTTCAAAGCTCTTTGTGTGCAGCACCCTAAGGTACCGGTGCTATACACTTTGCCGAAAATACACAAAAACCCTACCGAACCACCGGGTAGGCCTATAATCTCTGCGAGGGACTCATTGTTACAACCTACTTCTCAACTATTGGACAGTGTCCTCCAGCCACTACTGCTGAAAGAAAAAACTTTATTGAAAGATGCGACTTCTTTTCTGAACCTTCTGGGTGACATTGACAGTGTACCTAGTGGAACTTTGTTATGCTGTCTAGATGTGTCCAGCCTCTATACCTCTATCTCCCATGAGGGAGGATTGACAGCTATGAGGCGTTTTCTTGAACGACATCTCCCTACATCGAGCTTTGATCATGTGCTTTTCTTGACTTTATTAGAGCTAACTTTAAGGCGCAATTATTTTTTGTTTGATGGTGGGTTCTTCCTTCAATTACAAGGATGTGCCATGGGGTCTCCTGTGGCTCCCTCGTATGCAAATGTGTATATGTTCTTTCAGGAGGCAGATATGTTGATGCAAATGTTAGCCAGCATATTTTGTTCTTTACCCGGTTGGCCTATTGTGAGCTCCGATAAAGAGCTTTCAATGTTTAGGAACAAGAGACCTTTGGCAGCTTTTAAGCGTGGGAGCAACCTACAGGATAGACTTGTTCACGCTGATATTACGGGTTTAGGGGGTAAAAAACCTACCAATGTGTACACTAAACCTCCAGGCTGTTACAGATGCCATAATTGCATTACTTGCAAATATATGGTAGCCTGTAGAGAATTTAAGCATCCGCATACGGATAAAGTCTACGACATTAGATTTGTCCTGACATGCACTACCACCCATGTAGTGTACATAATTGTGTGTCCTTGCGGCTTATATTATATTGGCCAGACCACCCGTAAGTTTAGGGAGAGGATGAACACCCATAGGTCGGCAATCAATATGACTCTGAACGGGAAAGACATTGACCAGCCGGTATCCCGACATTTTAAGAAGGCAGGTCATTCACTAGATGATTTAAAATATTATATTATTGACCATGTGCCAATATCTCTTCGGGGAGGGGATCGGGCTAAACAATTGTTGATAAAGGAATCCCGTTGGATCATTCGATTGGGCACTACGAATCCTATGGGTTTAAACGAGAAAATCAACTGGAATAGTATGCTTTGATATATTGCAGGCACTGTGGTTATGTAGCTTTAATTCCTTGTAGTATAGGTACACAGTATTGTTTGCATTGACCCTGTTCTTTAGCCTCTGGGTATTTTTTCTGGTGTTATATGTTTTTAAATTTGTTCTGTTATTGTTCCTCTTCCCTGCAGTTCTCGTGCTACAGCCACATCGGGATCCTCTGCTGGCTAGATGGAGCGCAGGAAGCTGGCTGTGGAACGCACTCTCAGCGGTATCCATAGTGACAGAGGCCGCGCACCAGGAAGTACAGCAGTTGGCACTTCCGGCGGGCGTGTGGTTTGAGCGCTGGATGGAGCGGGAATCGAGGGACAGGTAAGGGTATTTATGTAAGTGTTTTGTGTTTGTCTTTTGCTGTAGATGTTGTCCTGAGGACGGGGCAGTAGCTCCGAAAACGTTTGATGTATCAACATCCAATACAGATGTCTTTTTTCACTGCTACAAGTCTCTGAGTGCCATCTCTATTGCTGGATATTCATTTGTTTGGAAGGGCACCTGAGCAGTTGGGATCTTTTATATTGAGTGCCGGCATACTGTGGATGGGTATATATATATATATATATTGTTTTTTTATTTTTTTTCTAAATATTCATTGATAACTGATTCACTGCTACAAGTCTCTGAATGCCATCTCTATTGCTGGATATATATATATATATATATATATATATATATATTCCGGTAGTTAATAGGTTAAATGTAGTGAGAGACCCAGCTCCTGTTGCTATATAGGAAGGACAGGGTGCTCCCTGAAAGATTACACCCAATTAGAGATGTGCACCGGAAATTTTTCGGGTTTTGTGTTTTGGTTTTGGGTTCGGTTCCGCGGCCGTGTTTTGGGTTCGAACGCGTTTTGGCAAAACCTCACCGAATTTTTTTTGTCGGATTCGGGTGTGTTTTGGATTCGGGTGTTTTTTTTCAAAAAACCCTAAAAAACGGCTTAAATCATAGAATTTGGGGGTCATTTTGATCCCAAAGTATTATTAACCTCAATAACCATAATTTCCACTCATTTTCAGTCTATTCTGAACACCTCACACCTCACAATATTATTTTTAGTCCTAAAATTTGCACCGAGGTCGCTGGATGACTAAGCTCAGCGACCCAAGTGGCCGACACAAACACCTGGCTCATCTAGGAGTGGCACTGCAGTGTCACGCAGGATGGCCCTTCCAAAAAACACTCCCCAAACAGCACATGACGCAAAGAAAAAAAGAGGCGCAATGAGGTAGCTGTGTGACTAAGCTCAGCGACCCAAGTGGCCGACACAAACACCTGGCCCATCTAGGAGTGGCACTGCAGTGTCACGCAGGATGGCCCTTCCAAAAAACACTCCCCAAACAGCACATGACGCAAAGAAAAAAAGAGGCGCAATGAGGTAGCTGTGTGACTAAGCTCAGCGACCCAAGTGGCCGACACAAACACCTGGCCCATCTAGGAGTGGCACTGCAGTGTCAGGCAGGATGGCCCTTCCAAAAAATACTCCCCAAACAGTACATGACGCAAAGAAGAAAAAAAAGAGGCGCAATGAGGTAGCTGTGTGAGTAAGCTAAGCGACCCTAGTGGCCGACACAAACACCTGGCCCATCTAGGAGTGGCACTGCAGTGTCACGCAGGATGGCCCTTCCAAAAAACACTCCCCAAACAGCACATGACACAAAGAAAAAAAGAGGTGCAATGAGGTAGCTGTGTGACTAAGCTCAGCGACCCAAGTGGCCGACACAAACACCTGGCCCATCTAGGAGTGGCACTGCAGTGTCAGGCAGGATGGCCCTTCCAAAAAATACTCCCCAAACAGCACATGACGCAAAGAAGAAAAAAAAGAGGCGCAATGAGGTAGCTGTGTGAGTAAGCTAAGCGACCCTAGTGGCCGACACAAACACCTGGCCCATCTAGGAGTGGCACTGCAGTGTCACGCAGGCTGGCCCTTCCAAAAAACACTCCCCAAACAGCACATGACGCAAAGAAAAATGAAAGAAAAAAGAGGTGCAAGATGGAATTGTCCTTGGGCCCTCCCACCCACCCTTATGTTGTATAAACAGGACATGCACACTTTAACCAACCCATCATTTCAATGACAGGGTCTGCCACACGACTGTGACTGAAATGACGGGTTGGTTTGGACCCCCACCAAAAAAGAATCAATTAATCTCTCCTTGCACAAACTGGCTCGACAGAGGCAAGATGTCCACCTCATCATCATCCTCCGATTCATCACCGTGTACATCCCCCTCCTCACAGATTATCAATTCGTCCCCACTGGAATCCACCATCACAGCTCCCTGTGTACTTTGTGGAGGCAATTGCTGCTGGTGAATGTCTCCATGGAGGAATTGATTATAATTCATTTTAATGAACATCATCTTCTCCACATTTTCTGGAAGTAACCTCGTACGCCGATTGCTGACAAGGTGAGCGGCGGCACTAAACACTCTTTCGGAGTACACACTTGTGGGAGGGCAACTTAGGTAGAATAAAGCCAGTTTGTGCAAGGGCCTCCAAATTGCCTCTTTTTCCTGCCAGTATACGTACGGACTGTCTGACGTGCCTACTTGTATGCGGTCACTCATATAATCCTCCACCATTCTTTCAATGGTGAGAGAATCATATGCAGTGACAGTAGACGACATGTCCGTTATCGTTGTCAGGTCCTTCAGTCCGGACCAGATGTCAGCATCAGCAGTCGCTCCAGACTGCCCTGCATCACCGCCAGCGGGTGGGCTCGGAATTCTGAGCCTTTTCCTCGCACCCCCAGTTGCGGGAGAATGTGAAGGAGGAGATGTTGACAGGTTGCGTTCCGCTTGACTTGACAATTTTCTCACCAGCAGTTCTTTGAACCCCTGCAGACTTGTGTCTGCCGGAAAGAGAGATACAACGTAGGTTTTAAATCTAGGATCGAGCACGTTGGCCAAAATGTAGTGCTCTGATTTCAACAGATTGACCACCTGTGAATCCTTGTTAAGCAAATTAAGGGCTCCATCCACAAGTCCCAAATGCCTTGCGGAATCGCTCAGTGTAAGCTCCTCCTTCAATGTCTCCAGCTTCTTCTGCAAAAGCCTGATGAGGGGAATGACCTGACTCAGGCTGGCAGTGTCTGAACTGACTTCACGTGTGGCAAGTTCAAAAGGTTGCAGAACCTTGCACAATGTTGAAATCATTCTCCACTGCGCTTGAGACAGGTGCATTCCACCTCCTATATCGTGGTCAGTTGTATAGGCTTGAATGGCCTTTTGCTGCTCCTCCAACCTCTGAAGCATATAGAGGGTTGAATTCCACCTCGTTGCCACTTCTTGCTTCAGATGATGGCAGGGCAGGTTCAGGCGTTTTTGGTGTTGCTCCAGTCTTCTGTACGTGGTGCCTGTACGCCGAAAGTGTCCCGCAATTCTTCTGGCCACCGACAGCATCTCTTGCACGCCCCTCTCGTTTTTTAAATAATTCTGCACCACCAAATTCAAGGTATGTGCAAAACATGGGACGTGCTGGAATTTGCCCATATTTAATGCACACACAATATTGCTGGCGTTGTCCGATGCCACAAATCCACAGGAGAGTCCAATTGGGGTAAGCCATTCTGCGATGATCTTCCTCAGTTGCCGTAAGAGGTTTTTAGCTGTGTGCGTATTCTGGAAAGCGGTGATACAAAGCGTAGCCTGCCTAGGAAAGAGTTGGCGTTTGCGAGATGCTGCTACTGGTGCCACCGCTGCTGTTCTTGCGGCGGGAGTCAATACATCTACCCAGTGGGGTGTCACAGTCATATAGTCCTGAGTCTGCCCTGCTCCACTTGTCCACATGTCCGTGGTTAAGTGGACATTGGGTACAACTGCATTTTTTAGGACACTGGTGAGTCTTTTTCTGAGGTCTGTGTACATTTTCGGTATCGCCTGCCTAGAGAAATGGAACCTAGATGATATTTGGTACCGGGGACACAGTACCTCAATCAAGTCTATAGTTGGCTCTGCAGTAATGATGGATACCGGAACCACGTTTCTCACCGCCCAGGATGCCAAGGCCTCAGTTATCCGCTTTGCAGCAGGATGACTGCTGTGATATTTCATCTTCCTCGCAAAGGACTGTTGGACAGTCAATTGCTTGGTGGAAGTAGTAAAAGTGGTCTTACGACTTCCCCTCTGGGATGACCATCGACTCCCAGCAGCAACAACAGCAGCGCCAGCAGCAGTAGGCGTTACACGCAAGGATGCATCGGAGGAATCCCAGGCAGGAGAGGACTCGTCAGAATTGCCAGTGACATGGCCTGCAGGACTATTGGCATTCCTGGGGAAGGAGGAAATTGACACTGAGGGAGTTGGTGGGGTGGTTTGCGTGAGCTTGGTTACAAGAGGAAGGGATTTACTGGTCAGTGGACTGCTTCCGCTGTCGCCCAAAGTTTTTGAACTTGTCACTGACTTATGATGAATGCGCTGCAGGTGACGTATAAGGGAGGATGTTCCGAGGTGGTTAACGTCCTTACCCCTACTTATTACAGCTTGACAAAGGCAACACACGGCTTGACAAATGTTGTCCGCATTTCTGTTTAAATACTTCCACACCGAAGAGCTGATTTTTTTGGTATTTTCACCAGGCATGTCAATGGCCATATTCCTCCCACGGACAACAGGTGTCTCCCCGGGTGCCTGACTTAAACAAACCACCTCACCATCAGAATCCTCCTGGTCAATTTCCTCCCCAGCGCCAGCAACACCCATATCCTCCTCATCCTGGTGTACTTCAACACTGACATCTTCAATCTGACTATCAGGAACTGGACTGCGGGTGCTCCTTCCAGCACTTGCAGGGGGCGTGCAAATGGTGGAAGGCGCATGCTCTTCACGTCCAGTGTTGGGAAGGTCAGGCATCGCAACCGACACAATTGGACTCTCCTTGTGGATTTGTGATTTCGAAGAACGCACAGTTCTTTGCGGTGCTTTTGCCAGCTTGAGTCTTTTCATTTTTCTAGCGAGAGGCTGAGTGCTTCCATCCTCATGTGAAGCTGAACCACTACCCATGAACATAGGCCAGGGCCTCAGCCGTTCCTTGCCACTCCGTGTGGTAAATGGCATATTTGCAAGTTTACGCTTCTCCTCCGACGATTTTATTTTAGATTTTTGAGTCCTTTTTTTACTGATATTTGGTGTTTTGGATTTTACATGCTCTGTACTATGACATTGGGCATCGGCCTTGGCAGACGACGTTGATGGCATTTCATCGTCTCGGCCATGACTAGTGGCAGCAGCTTCAGCACGAGGTGGAAGTCGATCTTGATCTTTCCCTATTTTTGGAACCTCAACATTTTTGTTCTCCATATTTTAATAGGCACAACTAAAAGGCACCTCAGGTAAACAATGGAGATGGATGGATACTAGTATACTTATGGATGACGAGTGACTGCCGACACAGAGGTAGCTACAGCCATGGACTACCGTACTGCGTCTGCTAGTATAGACTGGATGATAATGATATAAAATATATATATATATATCACTACTGCAGGACAGGTATATATTATATAATGACGGACCTGCTGGACACTGTCAGCAGACTCCTAAACTACTAGCATGAAGAAGATAGAAAAAAAAAACCCACCACAGGTAGGTATACAATTATGGACGAGCACTGCCGACACAGAGGTAGCTACAGCCGTGGACTACCGTACTGCGTCTGCTAGTATAGACTGGATGATAATGATATAAAAAATATATATATATATATCACTACTGCAGGACAGGTATATATTATATAATGACGAACCTGCTGGACACTGTCAGCAGACTCCTAAACTACTAGTATGAAGAAGATAGAAAAAAAAAACCCACCACAGGTAGGTATACAATTATGGACGAGCGACTGCCGACACAGAGGTAGCTACAGCCGTGGACTACCGTACTGCGTCTGCTAGTATAGACTGGATGATAATGATATAAAAAATATATATATATCACTACTGCAGGACAGGTATATATTATATAATGACGGACCTGCTGGACACTGTCAGTAGACTCCTAAACTACTAGTATGAAGAAGATAGAAAAAAAAAACCCACCACAGGTAGGTATACAATTATGGACGAGCACTGCCGACACAGAGGTAGCTACAGCCGTGGACTACCGTACTGCGTCTGCTAGTATAGACTGGATGATAATGATATAAAAAATATATATATATCACTACTGCAGGACAGGTATATATTATATAATGACGGACCTGCTGGACACTGTCAGCAGACTCCTAAACTGCTAGTATGAAGAAGATAGAAAAAAAACCCCACCACAGGTAGGTATACAATTATGGACGAGCACTGCCGACACAGAGGTAGCTACAGCCGTGGACTACCGTACTGCGTCTGCTAGTATAGACTGGATGATAATGATATAAAAAATATATATATATCACTACTGCAGGACAGGTATATATTATATAATGACGGACCTGCTGGACACTGTCAGCAGACTCCTAAACTACTAGTATGAAGAAGATAGAAAAAAAAAAACCACCACAGGTAGGTATACAATTATGGACGAGCACTGCCGACACAGAGGTAGCTACAGCCGTGGACTACCGTACTGCGTCTGCTAGTATAGACTGGATGATAATGATATAAAAAATATATATATATCACTACTGCAGGACAGGTATATCTTATATAATGACGGACCTGCTGGACACTGTCAGCAGACTCCTAAACTACTAGTATGAAGAAGATAGAAAAAAAAAAAACCCACCACAGGTAGGTATACAATTATGGACGAGCACTGCCGACACAGAGGTAGCTACAGCCGTGGACTACCGTACTGCGTCTGCTAGTATAGACTGGATGATAATGATATAATATATATATATATATATCACTACTGCAGGTATATATTATAATATAATGAATGACGGACCTGCTGGACACTGTCTGTCAGCAGAATGCGTTTATAGAATAAAATAAAAAAAGCACCACACGAGTGTTTAACTTTTTCAGGCAGACAATATACTGGTGGTCACTGGTCAGTCACACTGGCAGCAAAAGTGTGCACTGTTATGTACTTCTGCTATAACTGCTCCCCAGTCTCCCCCACAATTAAGCTGTGTGAGCAGTGAGCACTCAGCACAGTCAGATATACATAGATGATATTATCATGCAGCACACTGAGGCTGAGCACAGATATGGTATGTGACTGTGTATCGTTTTTTTTCAGGCAGAGAACGGATTTTAAATAATAAATAAAACTGGTGGTCACTAGTATAACTATCAACAAAACTCTGCACTCTCTGAGTACTCCAGTCCTAATGCTCCCCAAAATTACTAAAATTAAATTACTAGTAAATCAAGTGTCTCACTCTCTATCTAAACGGAGAGGACGCCAGCCACGTCCTCTCCCTATCAATCTCAATGCACGTGTGAAAATGGCGGCGACGCGCGGCTCCTTATATAGAATCCGAGTCTCGCGATAGAATACGAGCCTCGCGAGAATCCGACAGCGGGATGATGACGTTCGGGCGCGCTCGGGTTAACCGAGCAAGGCGGGAAGATCCGAGTCTGCCTCGGACCCGTGTAAAAAGGCTGAAGTTCGGGGGGGTTCGGATTCCGAGGAACCGAACCCGCTCATCTCTACACCCAATACCTACAGAAGTCAGTATTTTAACACTTGGAGGTTTATTTATTTGTGTAGAAACTTGCAGGATATCCCCCGACAACACCTGTTGGTGTAGCTGTGGCATGTAAACAATGGTATTGAGTGACGTACACAGGTATGACGGAACCATGGTTTCGTGTGGTCTACACCAGATTCTGACACTATCATCTGCCTGGTGCAGCATACAGTAAATTGTCATCTGTCAGACCAAGTTTTCTCTGATTGTCCAGTGTTGGTGAGCCTGGGGCCTCTGCAGCCTCAGTGTCCTGATCTTAGTCAACAGGAATGGAACCCATGTGGTCTTCCTTGCTGTAGCACATCCACCTCAAGGTTCTATGGCCCTCATTCTGATTTTAGCAGCAGTGCACACGCTAGGCCGCAGCCCTCTGGGAGTGTATCTTAGCTTAGCAGAAGTGCGAACGTAAAAATTTTCATGCAGTTTCTGAGCAGCTCAAAACCTACTACCTTGCGATCACCTCAGTCAGTTTAGTTCCTGCTTTGACGTCACAAACACGCCCTGCGTTCGGCCAACCACTCCCCCGTTTCCCCAGACACACCTGCGTTTTTACCTGGCACGCCTGCGTTTTTTAGCACACTCCCTGAAAACGGCCAGTTACCACCCAGAAACACCCACTTCCTGTCAATAACTCCCCGATCAACAGAACGACAGAAAAGCGTCGCTCGACCTTGTGTAAAACTGCATAGTTTTGTGTGAAAGTACTTTGCGCGTGCATACTGCGGCCCGTACGCATGCGCAGAAATGCTGCTTTTTCACCAAATCGCCGCGCTGCGACCGAAAGCAGCTAGCGATCAACTTGGAATGAGGACCTATGTGCTGTTTTTATTTTTAGACCACTTTTGTAATACATGATTATTTCCATAACTGTCGCCTTCCTGTCAGTTTGAGCCACATTTGCCTTTTTTATTTTTTCCTCCCCAGTAGAAGCCCTGATAGGAGATGCAAATGACTACTCTAGGGGCACTTCACATCATTAGGCACCGCCCCATCATGGCAAAATGCCATGAATTGTGGGTCAGTGGGGAGGGGCACGAAGCTCAAATGACGTGAATCATCTCAAATTCGCCCCACCCCCTCACTACAGACTCATATTACTGGTATTATTATCTCCCCATCTTGCCCACTTCACTAGGGAGTAGGCAGGGCGTGGAAGATCCTGATTCATCCACTTTTCTGGCTGGCCTGGAGGACTATCTGAAAGATCGTGAGCCTGCAGCACCTTCCGGGAGAGTAGGTAAGTATGGTTTTGAACCAGTCTGGCATTTCCCCTCTGACCACTCTCAAAGCATTTCCACCCACAGAACTGCTGACGCTGATAGTACTGAATGTTGTTTGCATACAATTCTCTGTAAACACTAGAGACCTGTGTGACCAAGGCAGAGTAACAGTTTCTAAGATTCTCAAACCATCTTGTCTTTTGTCAACAATCATTCCACGATCCAAGTCACATTTCTTCCCCATTCTAGTGTTTGGTCTGAACAACAACTGAACCTCTTCACCATGCCTACATTCTTTGCTGCGTGAGTATTTACAATCTGGCTTGTTGGATAATTTAATTAACAAGCAGACATGGCCACTGAGTGTATGTCTGTGTTAATTGATTTATGGGCAGATGTACTTAGTCGTGGGAAGAGATAAAGTGGAGAGAGATAAAGTACCAACCAAAGATCCCCTGTAATTTTTCAAACACAGCCTGTGACATGACAGTTAGGAGCTGATTGGCTGGTACTTTATCTCAGTCCACTTTATCTCTCTCCAAGGCTTAATACATTTGCCCTTAGATTGTACGTCAACTGTGTACAAGCAGCCAGAAACAGCGCTGCTGTAAGTTGGTTCCATGTCTTTTTTAACTGCTCGAGGGAAGACTGGGAAACATAGGAGCTCCCTGGTTCTTGCAGTGTCCCCAGTGAGATCATGTCTAAGACGGTGTTTAGCTTTAAAAGGATTATCTATACAGTAGCTGGCACTGATCCAAGACGAAGCTACTATTTCAGTGGGACATTAATATACCTGAACGCTTGCACTTGATGCATTATACCAGTTATACATTTCACAACAACGTTTAACATTTATGACATAAGGGGAGATGTACTAAGCAGTGAAAATAATGGACAAGTGAGCCATTGGAGAAGTTGTCCATGCCAACCAATCAGCATTGAATTAACATTTACAATGTGCATACTGTAAAATTATACAGCAGAGCAGCACTGGCTCACATCTTCACTGTTTTCACTGCTTAGTACATTCTTCCCCTCAGTCTGTAAGCACTCAACCCCACCATAACTGTGGGTAAATGATTGCCGCCTTAAAAATACATCCATTCTTGGACAAAATCCCGGACATCTGGCAACTCGGACCCTATTACATTTGTAATACCTCGTCAAGCGTACCTGATTCTCACTTCTGTCCCATCTCGGCGGGTCCGGTCGTCCTGTTCTTGCTCGTGCAAAGTCTGTTGGAATCTGCGGAGGACGCCTGGGCAGAACCTGGGCAGAAGGGACGGAGATACCCCAATACAGACAACACCCCCCTTAAGTCTGAGAGAACTACTAAGGCGGGATACAGTAACAAGATTTATTGTAGAAATTGTATCCCCATTCAGGGAAAACTGGGTTCGCAGTTAATACACCTAACACATTTCGGTTAAGACCATTGTTCACCTATGGTTCACTAAAGCAATGCGAACATAGCATAACAATAACACATATACAGTTCAGAGCTTTAACATCCTAACAAAATCCTTTAGGGAAAAGCAAGCTTCCTAAATGCACCGGCAGTACGTTGGACACGCCACCAGGTGGCACTACGAATAAAAGGGTCTCTGACCTAAAAGTCCATATACTCCAGGAAAGTTCAGATCTGCGTTTGCACCGTAATGTCACTGGAGGTACATCTATTCCCCGATGGGGCTTGGTTAGTCCTGCACACGGTAGGCGGGGCTTTTGCCCTCGAGAATGACAGCCGGGGTGGGGCACGGACAACTACCTCCGCTGGGAGGCAAATGGCACAGAGTCAGTGGTCTCGCTGGGTGCACCTCCCTAAATACAACATGGGAAGGGTTGCAAGTAAATGGCGTTGTCCCCTTAGGGCCGGCCCGTATCCTATGGTATTTTCGCGGGGATTGGTGGTAGGTGGCGCTTTGAGCTCAACCGGTTCACGATGTCAGGCCTAATGTGACCTAGAGGGCTCCCTCCATGATGGTATTGCTGTCTGCTGAGGGTGCGTATTATGAGGGAGAGCAGGTGCAACCGGCCAGGGCTGGAGTAAGTGCGGCTGACGGTCCCTGTACCCCTGTAAGGTACTTTTCACTGGTAGAGTGGAGGGGGGAAAGTTACTTCCAAAGTACCTGGTTCTGTGGCGTCTTCCCCTTCCCTGCTCGTAGCTGCTCCCGGCCGGCGCAGGGACGTCCTCTGCAGTAGTGCTCAATCTCCTCTCCAGCGTCCGGCTTCCTCTGATGCGGCAGCGCGTCTCTCCTCGCGTCACCGCCGCCAGCACTCTCTGCCACCCGGCCTTCACTTCACCCGGGATCCGTAGCGGGCGTCGCTCCTCTCCCACTCGCCTCTTCAGCTGCTGGCGGGGCGCACACTTTTCCTCCTCAGCCGCGGCGGCTCCTTCCCGCTCTCTCTCTCCTCGGTCTCCGTCTGGCGCCAGTCCCGCCCTCCTCTTTTCCCGCTCTCCGGCTGCCAATCCCCTTCAGCCTCCCGATCCCCGTCAAGACCACCCTAGTTGCCTAGCAACCGGACAGCAGCTGCAATTGTAGTTAGGAGTATCCCGGGGGCAGATGCTAGGTATCACATTTCCCCCCTCTGGAAGATTGCGTGTCCTCACGCATTAGGCAATATTCCGACAGTCAATGCCACAGTCTTGCAAGATGCGGACAATAGTAAATGGATGAACCTAATCAAGCTGGGTACCAACACATCTATACATCTCTGCACAACGTATTTACAAATCAAACATTAACTTAGTTTATTCTCTGTACCTAGAGGGCGGGACGCCCTTTGTGCTATGTCCCGACCTTCTAATTTCCACCATGGAGGCTCGGGGCTCACTATGGGTAGTGACTGAGTTGGGTCGACTCTGACCCTCTAAGGGCCCATTAACCACATGGTCTAGGGTGTCATGGGATGCTGAGCTCAATGCGGGTGGACCGCACATAAAGAGTAACAGCTCCATGGGATCAAGTAGGGGTATGTCGCCCGGGGACCCCCGCCCTTCTGCCGCAGGTGGATTTGCTGCTCCTGGTGATACTTCGGAGGTGTAAGGCTTGAGTTGCTCTCTGGACACAACATTGAGGGGCCCATCTTGACCTCGGAGGATCTTATAGGTGAATCGTTCTCCCTCCGGGATGCTGACGACAACATAGGGTACGTTTTCCCACATAGTGTCCAACTTACTGGTGCGGTGGTTCCGTTTCTTCCAGACAAGGTCGCCCACATACAGAGGCGTAGGACGGATGGTTGCATTGTAATTCTTCTCTTGGCGATGTCGGACGGTTCCCATCCGCATTTCCACCAGTTCTCTGGCTGCCTCCATTCTCCGCTGATGCTCACGGACCCAGTCGGTTTGTGGAGTGGCAGGCGATGTTAACCTGGAGGCAAGCTCTAGATCTTGAGGCAATTTACCCTGTCGACCGAACATAAGATAGTATGGTGTAAAACCGGTGGAGGAATGTTCCGCATTATTGTAGAGATAGACGAGTTCGGGCAGCAAGGTCGGCCAACGGGCGCGGTCTCCAGCTGGTAGGCTTCGGAGCATTCCAACGAGGGTCTGGTTAGCTCTCTCGCACAAACCATTCCCCTGGGGGTGGTATGCCGTCGTTCTTGCTTTCTGGCAGCCATAATAGGAGCACAGTTCATAGAATAGCTGCGACTCAAAGGCGGGCCCTTGGTCAGTTAGTATGCACTCGGGGTACCCGTAGGGTCTGGCGAAGTGTTTCAGGAATAGATCGGCCGTAGTCTTAGCAGTCAGGTCTTTCGCAGGGACCGCCACTAGGAGTTTGCTATAGTGGTCGGTCATTGTTAAGGCATAGTTGTATCCACTGGTGCTGGGCTCTAGTTTCACGTGATCGAGAGCGACTATTTGTAGTGGACGGTGACTCTTGATGGGGTGCAAATAGTCTTTCTGGTGTGCATCCGGGCGTCTTTTCAGGTTGCAGGGAATACAGTCCCGACACCATCGTTCTACATCCTCATGCAGACCTATCCAGAAATACCTGGTCCGTAAGATGGCTTCCGTCTTTTGTGTACCGAAATGCCCCGACTTGTCGTGGTAGGCGGTAAGTAGGAAATGTGCCTGTTTCCGGGGGACAACCACTTGGTTCACTGTCTGGTGAGTACCGGGGTCAATGCTGGTGCGTACCAAGATGCCCTGTTTCAGGTGAAATTGTCTCCGATGTCACAATAGCTTTACCAGCTCCGGGTCCGCTTCGGCACGTTGTGTTCGGGTCAGTTGATGGTTACTTCGGAGGAGGGCTGTAAGTTCCTTCAGTACTGAGTTCTGTCGCTGGATCGATTCCCAATCCACAGCAGGGGCTTCAGACAATTCCGGCCGTCGTTGGTCTGCGACGGCTAATGGGTCTGAGGTGACCGTCCATCTTTTCTTCGAGGCTTTGAAGACAGGGGTTTCTATTTCTTCCGCAACATTCCTTTCTTCTTCCGCTACATCGGTGGTGGGTAACCGGGACAGAGCGTCGGCATTGCCGTTGGACTTCCCACTCCTGTAGGACACAGTATACTGGAAGTTGGCGAGCCGTGATACCCATCGCTGTTCAAGGACGCCGAGTCGGGCCGAGGACAGGTGCGCCAAGGGATTGTTGTCTGTCATGACGACAAATGGCGTCGCGGCAAGATAGTGTTTGAATTTTTCCGTGACAGCCCAGACTAGGGCGAGCAGTTCCAGCTTGAACGCACTGTAATTTTCTCAATTCCGTTCTGTCTTGCGTAATCCTCTACTGGCATATGCGATGACCCTCTCACGCCCATTCTGCACCTGAGACAGTACGGCTCCTAATCCATGATGACTGGCGTCTGTGCAGACTTGGAACGGCTGCTCGTAATCTGGGTAAGCCAATAGCGGGGCTTCCGTCAAGGAAGTCTTCAACTGGTGGAAGGCCTGCTGTTGTTCTTCGCCCCACTGCACTGGTGACGATCCCCTTCTTTCACGGCCGGACTGACCTCTCAGAAGTTCATGCAATGGAGCTGCCACCTTGGCAAAGTGTTCCACAAAACGCCTGTAGTAGCCCACGAACCCGAGGTAGCTTCGGACATCTTTCACAGTCTTTGGCACTGGCCAGTCCCGGACCACTCGGACCTTCTCGGGATCGGGCATCACGCCTTCTGCGCTGACGGCATGGCCTAAGTACTGAACCTTGGGTTTGAGTAGGTGGCATTTCGTGGGTTTTAGTTTCAGACCACACTTCGTCAGTTGTTGGAACACTTCTTCTAGATGCTGCAAGTGGTCTTCATAACTTTTCGAGAAAATGATTACGTCATCGGGGTACAGCAAGGCCATCTCAAAGTTGTGTTGTCCAAGACAGTGTTCCATGACGCGCTGGAAGGTGGCGGGCGCGTTACAAAGTCCAAAAGGCATCCTTTCGAATTCAAACAGACCCATTGGCGTTGTGAAGGCTGTCTTTTCTATGTCTTCCGGGGCCATTTGAATCTGCCAGTATCCACTGGTGAGGTCGAGGGTGGAAAAGTAGGCAGCAGTCTTAAGGGCCGTCAGGGACTCTTCAATCCGGGGGAGCGGATAGGCGTCCTTACGGGTAACCGCATTGAGCTTGCGGTAATCGACGCAGAAGCGTAGGCTGCCGTCCTTCTTCTTAACGATCACCAGCGGAGCTGCCCATGGACTGTGACTTTCTTTGATAACTCCTGCGTCTTTCATTTCTGCTATCATCTTCCTCACGGGCTGGTGCAAGGCTGGAGGAAGGGGTCGGTGTCTTTCTTTAATAGGAGGAGTCGTCCCTGTGGAGATGTGGTGATACACTTTGTCGGCTCTGCCGAAGTCGGAAGGGTGTTGGCTAAAAGCTGCTGCATTCCGCCGCACCACTCGTAACACTCCCGCTTTCTGTTCATTGGGGGTATCAGCGTTGCCGATCTGAATATCCGCCCACCACGAGGGCTCTTGACCAGTCGTTGACGGCCCCTCGGCCGTTGTCTCTTGGGCCACTGTGATTACCTCTTGGCCTACGATGTCTTGGAAGTCGATTGAGCTTATTTTCGCCACCAGGCAGCGCTTGTGTAGTCTGATAGCATAGGGGTGCGGGTTCAATATGCGTACTGGCACTCTTCCGTGTTTCACCTTTGCTAGCGTTCTCGCCACCGCGAAGGGTTGTTGGCCCTCCAAGTCACAGGGTTCCACCAAGGCTTCGTAGTCTCTTCCTCCTGGACCGATTCTTGCTCTACACCAGACTACATGTTCAGAGTTCGGCCCCAAGAGGGTGGCCCGTTGGTCGGCGATTCTGGCCTTCCCCACCTCCCCTTGTTGGTTGGTGAATTTCTTCTCCTTCTCCAGCAGGTGCACCGTCTGCTGCAAGGCTCTCCGCTCTACTGGGGCGGCTATCTGCATCTCTTGTCGAAGGACTTCTACTAGCTCGTCCGGGCAGTTTTTCAAGACGTTCATCCCCAGGATGACGGGAGGTAGGTGGGTGTTAGGAGCTGTGGTGATAAGATACCCTTGCCGGGGTAGCGTCGCGTTTCCAATTTTTGTGTCTGCTTCCCAGTAACCCTGATACGTTATGGGTTGTCCATTGCTTGCCAGCAGATGGAGCCAGGTGGTTGGTGGGGACACAATGGCGGCTTCGTCCCAGTACTGAAGGAACTCGGTGATCCGGATGGTGGAGACTTGTGACCCAGTATCCAACAGAGCTGGAATTTCGATTCCATCGATACAGATCTTCAGGTGTGGGCACTCCCCGACATATCTGGACCATTCTTGGGGCAGTGGCCCACTTACTGGTTCCTCTCCCGAAGGTCGGTCCGCTGCCTCGGGAGTTCCTCGTTTAAAGCATCCACAGGACAGTTCCTTTCGATATGGCCACTTTGCCGACACCTTCTGCATATCGGGCTCCCCTGCGAGTCGAACTGGTCGGTGGGTCTTCGGCCATATTCCTTTACCACATCCCAGCGAGGCCGACTTCGCCCACTTCGTTCTTGCCGCCATTCTTGGCGCCTGTTCCTCCCTTGGTCCCTGTCGAACTCGTCCATCCTTCGGTTCATTCGGGAGAGAGTCGCCGTCATCTCCGCCAGCTTTTGGTTGAGCGTTTCCATAGACTCTGGACTTGGTGAGGCTTGTGTTTGTTGGAGGACCGTTCCTCCTTGGGTTGGTCCATCAGATTTCCTGAGCGGTGTGGTTTCCCTATAGCTATCCTCTTCACTCCACTTCAAAGACGCTTCTTTCTCTACATTATTACTCTGATTCTTCCCCAGGATCTGCAGCATCGTTTCTTTGAATTCGGAGAAGGAGCTTTCTGGTTGTCGTCGTCTCTCCATGCGCATTTGGGAACGAATCGTCTCTCCTCTTGCCCCTTCCACAAACAGGTCTGTTAATGTTTTGTCTATCCCTTCAATTTCTCGTTCATCTAGAGCCCGTATAGTCTTTGCAGCTTCTTGTAGGGCCAGCGCAAAATCACGCAATGATTCATCGGGTCTTTGTTTCCTCGCATAAAGGCGGCTCTTTAATTCCGCTATGGTCTGGCAGTCGAATATGGTGACTAGCTTCTTGAAGATGCATTCGACGGTCTTCTTTTCGCTGTCTTCCCATGCCTTCACTTCCCGGAGCGCCGAATCCGTCAATTGACCCATCACGATCTCTATTTTCTGTTCCTCAGTTAGCGAGTACAGGCGGAACATGGAGTACATCTTATCTTTGAATTCTTTAAACGTACTTGAACCCGGCACTTGTTTTCCTGCAAACGTTGGTAACCATGGCGCTCCAAAATAGTATGGCATAGTCAACGGTGATGCCGCCATAGTGGTCGTGTTTCCCTGTGCGGGTGGCGGTGGTAGCATGGGAGCAGCAGGAACCTGTGGATCTGTCATCTTGTTCGTATCCTGTTCGCGGACGCCAAGTGTAATACCTCGTCAAGCGTACCTGATTCTCACTTCTGTCCCGTCTCGGCGGGTCCGGTCGTCCTGTTCTTGCTCGTGCAAAGTCTGTTGGAATCTGCGGAGGACGCCTGGGCAGAACCTGGGCAGAAGGGACGGAGATACCCCAATACAGACAACACCCCCCTTAAGTCTGAGAGAACTACTAAGGCGGGATACAGTAACAAGATTTATTGTAGAAATTGTATCCCCATTCAGGGAAAACTGGGTTCGCAGTTAATACACCTAACACATTTCGGTTAAGACCATTGTTCACCTATGGTTCACTAAAGCAATGCGAACATAGCATAACAATAGCACATATACAGTTCAGAGCTTTAACATCCTAACAAAATCCTTTAGGGAAAAGCAAGCTTCCTAAATGCACCGGCAGTACGTTGGACACGCCACCAGGTGGCACTACGAATAAAAGGGTCTCTGACCTAAAAGTCCATATACTCCAGGAAAGTTCAGATCTGCGCTTGCACCGTAATGTCACTGGAGGTACATCTATTCCCCGATGGGGCTTGGTTAGTCCTGCACACGGTAGGCGGGGCTTTTGCCCTCGAGAATGACAGCCGGGGGGGGGCACGGACAACTACCTCCGCTGGGAGGCAAATGGCACAGAGTGAGCGGTCTCGCTGGGTGCACCTCCCTAAATACAACATGGGAAGGGTTGCAAGTAAATGGCGTTGTCCCCTTAGGGCCGGCCCGTATCCTATGGTATTTTCGCGGGGATTGGTGGTAGGTGGCGCTTTGAGCTCAACCGGTTCACGATGTCAGGCCTAATGTGACCTAGAGGGCTCCCTCCATGATGGTATTGCTGTCTGCTGAGGGTGCGTATTATGAGGGAGAGCAGGTGCAACCGGCCAGGGCTGGAGTAAGTGCGGCTGACGGTCCCTGTACCCCTGTAAGGTACTTTTCACTGGTAGAGTGGAGGGGGGAAAGTTACTTCCAAAGTACCTGGTTCTGTGGCGTCTTCCCCTTCCCTGCTCGTAGCTGCTCCCGGCCGGCGCAGGGACGTCCTCTGCAGTAGTGCTCAATCTCCTCTCCAGCGTCCGGCTTCCTCTGATGCGGCAGCGCGTCTCTCCTCGCGTCACCGCCGCCAGCACTCTCTGCCACCCGGCCTTCACTTCACCCGGGATCCGTAGCGGGCGTCGCTCCTCTCCCACTCGCCTCTTCAGCTGCTAGCGGGGCGCACACTTTTCCTCCTCAGCCGCGGCGGCTCCATCCCGCTCTCTCTCTCCTCGGTCTCCGTCTGGCGCCAGTCCCGCCCTCCTCTTTTCCCGCTCTCCGGCTGCCAATCCCCTTCGGCCTCCCGATCCCCGTCAAGACCGCCCTAGTTGCCTAGCAACCGGACAGCAGCTGCAATTGTAGTTAGGAGTATCCCGGGGGCAGATGCTAGGTATCACACATTTACCCCCACTAATGGAATAGACCCAGAGCGATCATGATTGGAGCAAGTACATGGACAACAGGAGCAGTAGTGAAATGATTGTAAGAAGAGGTGGGGGGCAGTGGCGTCACAAGGGGGGTGCGGGGGGTGCTGCCCGCTCCCGGGTGTCACCCGCCGAGGGGTGACACCAAAATGCCAGCTCCTGCTTAGAGACAGGAGCTGGGTGCTGCACTGTTACATTATGTGCAGCACTCGGCTCCTGTCACTCTGTAGGAGCCAGCACTGCAAGCACAGCACTCCCCGGGAGTGAGCCTACACCTCCTAAACCCCCCAAGTGACAAAAAAAACGGGTGTGTCGGGACGCAAAGCTCCGCCCCTTCTCAGAAAGCACCGCCCCTTTCCAGTCATTCAAGCAGTGAAAACGGATGCCAGCCCGTGAAGCCCCGGCCCCTTCTCGCGAAGCCCCGCCCCCTCTTTTACCGCCGCACCGGGTGTCCAAGAGGTGAGTGACGCCTCTGGTGGGGGGGGGGGGGCTCAACGTAATCCTCTGTTTAAGGCCTAAAGAGGTGCTCTAGTACTTTCAGACTTGTCTAAGCTAGAAATTAGTGTTACTCATTTTAAACTCTTTGTACATTTTATTTTCACTTACTTACATAAATGGTCAGTACATCTAAAAATATGTTTACGAGTCCTGTTTTCCCCTTACCCCCCCCCCCCCCATTTCCCTGTATAGTTATACCCATTATCTATGTTTTACTCACTCTCAGCACTCCATTATTCAGATAGGAGAGCCACATCAGCTGCCACCCCTAAACACTATCAAACATCGCTGGTTATGGCTCCCCTATTTGAATAATGGACTGCTGTAAAACTGCCACTGGCAAGGAGGTTCAGGAGATTTTGTGATGAGTCAGTTGTGTTTGCCTTTTATATATATATATAGATTTCAGATATAAGTACTTAACCAACCTACTTCCAGTCAGGAGAGGCTAGTGTCTCAATTATCAGAGGTTAACCTGTCACTTGAACTAAACATTGCCGAACCTCTCAGAGAACAACAGGAGAAAAGGAAAATGCATAAACATCCTAGTGATATTTGGTGGACCCCCTTCTTTAAAGTAAACCTTCATTACCTTCACAACCAGAAATAAAGACACGGAGACTTGAATTTTGGCAGAAAAATTGCTAGCTATTTATTTGTCCCTAACCAATAGCAAACCTGTAAATAGAAATTTTTATTAAGATGCCGATCCAGCCGGCATATGGTGGCAGCAAAAAGAACGGCTCTATTAACCTAAATTAACCTTAAATTACTAAAACTTCGAAACGATCCTAATTTTAATACAACCATCACACACCGGTAATAGGTGACAACTCAACCCCCACAGTGACTACCCACCGCTCCTGGGTGCCCTGCCGCTGCCTTCCCGGACGGGTGGTCAAGCGGCCAATAAGTCGATGGAGGTGAGTACACCTAAACCATACTAAACTGTAAAACACTACAGTTTACCATACAAATAGAAAACTGCCGTTCTTTTCCGCCAATAAATAGCCAACGATAAAACCAGCCAACAACTTAACGCCAAGGCACCACGTGCCAGAATCTCTGACCACAAGGGCGGGAGGGTGGGAAGGCAAAATCTCCACAAGAGAGATCTAAAATGGCCTTACCTTTCTTATATATCACAAACCCTCCCCTTCAAAAAGGGCTGTACTTTCTTCACAGCTAGGTCCACCCCTCACCAGATGTTTAACTCTTTCCTTTCCTATGCAGTCAATTCTCTCTCCTAAACATCCTAGTGATATTTGGTGGACCCCCTTCTTTAAAGTAAACCTTCATTACCTTCACAACCAGAAATAAAGACACGGAGACTTGAATTTTGGCAGAAAAATTGCTAGCTATTTATTTGTCCCTAACCAATAGCAAACCTGTAAATAGAAATTTTTATTAAGATGCCGATCCAGCCGGCATATGGTGGCAGCAAAAAGAACGGCTCTATTAACCTAAATTAACCTTAAATTACTAAAACTTCGAAACGATCCTAATTTTAATACAACCATCACACACGGGTAATAGGTGACAACTCAACCCCCACAGTGACTACCCACCGCTCCTGGGTGCCCTGCCGCTGCCTTCCCGGACGGCTGGTCAAGCGGCCAATAATTCGATGGAGGTGAGTGCACCTAAACCATACTAAACTGTAAAACACCATACAAATAGAAAACTGCCGTTCTTTTCCGCCAACAGCGAAAGACTCATCCCCAAAGTCTTCGCACCGCCACCATAACCTACCCTAACTCCTGCAAAACGAAACCAAGATCCTCCAGGAACAACATCATCCCCTCATTGGATAGATGTACCCCATCAGGCCGGAAAAGGTGGCTGTCTCTGAACCGAATCCTAGGGTGGCGAACCACCCTCCCTCCGTGGGACAGCACCCACTTCGCCACCGCCCCGTTCACTTTTTTCCGGGCCTCATCAATCTGGCGACCATCCGCCACACCCCTCCAACTCAACCTCGGCACCATCAATGAAAAAACCAACACACAATTGGTCCATGCCGCGGCCACACTTGCCAGATCTTGTATCATGGCCCACCGCAGATCCAGGGATGTCCTCTTCCCCAGGTCGTTGCCACCTAGATGGACAACCAAGACCCTAGGGACTCCATGCTTGCTGGCCTGGCTAACTAGCCTACTCTTCAGCTCGCTCCACATCATCCCTCGCCAGCCAAGCCATCTAACACCCTGTGCTCCAGGCAACGCCTGAGCCCCCTCCGATGCCACAAACTTGGCCGCCCAGTACACATAGGAGTGGCCGACCACCCAAATAGCCAAATTGTCTTCAACCCAACCTGAAGGGGAAAAGAGGGGTAAAATTGATTACTAAAGCTTCATTAATTGCTTTCACCTGAAGGATCTGCCAAAAAGAAAAAACTTATAGATCTCGCTATTGCAGCAGTCACGGCCTAGCCGATCTGCACCATGCTTCCTTGCCAATCTGAAGCGAACATAGACACACAAAGGGGAAGTTCAAAATAAATTCAAACAAAATTAAAAGGGGGGGGGGGGTATAAAATGGGAAACACATGTAATAACTCAGCTGGAGGTGAAAGCGTAAAGACCTGCTGAGGGACTCTGATTAGAACAGATTAGCCGAATTGTATATTAGAATTCAGTCCGTCAAGTCAGGCAAAAAATCGCAAAATAACTCCAGACCCCCGCTGCCGACTCATGCCAGCAACGACGAGTAGCTAATCCCTGAGTAGGATAAAAAGGGGGAAACCAACAGACGCACAATACCATAACTTACAGAACTGTAACAACATAATACAAACGCAAATAAACAGAGCGCCATGCGCAATCCGCCTTCTCATGCCACGGGGCGAATATATCGTCTGTAACTTGACGACTTCCATCGCCCCACCGCCTGGATTTCAGTTCTGGACAAACCCGCTGCCGCAGCCGACGTCGCAGCGCCTATTCGAAAGGAATGGGTACCGAACGCAGCGGGTGGGAGGCCCAAGCCTGTCAAACAACGCCTCAGCATCCAACGAAACTGGTATTTCGTCACCGGCAGCCCGTCATAATGCAATAGCCATGACCCCCTCCTAGCGGGCCGCACCGCCACATATTGCACAGCCAGACCTACTGGGCAAACGCTCTCCTCCTGTGCCGGAACCAAAGTGACCCAGCGACCTCTCCCCACTTGGTCCGTCTTAGAGCGCCGCAATCTACACAGCAAGAACCTCTCACCCACTACCACGTCTCCGACCAGCATGCGCGAATCTGCTCTCTTGGAAGGCGCTACCAACTCCGATACCCTAAAGGCCCGTGGTAAGCCATTGAGAACGCCAAACTGAACAAAAGCGTCTCAAACCTGGACGACGCGACTCACCCCACCGCCGCGATGACGGCCGGCAACAAAGCCGCATCGATGGGCCGCCTCCCATCTGGAGGCGTCGGCGCTACTCGCGCCCACCCTTTCATAGCCTTCCGCAGAACATCGCTTTTTGTCACATCGGGGACGCCCCGCAGCTTGCAGAAAAACGAGACTCCAGCCAAGTACCGGGATACCACCGCACGGGACCTACCGGAAACATACAGCTGCCAAATAAAAGAAAGCATCAGCCGATGCCTGCTCTTACCTTTCTGCTGACGACCTTGGACAAACTCCTCCCATTCGTTCCAAGCTTGTCCGTAAGCCTTGAGCGTGGCTGGCGCGACTGACCGCAACGCTAGACCCTCCAGTCCGGCCCGATCACCTGCCAAACATAACCGGGACAATGAAAACCTTGCTCGTCGGCCTTGGGTGCCAACAACCAAAACCTCTCCCACTGTCCTCGCGACAAAGTGTCGGCAATTCCATTCTCCAAACCGGGCACATGTTGCGCGCGGAACCACAGGTTCCTGCGCAAGCATGTCAAAAGCAATTGCCCTAGCACCCGCAGAACCACCAACGACTTTGCCCTCTGGTTATTAATGGCATGCACCACGCCCAGATTATCGCATCTAAACATTATGCTGCGATTAGCCAGCCGATCGCCCCAGACCTCCAACGCTACCATAATGGGAAAAAGCTCCAGAAGCACCAGATCTTTTGTTAGACCTTCGCTATGCCATTTTGCCGGCCAGGATGCCGCGCACCAAGATCCCTCCAGAAAACAACCGAATCCAGAGGCACCCGCTGCGTCAGTGAACAGCTGCAACCGCTCGCTGTCCACCGCTGGCGCTTGCCATATGCACACCCCGTTGAACTCCTCCAGGAACGAGGCCCATATGGCCAAATCCCTTTTTATTTCGGAGGACAAACGCACAAAGTGATGTGGCCTGGCACACCCCGCCGTCGCCCTTTCCAGCTTCCGGCAGAAAACCCTGCCCATCGGTATTACCCGACAAGCAAAGTTCAACATGCCCAGCAAGGACTGCGCCTGCCGCAGCGTGACTTTACGCGACCCTTCGAACTGGCAAATGGAGTCGCGGAGCTTCGAAACCTTGTCCCGGGGCAGCCGACACTCTCCCGCCACCGTGTCAATCTCAATCCCCAAAAATGACAAGCATGAGGCCGGCCCCTCTGTTTTTTCCACGGCCACGGGCACACCGAAGTGGTAAAATAGAGCTCGGATGCTAAAAAGCAAGTCCCCGCACCGCG
The DNA here is from genome assembly GCF_028390025.1 of Pseudophryne corroboree. NCBI lineage: Eukaryota > Metazoa > Chordata > Amphibia > Anura > Myobatrachidae > Pseudophryne > Pseudophryne corroboree. Next base: position 987,589,685 of record NC_086445.1, read on the forward strand.
TAGCATTAGCCGGACCCGCACACAGAAAGTCATCGAGGTAATGTGCAACCCAGTGACCCCCTGACGAAGACTCCACGCACCAATGAAGAAACGTGCTAAAACGTTCGAAAAATGAGCATGAAACGGAACATCCCATCGGCAAACATTTGTCGATGAAATACTCCGCTCCAATCCGGAAACCCATAAAACGGAATGAGTCCGGATGCAACGGCAATAACCTAAAAGCTGATTCAACATCAATCTTAGCCATAAGGGCCCCGGTCCCGTAGCTGCGGACCATCTCTAGCGCCTCGTCGAATGACTGATACACCACCGAGCAATGAGCCGGTGGTATTGCGTCATTGACCGACGCCCCTAACGGGTAAGAAAGATGCTGGATGAGCCGGAAAGCGCCTTGAGTCTTCTTAGGAACCAACCCGACCGGAGAGATGACCAAATCATCCACCGGGGGTGACATAAACGGTCCCTCCATCCTGCCCAACCTGACCTCCTTATCCACTTTCTCCCGAAGCACTCCCGGCAAGGCTCGGGCAGATTGGAGGTTCCTTTGTGCCCGCACGGACACCTCACTCGCAACAGGCAAGCGAAAACCAAACTTAAAACCGTCAAACAAAAATTTTGCATCCTCTCTATTCAGATACAATTCCAACCACCAGCCCATAGTCCCCAACTTAATTGGTGTTGGAGCTCTGCGGAGCGGACCCGCTCGCGGCCTGCTTGGGGTACGCTTGCTTACCCCGCGCTCCCTGTCTACCGCCTTTGAAACAAGAGGAGGCTGGGTGGGATCCACCACATTGCAAGCAGGAGTGACGAAAACGACACTGCTTGCCAAAGGAACATGTTCCGCTGTTAAAAGCGAAACACTTTCCTCTCGTGGCGGAACGCCCTCCTGCCCGGCCGGCTGATCCACCTGCCTTGGCAAATCCGCCGTCCACGCCGGACGCCTGGGCTGATGGCCCCGCGCGTCGCCCATCCGTCCCCTGTTTCCGGGGTTCCTCCTCCTGTTGCGAGGCCCGGGTTACTTTGAGCCAGACCTCCACATCCTTAAATCCGAAGTCCATGACCCGCAAGCCATCCTGCTTCTCCCGAAACTCCTGATCATACCGACGCCACTCCGAGCCCGAGGATGTGCGCTGCATGTCGTGTACGAGATGCAGATACCGGATTACATTCATGTGCTCTTCCGGCCTATCCTCCAGGTAGCATGCCGCAAATACGCAGAACCCGGCCAGCCAATTATCGAAGGACCGGAAAGCCTCAGCCCCCATGCCCTTCTTTGCGGCCGCTGCCTTATAATCCTTCTTCATGGCCCTTGTTAAAACGAAAACGTCCACGAAGTCACCCCTACGAATCTTCTTGCGGCAGCTATCCCGCAGCCCCCGCATTACTGCGGTGTAGTCGCAGCGAACGACCCCGGGCAAATCGCGGCGCTTCTTGGCCCTACGAGCTTCCTCGCTATCCCGCTTGCGCCTCTTCTGCTGCTTTGCCGCCCGCTTGGCGAATTTCGTTGCCCTCTTCCTCGCCCTAGTAGTGCTACTTACTTCGGACGCCTGCGACGACAAGGAAGATGAAGAGGAGGAAGAAGAAGAGCTGCGCGAACTAGAGCTTGCGGAGGACCCCGATACTGACTGCACCACCTCACCTGATGCTGTCGACTGTTCCGACATGGAATCCTCTGGCGCGTCAACCTCGACGTCTTCATCCATGAAGCCTGCCATCCCTTCGTCCTCGTGTTCTACAAAAGACAAAGAAGAGGGGGACCCGGCTCGCACTCGCGGCGCATGCCGAGCCCCACGAGCGGGGGGCCCTGCGCCCACGCGCCCCTGCCCATCCCGTCCTTGCCCTAGCTCCAATTCTGCAGCGGCTGCTCCAAGCTCCCGGCAGGCGCGGGCCACCCGCTGCGCTGCTGAGGCTCCCCGCCTGCCGAACCCGCCTGCCTCCGCAGACGCGCCGGAACTTGCTGCCGCCCTCGGGGAGGCCACCGCGGCAAGCGGCCCCAACGCCTCCACCACTGTGGCCAGGGCCGACGCCAGTGCCCCGGGAGGGTTCCGACCGCCGCGAAAACCGGTAACGGACCCCGAAGGACCCCCGGCCAGCGCCCGGGCGCGATCCCGCACCCGCCGCCCGACGGTCGTGCTCCCGGCACCCGACGTCCGCCGCCCAGGCGGGAAAGCGGGGGCACCCCTGTCGGAACCCCCTCTCTCCCCATCAGAAAACGCCTCCTCCCCTTGGAACTCAGAGTTATCCCCCGAACCTGGGGAGGAGCCGCCATCCTCCGGCCGCTGACCCATTCCCTGTCGCCCCTTCTCCCCCGGAAGCCACTGTATTCTGGCTCCGGTGAAGTATTTTGGGTAGACAGGGAGGGCCGCGGTCCCGCGCGTACAGCACCGCCCGCGGTGGGCATGCGCGCACGCCGTGTACGCGCCCCAGCACCGCTCACTGAAAGGACCTCTTGCCCCTGCCTTGGTCTCTCCTGCCCAGCGCTGCCTTCAACTGACATGCGCTGCACCCCCCTGTCCGCCCCCCTCCCCCGGCCCCTGCCAGCCCCCGGCTGCCGGGGAGCTATGAGAGGGGACAGAAGCGCTGGAGATGTCCCTGCGCGCCCCCGTGCGCGGTTGCGGCCACTTGCGGTGAGCGCGGGCGCACGCGCACCTCGTGCGCGCGTCCCACTGCCGCCCGCCGTGAATGTCCCAGCCGCCGCATCCACTGCTGCCGCCGCGCGAGGCTCAGATACAGGCCCCACGCGGCGAACAGGCGACCTCTGTCCGGCCCTCTCCCCCTGCCCGGCACTTCCACCCGGCCACGGCAAGGGGGGGAGATAGAGGCCGGGTCTGCCCGCATCACCTGGCGCCCGCCGCGGCGCTCGGGCGCCCGACGCCGACACTGCTGCACCCGGAGGCGTAGGCCGAAGCCCGTCAACCCCGGGCGGCCTGGACGGACCTCCGGCGCCCCCCGTAACTAGCCGGCAACGCCTGCCCGGCCCCAAGCGGCGAGGCCGATCCGGCCCGCCGAGTCGCTCTCCTGCCCGCGCCCGTGGAGGCTCTGGGGGACGGAGCCCCGTCCCCCAGGCCAACCACCCCTTCCCCTGGCTCAGCTCCACCGCTAGAACCGCGGTATCGAGCTGGAGGCCCAGCGGAACGGTGAGGGCGGGCAGACATGCTGACACTGAAGTATGGCACTGGCAGGGGGGGACACAGCAGAATTGCACCCAAAATTACCACAAAATATGTGTGGACAATATTAATGTCTGCACAGCAGTATGCTGACACTGAAGGATGGCACTGGCAGGGGGAACAGCAGTACTCACCAAGGCAAAATCTCCACAAGAGAGATCTAAAATGGCCTCACCTTTCTTATATATCACAAACCCTCCCCTTCAAAAAGGGCTGTACTTTCTTCACAGCTAGGTCCACCCCTCACCAGATGTTTAACTCTTTCCTTTCCTATGCAGTCAATTCTCTCTCCTTAAAGGAAAGCTTGATAGTCAGCAACTGCTTATCTGCTGTGTAAAGGGTACCACCAGCTCTCCCAGTAACATAAAGTGTTGTGCGAAAATCTTTACCTTTTTACCTCAAAGGAGGAGCCCTAAGGAGAGCGAGAAGCTAAGCAAGGAGACCTACGGCCCTTTGGAATAGTGTCAGCCTATCCCTGCACACCTTACATATATAACATACAGCGGGCGGAGCTTGGCCTGTCATCCCAGCATTTACAGCACTGAGCAAGGAAGCATCTGAGGCGGGACAGGGCAGAGAAGGAGGCGGATTATTCTCCTCAGCGCCAGGCTTTTGACAGCATCAATCCGGGGAAGACCCTCCCAGAGGTGTGGCCTGACAAAGATTGGTAGTGTCGGGCGGAGCATGTCCTTCAAAATTAAAGTTATATGCACAGAAATACTTGAAATCCCGTAGTGAAGCGCGGGGGGGGGGGGGGGGTTTCAGCTAGTATATATACAGACAAAATGTGTTCAGTCTACTGCCGGAGAATCCTCTTTTGATATATGCAGCACATTATGAGACTTGTTTCCTTGCCAGAAACCTTTTCCTGTAGGTGTTGACAGAGAAGCTAAATGATATTATTATTAATGCACAGGCTAATAGGTTTTTGTCGGAAATCAATAGAAGTGTTTTACTGTATTAAACTATTGTGTCATTTACTTCATTATTTGATGATGGCACCTCCTCATAGTAATGCGGTATAAAATGAACTGCAGGGCGTTCTAATGTTACATAAGAAGAACTAGGGCACTGTAATGTGGCAACAATCTGAGGTGGAGGCACTATAGTGAGACATAGGGGTCTATTCATTAAGCAGTGAAAAGAGTGGAGAAACAAACCAATGGAGAAGTTGCCCATGGCAACCAATCAGCATCTCTCTTACATTTTATAGAATGTACTTGATAAAGGCTTCCTTCAAAGCTGATTGGTTGCTATGGCAACTTCTCCACTGGTCTGTTTCTCCACTCTTTTCACTGCTTCATGAATAGACCCCATAAAATGAACTGCGGCACTTTAATGTGGCACAATATGAGGTGGTGGCATAATAGTGATACATAATATGAACTGGGGACACTATGTCATAATGTGAATTGGGTGTTCAGTGTGATATAATGTGTACTGGGGCACTACTATAGGGCCTAACATTAACAGTTGCTGTGGAGAGGTGTTTCTCTAGAACAGTGGTTCTCAAACTCGGTCCTCAGGACCCCACACAGTGCATGTTTTGCAGGTAACCCAGCAGGTGCACAGGTGTATTAATTACTCACTGACACATTTTAAAAGGTCCACAGGTGGAGCTAATTATGTCACTTGCGATTCTGTGAGGAGACCTGCAAAACATGCACCGTGTGTGGGTCCTGAGGACCGAGTTTGAGAACCTGTGCTCTAGAAGCATTGAGACAGGGGCCCCTTCAAAATGTTGCTATGGGGCCCACAAAGTTCTGGCTATGCCCCTGGGATGTACCTTGCCTGTGTGACACCTGTTGTTCCTAGAGGGTCCATTTTGGCACTTTTAAAGATTCTACTGATAAGCCTATATCATGCTACTTTAAGGTCATTCCTTATATGGAGAAGGTGGACAGTCCGCTTTCCTCTCTGATACTGTAGGTCAGGCATTCCCAACCTCTGTCCTCAAGGCACACTAACAGTCCTGGTTTTAGTGATATCCAGGCTTAAACACATGTGACTTAATTAGTAGCTCAGTTATTTTGATTTAACCATCTGTGCTGAAGCCAGGATATCACTAAAACCTGCACTGCTGGCGTGCTTTGAGGACCGCGGTTGGGAATGCCTGCTGTAGGTTCAAGAAAGAGTTGGCATTTGAAGTTGAGGGGAAAAAAAGTTGAAGTACTGGAGTTTACATTGGAACAAGACCCATCTGATCATGAGCCTGGACAATTCTTTGTATATTACTCAATGTCTACAAGAGTCTAGCTGGAAACACTTGTTACATTTTTTGATCCATCTCCTGAGACTGCATGTCTACAATATTGCGCCACATATTCTAGCACTTGTTTATGTTTACTAAAAGGTATCTGGCGCCCCCTACAGTACGTTCTTATCTATTTATCAATCAATCTCTGCACACACTTTAGGCTGCCTTTTTACTATATAATGAGTTATTTATTATTCCACTTATTGTTTGATTATATAATCAATGGTCGAAGTGGAAATTTTGAAGTGGGGGTATGCAAAAGTTAAGGATGTATTTATACGCACGGGGGCGTGACCACGCAAAAGGGGGCATGGCCAATGTAATAGAACCCCTTATACTATCTAGTACTGGTGCCCCTTTCACATTATAGCACATGGTACGAGCAGAAATTCACAATATAGCACATGGTACGAGCCGAAATTCACATTATTGCACACTGAGGGCGGGATGTACTAATGTACATCGCTGCCCATCGCCGCCCTGCGCCACGATGCTGATCGCATATGTACTAACATATGCGATCAGCATTGCGGAGGACAGCTCTTCCGATAAGAGCTGTCCTCCGCGATGCACAGCGGCAGCCTGACTTCCGGGATTCGGCCCCAGAAGTCAGTCTGCGCATGCGCGGGGTGACGGGGGGGGGGGGGCGGGCGGCCGCAGGGCATGCTGGGAGGGATCCGATCGGATCCCTCACACAGCGCCGCGGAGAGAAGCCCATAGGCTTCTATGGACTATCACCAGCTAAAGCTGGCGAACCCCGCCGCGGCGCTGATCTGTCGGACGGGGGTTAGTACATCAGGAAAATGCGGTAAACAGGGGGTTTACCGCATTTTCCGCTTAGTACATCCCGCCCCCAATGAGCCGAAATTTACATTATAGCACACTGAATGAGCTGAAATTCACATTATAGCACACGGTACGAGCCGAAATTCACATTATAGCACACTGAATAAGCCAAAATTCCTATTATAGCACACGTTACGAGCAGAAATTCACAATATAGCACACAGTACGAGCCGAAATTCACATTATAGCACACTGAATAAGCCAAAAACGAGTTTTATGGTAAGAACTTACCTTTGTTAAAACTCTTTCTGCGAGGTACACTGGGCTCCACAAGGAAAGACATAGGGGTGTAGAGTAGGATCTTGATCCGAGGCACCAACAGGCTCAAAAGCTTAGACTGTTCCCAGAATGCATAGCACCGGCTCCTCTATAACCCCCGCCTCCCTGCACAGGAGCTCAGTTTTTAGTTAACCAGCCCAATGCAGTAGCAGGAAAAGAGACGACAACGGTTAGTAGCCACCTACACTATACTCTCACGACAGGAGAAGTGTTAGCGGCTAATGCCATACCAACCCAAAGAAGCTAAGTGCGTCAGGGTGGGTGCCTTGTGGAGCCCAGTGTACCTCGCAGAAAGAGTTTTAACAAAGGTAAGTTCTTATCATAAAACTCGTTTTCTGCTGCGGGGTACACTGGGCTCCACAAGGAATGGACATAGGGGATGTCCTAAAGCAGTTCCTTATGGGAGGGGACGCACTGTAGCGGGCACAAGAACCTGGCGTCCAAAGGAAGCATCCTGGGAAGCGGCAGTATCGAAGGCATAGAACCTTATGAACGTGTTCACAGAGGACCACATAGCCGCCTTGCACAATTGTTCAAGGGTCGCACCACGGCGGGCCGCCCAAGAAGGTCCAACAGACCGAGTAGAATGGGCCGTAATGTGAGCAGGAGCTGACAGACCAGCCCTCACATAAGCATGTGCAATCAACATTCTAATCCATCTGGCCAAAGTCTGCTTGTGAGCAGGCAAGCCCCGTTTGTGAAACCCAAACAGAATAAAGAGAGAATCAGATTTCCTAATAGAAGCAGTTCTCTTCACATAGATACGGAGAGCCCGTACCACACCCAAATACCGCTCTTTGGGAGACAGATCAGGAGAGACAAAGGCCAGTACCATAATCTCCTGATTAAGGTGGAACGAAGAAACCACCATAGGCAAATAACTGGGACGAGTCCTAAGAACCGCCCGGTCACGGTGAAATATCAGATATGGGGAACTACAAGACAAGGCACCCAAATCCGACACTCTTCTAGCTGAAGCAATAGCCAGCAGAAACACCACCTTAAGGGAAAGCCACTTAAGATCAGTTGAACCAAGAGGTTCAAACGGAGACTCTTGTAACGCCTCCAAAACCACAGACAAGTCCCAAGGAGCCACAGGCGGGACATAGGGAGGTTGGATACGCAACACATCTTGAGTGAAGGTATGCCCATCAGGTAAGGTCGCAATCTTTCTCTGAAACCACACTGACAAGGCAGATATTTGAACCTTGAGGGAGGCCAAACGCAGGCCTAAGTCCAGGCCCTGCTGAAGAAAGGCAAACAACTTGGCTGTACTAAACTTGGAAGCGTCATAATTGTTAGATGCGCACCAAACAAAGTAAGAATGCCAGACCCTATAGTAAATCAGAGCAGAAGCCGGTTTTACCGGGCCCGCAACATAGTTTGAATGACCGCCTCAGAAAACCCTTTAGCCCTCAAGACAGAAGCTTCAAAAGCCACGCCGTCAAAGACAGCCGGACTAGGTCCTGGTAGCCTAGGGCCCTGAACGAGGAGGTCTGGACGTTGTGGAAGTAGAATTGGACGCTCTGACGATAGGCCCTGCAGGTCTGAGAACCAATGCCGTCTGGGCCACGCTGGAGCTATGAGAAGCAGAATTCCTCTTTCTTGCTTGAACTTCCAAATTTACCCTGGGCAGGAGTGACACCGGAGGGAACACGTACGGCAGCCGAAACCTCCACGGCACCACCAGCGCATCCACGAATGCTGCTTGAGGATCCCTTGTCCTTGCTCCGAAGACCGGAACCTTGTGATTGTGTCGAGACGCCATCATATCTACGTCTGGAAGGCCCCACTTTTCCACTAGGAGTTGAAACACTTCTGGATGGAGGCCCCACTCGCCGGCATGTACGTCCTGACGACTTTGAAAGTCCGCTTCCCAATTCAGGACTCCCGGAATGAATATTGCCAATATGGCCGGTAGGTGGCGTTCCGCCCAATGTAGAATCCGTGAGACTTCCTTCATTGCCAAATGGCTTCGAATGCCGCCTTGATGATTTAAGTAAGCCACTGTGGTGGCGTTGTCCGACTGTACTTGAACAGGACGGTTCTGAATTAAATGCTGGGCCTGGTTCAATGCATTGAAGACCGCCCGCAATTCCAGAATGTTGATCAAGAGGAGAGATTCCTCCTTGGTCCACCGACCCTGAAGGGAGTGTTGCTCCAGCACCGCTCCCCAACCTCTTAGACTGGCATCTGTTGTCAACAGGACCCAGTCGGATATCCAGAAGGGATTGTTGGTCCTGGAGCCACCAGTGCAGCGACAGACGGACCTCCGGAGTCAATGAGATCATGTGAGATCTGATCCGGTGAGGTAGGCCATCCCACTTGGCTAGAATCAGCCTCAGGAGGGGGCGAGAATGGAATTAAGCATACTCCACCATGTCGAATGCTGATACCGTGAGGCCTAGTACCTGCATCGCCGAATGTATCGACACTTGCGGACGAGTAAGGGAGCAACGAATCCTGTCCTGAAACTTCAGGACTTTCTCCTGAGACAAGAACAACCTCTGGTTGTGAGTGTCCAATAGCGCTCCTAGGTGCACCATGCTCTGAGCAGGGACCAGGGAGGATTTCTTCCAGTTGATGAGCCACCCGTGGGCTTGTAGACACTGGACAGTCATATCCAGATGACGTAGGAGAAGTTCTGGGGAATTTGCCAGGATTAACAAGTCGTCCAGATACGGCAGTATCCTGACCCCTTGACGGCGGAGTACCACCGTCATCACCGCCATAACTTTGGTGAAGACTCGCAGAGCCGTAGTTAAACCAAAAGGTAACGCCCGAAACTGGTAATGGAGGTTGCCAATCGCAAACCTCAGGTATTGCTGATGTGACACGGCTATAGGAATATGCAGGTAAGCATCCTGTATGTCCAGGGAGACCATGTAGTCCCCAGGTTCCAAGGCCAGAACTATTGAGCAAAGGGTTTCCATACGGAACTTGGAAACTTTCACAAACCTGTTCAATGCCTTGAGGTTGAGAATGGGCCGGGAGGACCCATTCGGTTTCGGGACCAGAAACAGCGGAGAATAGTACCCCCGGCCCCTCTGAGCAAGATGCACCTGTACTACGACTCCTGTATCCAGGAGGGTCTGTACCACCGAATGTAGACTGTTTGCCTTTGTCTGGTCCAACGGGACGTCTGTCAGGAAAAATCGATGAGGGGGGCGGTTTTTGAAGGTTATGGCGTAACCTTGAGTGATGACTTCCCATACCCAGGCATCGGAAGTGGTCTTCAATCATTCCTGGGTATATCCTAGAAGCTAGCCCCCCACCCTGGGATTCCCCAGGGGGAGGCCCGCCCCGTCATTCGGCAGGCTTATCGGTCTTGGAAGCTGGCTGACGCGGGCAGCCCAGGCTCTTTTGGGCTTTGGCTTACCAGGTTTGGAAGTGCGGGCCTGCTTGTTGTACACCTGACCTTTTGCTTTACCTGAAGGACGAAAGGGGCGAAAGGAAGTACCTTTAGCCTTCGATACAGAAGGAGCGGTACTTGGCAGACAGGCAGTTTTGGCAGTAGCCAAGTCAGCCACTATCTTATTTAAGTCCTCCCCAAACAGAATATCTCCCTTGAAAGGGAGTACCTCCAGGGTTTTTCTAGAGTCCAGATCCACAGACCAGGATCTCAGCCACAATATCCGGCGAGCCAGGACTGATGTAGTAGAGGCCTTGGCTGCTAGAATACCGGCATCAGAAGCAGCCTCTTTAATATAGTGAGAAGCTGTGACAATATATGACAAGCATTGTCTAGCATGGTCAGAAGAGATTTCAGTTTCTAACTCTAGGGCCCATGCTTCAATAGCCTCTGCAGCCCATGTTGCTGCAATAGTGGGCCTTTGTGCAGCACCCGTGACTGTGTAAATCGTTTATCCGTAGGCTCTTTTAGAGACGTGACGGTAGTGACAGGTAGAGCTGAGGAAACCACCATCCTAGCCACATGTGAGTCTATTGGAGGAGGCGTTTCCCAATTTTTAGACAGCTCTGGCGCGAGGGGATAGCGAGCCAGCGTCTTCTTTTGAGGCACAAACTTCTTTCCCGGGTTTCCCCAGGGTTCCTGACGTATATCCACTAGGTGGTCAGAGTGAGGTAAAACTTGTTTAACTACCTTCTGATGCTTGAACCTATCTGGTTTCTTAGGAGGGACGGATGGCTCGGGATCATCCGTAATCTGTAAAATCAATTTAATAGCCTCCAAAAGATCAGGAACATCCACATGTGAACTACCCTCCCCCTCAGCAGTATCTGTGTCAGAATCTGTGGGATCAGTGTAAGCGCCATCTTCATCAGACGAAGTGTCAGTGACAGCAGTGGATTGTGAGGAGATAAGAGCTCGCTTAGAGGACCCCTTGGTCTTAGGTGAGCGAGGGTCAAACTTTTTAGTAGTCAAGGACTGGTTCAACTTTTTCAATTGAGCAGACAAATTATCTGCCCACGGCGGGTTAGCTGCAGGGACCACATACGGTTGCACCGGCATAGGAGGTCCCATAGGGGGTGTTAGTTTAGTAACTAGCGTATGTAGAAGCGTGGAGAAAGTAGCCCACGGTGGGTCATTATGCAACCCCGTTGCCACAGTCCCACTGGGGGGCAAGGAACCCCCAGAACCAGAGCCCACAGCTGCTATGGTCTCCTCATAGGGATCTGTGGCTTCAGCAACACCGGAAGTGTGTTCAGCCCCAGAACTGTTACCTTCAGAAGCAGACATGATATAACTTGCAGTATCAGGTAACACAGTACAATTGGAGGAAGAGAGATGCAGATGCACACTCCTAGCACTAAGAACCCTGATAGTAAAAATAATTTAAATAAACTCTCACAATTAAAATGGAGTATAATTGAAGTTCTTAGCACACATTTGCGCAAATATGCGGGCCCATGTACCGCGGCCAGGTGACTTCATCACATGGGTCCCTAACATTCCTAATACTAACACATTATATAAATTTATACAGGACTTACCTCTGAATAGTGCCCTTTCAATGTGTGATCTGAAATGCAGGAACCTAGCTAATTAAAATTAGTGCTAGGAGTGTGCATCTGCATCTCTCTTCCTCCAGCATAGCTCAGCATGATAGCACCTCTTGAAATCTTTAGGATTAGGGTGTGCAGTCCAGGCCCCCCTTTTTCCTCTATATTTGTGTATATATTGTACACTGGAAGGCAGGGCTTTCTTCCTCTGGTATTGGCACCCCTCCCATTTACCCTCAGGTGTTTTAATTAGCTAGGTTCTCTATTTACCCTGCACAGAAATAAAATAACCCACCCAAATCTAACTCTCTCTGCACATGTTATATCTGCCTCCCCTGCAGTGCACATGGTTTTGCCCAACTGCTAACAAAATTCCTGCTGCAATCAACTCAGAATTACCCCCATAGTCACAGTTAAACAATGCAGAGGTTATTACTAACAATAATACTGCACTGGACCAGCTTATATATATAGCTATGTAGTCAATAGATATAACACTGCACAGTAAGAACTGGATGTATATCACAGGGTACTTGTACCAGAGAACCCTGACTAAATGCACTCTTTCTTAACTAACACTGTCTAATTGACATGTAGAATACTTAAGTGTCATGTAAAGTCACAGCGCAGACAACCAGGTGGCTTTACAAAGGAGGATTTGCCCAAGCAGTCCCAGGAACAGTGTAGCTGAGAGAAATGGCGCCCAAACACTGACAGGGAGTGAGGGAGAGACAGATATGCAGCACCAGGGCGGGAACATTTGCTGGAAATGGCGCCCTGGGGCTGGGGGAGGGGCTCCAGGTCTAAGCCTTATCCCCTCTGCTGGCAAAACCACAAGGTACTGCGGGCTACACACAAAAAGGTTTTAAGAGAAAACCTGACCTGCACCCATGCCCTGGTGATCTAGTGGGATCGCCTGTACTGCCACAGTGTCCACCGCCAGCGCGCACGGCCCGCCTCTCACCGACCGCACCGGATCACGATAAAGTACGGGTTCCGTGATCGGGACCCACTAACCACCTCCCAAAGCGTGGCCACGCGATCCCGGAGAGCCCCCGTCGTGTGTGCCTGAACAGAAGAAAACCGGAGCCTCCTGCTGTAGTTACCCGGCAACCAGGGCTCGGGAGTGTACAGCGCTGCTGGGGAGAGATGGAGCTGCAGCAGTGAATGCTACTAGACATGTACACACTGCTACAGCCCTTGAAGTCTTCACTTTTCTTCTCAAAAAAAGCTCTTCTTAGGGCTGCCCAGAGCAGCCCCTCTGTTATGTGCCTGCTATCTGCGGCACCAACTACAAAACTGAGCTCCTGTGCAGGGAGGAGGGGTTATAGAGGAGGCGGCGCTATGCATTCTGGGAACAGTCAAAGCTTTTGAGCCTGTTGGTGCCTCGGATCAAGATCCTACTCTACACCCCTATGTCTTTCCTTGTGGAGCCCAGTGTACCCCGCAGCAGAAATTCACATTATAACACACGGTATGATCCACAATTCACATTATGACACACGGTATGATCCACAATTATGGGAGAGTGACAGCAGGGACATAGGGACAGTGACAGAGAGAGACCCCCTACCTATCCCCTATTGATTATAGGCACATTGCCCCAGGGACAGGTTGGAGTGACCTGGGCCTTGCGCCCAGATCACCCTTAATCACCTGGGGGGGCACTTATTAACTGGGCCTAGCGCTCCCCAACTGCGCACAGGCCAGAGGCCTGACTTCACCCACGGGACTAGCACCCGCCTAACATGGGGCCAGTTGGGTGACCTGGGCCTAATGCCCAGGGTCACCTTATTTTCCTAAAGGGCCACTATGAACTAGGGCCTTATGCCCTCTACATGGGGACAGGCCCAATGCCTGAATTAACCCCACGGGCCTAGTGCCCGCCTACTGCGCCACAGGCCTATAGCCTGATTGTGCCCACGGGCCTAGTGCCCGAACCCTGATGGTCTAGGGAGGAGGAGGGGGGGGGGGTGACAGGTGCCCTACCTGTCCTGGTGGGAGAGGCACCAGGGGGGATCTTCGTTAGCTATTTTGCTTTCCACCCCTGGTGGCCTCTCCGGTTCTCAGCTTCTGTCTTCTGCCGCTGGCCTGTCCTGGCCAGCGGCGCTGCCTCTTCTGTCTTCTGCTGCTGGCCTGTCCGCCGACGTCTTCAGCCTCTTCTGCGGCCACCGGACCTCTTTGCCGCTCTTCCGCGTGGCCTCCTCTCTTCTCCTCGTCCCAGCGGCATCTGACGTCAGATGCAGGGGATGGGGCCTATGACGCGGTGAGCGCTGATTGGCTCGCCGCGGCCGCCTTTGATTGGCCTCCGATCCGTGAGCCACAATTGGCTCACAATGGCGCCAATCTTTAAATGCCTCCGCTGCTGCAGCCTCATCAGTGCTGGGATCAGACACTTGATCCCAGCGCTGTCCGCTGCCACGTTCTGCCGGTCCACAAGCGCTGGGGACAGACACACTGCCCCAACGCTGTCTGCTGCAGAGTCCTGTAGGGAACGCAGGTCCCCTGCATGCTTCTGCAATCAAATAAAAAAAAACTTCCGGGTCTGTGGAGAAGTGGCGGTATACCATACCGTTGTATACCGCCCCACTTCGACCACTGTATATAATATAATAATATTGTTCTGGTGGAACTCAATGCACAATTTTGTTATTCTTATCACCAGCTCTAGAAACAGAAATACATCAACGGAAACCATTTCAGAAATAAATAAAATAAGTATCTGAATATGGAAGATACTTGATTAGACTTGTCATTTTTAGATGAGCACTTGTACCTTTTGGTCCTAGAAAAACGCAGCGGCCTCGGTAGCTTGCTACGCTCGCCACAGGTTCTATTCACACTATGGGTGTCGCGTGTTTGGGACTCCAGGTCGACACCTAAAAGGTCGGCACACCTTAGGTCAGCACCAATTGGTCGACACACCTTAAGTCGACATGGACAAAAGGTCGACGTGAGTTTTTTATGGTTTTTTTGTGTTGTTTTCTTCGTAAAGTGACCAGGAACCCCAATTAGTGCACCGTGTCTCCTCGCATGGCTCACTTCGCACTCCATGCTTCGGGCAAGGTGCCTCGCTGCGCTCGCCGCAGATTACCATTCCCAATCGTAGTCCACGTGGATCGTAAAGTATGAAAAAGTTTAAAAAAAATAAAAAAATGTGAAAAACTCATGTCAGCATTTTACATGTCGACCTTTGTCCATGTCGATCTTTTGTCCATGCCGACCTAAGGTGTGTTGACCAATTGGTGTCGACCTAAGGTGTGTCAACCTTTTTGTTGTCGACCTGGAGTCCGGATACCTGGTGTCGCAAACACCCACGAGTGGGAATAGTCCCTTTTGGTCGACATGCCAACGGGCAGGCTAGTCAGTGTTCGAGATGCCAGCTCCTGACCGCCAATCGCATAACAGCATCCCATATGACCAACAACGGCAATGAATGCCGAAAGGGGTCGGGAAAGTATGTATACCCTCCCGCCCTAACCCTATCCCCCCCCTTCCCGCAGCCTAACCCTATCCTTCCCCCCATTCTGCAGCCTAACCCTAACCATCCCCAGTGGTGCATAAACACCTTTCCCACAGCCTAACCCTAACCCCCCCTCCCCGCAGCCTAACCCTAAGCCTCCCCAGGGGTGCCTAACCCTACCCCCCCTCTTCCCCCCGCAGCCTAACCCACCCTCCCGCAGCTTAAACCTCACCCCCCCATGGCTTACCAAGGATGAATCCCGGCACACCTAGTTTGAGATTCTGGTGTTCAGATGCTGGCCCCAGCAGTTTCGGACTGGGGCATGAAGGGCCCACACGGGAAATGCAGTGGTAGGGGCCCATTCGTAGAGGCTTGGGTAACCATTAATGCGTGGCCGGGGCCCCTTGATAAATAATATATATAGTAAATACTGCTAGTGCATGCATGATAATGTACCAGATTAATAACCGCAATGCACTGTAGAAAATACACCATAGTGCTGTGCAGTATAATGTAACATATTCATAATGTATAATTGAGAGGGTGGGCCCCTAGGCAGTGGGGCCCACCGGTGGTTTCCCCTGTACCCCTATGGGGCAGTCCGAGCCTGGGCGTCAGCATTTGAATCCATGTTGGATGTGCCCCGGCATCGTCATTCCGACTGCCAGGATGCCAAACGCCAGTATCCTAAAGGGATCCCTGTTCTTCAGCCAAGTGTTTGTCTAATCAGACACAGTTTATTTTTTGCTATGCTGAGATACCACACGCCTCTGCAGCAGCCGTTGCAGTTTAATCAGAGAGCGGCTTTGTCTAACTTACCCAGGGCACAGAAACTTTGCCTGATTATGTAAAAACAAGGCCAAGAAGCATATAAAGCAACTACATAGAAAAACAACAATGCATTTGGTCAAAATTGTGCTAGGACATGCACAAGTCACCCAGTTACAGGTATCTAATGAGTGAATCCCTCTTGAACACGTCGGTGTATCTGCAGCACAACACACGGGAGTCGGCTGCACACTCTGCACACACAAAACATCCACTCCAGACTAGAATGTATCTGTAAAACTTCCCTGCTGTGTACACAGAGACTCTCCTGCTGACGTGTAGAAACTGCACATATTTCAGCTCCTTGCCAACAGAGACGGGCAGTTATATGGTCCCTGAAGGCCACCTGTAGGAGCTTTCCGTCCCATGTTTTGCGCTGAAGACAGAAATAGTTTTATTTAGGTGAGAGGACGCAGGTTATTATACCGATACTGGATGCGCAGATACCCAGACAGTCTCGTCACTAATTAGTTTTATTGAGTGAGATAATGTTTCCCCCGATAACAGATCAGCTCTCGGCTAGGAATTTTATTATAGCTATTATTATTATTATTTTATTTATTTTTTATAGAACTCAAGAAAAACAACAAACTTTATTATTAAAACTTTAAACTCACATAGAAAATATCGCTTCATAAAATGAGTGTTATCGATCCAGCAATAAAAGCAATTTCAGGATTCGCCTGGGCCAAACATAAAAAATACAAGTGCACTCGCTATATCTTCATACAGGAGGTCTGTCTGGCAAAGACGGCAATAAGGGAGTATCAGGGCTATTTATTAGAGATGAGCGCCTGAAATTTTTCGGGTTTTGTGTTTTGGTTTTGGGTTCGGTTCCGCGGCCGTGTTTTGGGTTCGAACGCGTTTTGGCAAAACCTCACCGAATTTTTTTTGTCGGATTCGGGTGTGTTTTGGATTCGGGTGTTTTTTTCAAAAAACACTAAAAAACAGCTTAAATCATAGAATTTGGGGGTCATTTTGATCCCAAAGTATTATTAACCTCAAAAACCATAATTTACACTCATTTTCAGTCTATTCTGAATACCTCACACCTCACAATATTATTTTTAGTCCTAAAATTTGCACCGAGGTCGCTGTGTGAGTAAGATAAGCGACCCTAGTGGCCGACACAAACACCGGGCCCATCTAGGAGTGGCACTGCAGTGTCACGCAGGATGTCCCTTCCAAAAAACCCTCCCCAAACAGCACATGACGCAAAGAAAAAAAGAGGCGCAATGAGGTAGCTGTGTGAGTAAGATTAGCGACCCTAGTGGCCGACACAAACACCGGGCCCATCTAGGAGTGGCACTGCAGTGTCACGCAGGATGGCCCTTCCAAAAAACCCTCCCCAAACAGCACATGACGCAAAGAAAAAAAGAGGCGCAATGAGGTAGCTGTGTGAGTAAGATTAGCGACCCTAGTGGCCGACACAAACACCGGGCCCATCTAGGAGTGGCACTGCAGTGTCACGCAGGATGGCCCTTCCAAAAAACCCTCCCCAAACAGCACATGACGCAAAGAAAAAAAGAGGCGCAATGAGGTAGCTGTGTGAGTAAGATTAGCGACCCTAGTGGCCGACACAAACACCGGGCCCATCTAGGAGTGGCACTGCAGTGTCACGCAGGATGTCCCTTCCAAAAAACCCTCCCCAAACAGCACATGACGCAAAGAAAAAAAGAGGCGCAATGAGGTAGCTGTGTGAGTAAGATTAGCGACCCTAGTGGCCGACACAAACACCGGGCCCATCTAGGAGTGGCACTGCAGTGTCACGCAGGATGTCCCTTCCAAAAAACCCTCCCCAAACAGCACATGACGCAAAGAAAAAAAGAGGCGCAATGAGGTAGCTGTGTGAGTAAGATTAGCGACCCTAGTGGCCGACACAAACACCGGGCCCATCTAGGAGTGGCACTGCAGTGTCACGCAGGATGTCCCTTCCAAAAAACCCTCCCCAAACAGCACATGACGCAAAGAAAAAAAGAGGCGCAATGAGGTAGCTGACTGTGTGAGTAAGATTAGCGACCCTAGTGGCCGACACAAACACCGGGCCCATCTAGGAGTGGCACTGCAGTGTCACGCAGGATGTCCCTTCCAAAAAACCCTCCCCAATCAGCACATGATGCAAAGAAAAAGAAAAGAAAAAAGAGGTGCAAGATGGAATTGTCCTTGGGCCCTCCCACCCACCCTTATGTTGTATAAACAAAACAGGACATGCACACTTTAACCAACCCATCATTTCAGTGACAGGGTCTGCCACACGACTGTGACTGATATGACGGGTTGGTTTGGACCCCCCCCCAAAAAAGAAGCAATTAATCTCTCCTTGCACAAACTGGCTCTACAGAGGCAAGATGTCCACCTCATCTTCACCCTCCGATATATCACCGTGTACATCCCCCTCCTCACAGATTATCAATTCGTCCCCACTGGAATCCACCATCTCAGCTCCCTGTGTACTTTGTGGAGGCAATTGCTGCTGGTCAATGTCTCCGCGGAGGAATTGATTATAATTCATTTTAATGAACATCATCTTCTCCACATTTTCTGGATGTAACCTTGTACGCCGATTGCTGACAAGGTGAGCGGCGGCACTAAACACTCTTTCGGAGTACACACTTGTGGGAGGGCAACTTAGGTAGAATAAAGCCAGTTTGTGCAAGGGCCTCCAAATTGCCTCTTTTTCCTGCCAGTATAAGTACGGACTGTGTGACGTGCCTACTTGTATGCGGTCACTCATATAATCCTCCACCATTCTATCAATGTTGAGAGAATCATATGCAGTGACAGTAGACGACATGTCCGTAATCGTTGTCAGGTCCTTCAGTCCGGACCAGATGTCAGCATCAGCAGTCGCTCCAGACTGCCCTGCATCACCGCCAGCGGGTGGGCTCGGAATTCTGAGCCTTTTCCTCGCACCCCCAGTTGCGGGAGAATGTGAAGGAGGAGATGTTGACAGGTCGCGTTCCGCTTGACTTGACAATTTTGTCACCAGCAGGTCTTTCAACCCCAGCAGACCTGTGTCTGCCGGAAAGAGAGATCCAAGGTAGGCTTTAAATCTAGGATCGAGCACGGTGGCCAAAATGTAGTGCTCTGATTTCAACAGATTGACCACCCGTGAATCCTTGTTAAGCGAATTAAGGGCTGCATCCACAAGTCCCACATGCCTAGCGGAATCGCTCCCTTTTAGCTCCTTCTTCAATGCCTCCAGCTTCTTCTGCAAAAGCCTGATGAGGGGAATGACCTGACTCAGGCTGGCAGTGTCTGAACTGACTTCACGTGTGGCAAGTTCAAAGGGCATCAGAACCTTGCACAACGTTGAAATCATTCTCCACTGCACTTGAGACAGGTGCATTCCACCTACTATATCGTGCTCAATTGTATAGGCTTGAATGGCCTTTTGCTGCTCCTCCAACCTCTGAAGCATATAGAGGGTTGAATTCCACCTCGTTACCACTTCTTGCTTCAGATGATGGCAGGGCAGGTTCAGTAGTTTTTGGTGGTGCTCCAGTTTTCTGTACGTGGTGCCTGTACGCCGAAAGTGTCCCGCAATTCTTCTGGCCACCGACAGCATCTCTTGCACGCCCCTGTCGTTTTTAAAAAAATTCTGCACCACCAAATTCAAGGTATGTGCAAAACATGGGACGTGCTGGAATTGGCCCAGATTTAATGCACACACAATATTGCTGGCGTTGTCCGATGCCACAAATCCACAGGAGAGTCCAATTGGGGTAAGCCATTCCGCGATGATCTTCCTCAGTTGCCGTAAGAGGTTTTCAGCTGTGTGCGTATTCTGGAAAGCGGTGATACAAAGCGTAGCCTGCCTAGGAAAGAGTTGGCGTTTGCGAGATGCTGCTACTGGTGCCGCCGCTGCTGTTCTTGCGGCGGGAGTCCATACATCTACCCAGTGGGCTGTCACAGTCATATAGTCCTGACCCTGCCCTGCTCCACTTGTCCACATGTCCGTGGTTAAGTGGACATTGGGTACAGCTGCATTTTTTAGGACACTGGTGACTCTTTTTCTGAGGTCTGTGTACATTTTCGGTATCGCCTGCCTAGAGAAATGGAACCTAGATGGTATTTGGTACCGGGGACACAGTACCTCCAACAAGTCTCTAGTTGGCTCTGCAGTAATGATGGATACCGGAACCACGTTTCTCACCACCCAGGATGCCAAGGCCTCAGTTATCCGCTTTGCAGTAGGATGACTGCTGTGATATTTCATCTTCCTCGCAAAGGACTGTTGAACAGTCAATTGCTTACTGGAAGTAGTACAAGTGGGCTTACGACTTCCCCTCTGGGATGACCATCGACTCCCAGCGGCAACAACAGCAGCGCCAGCAGCAGTAGGCGTTACACGCAAGGATGCATCGGAGGAATCCCAGGCAGGAGAGGACTCGTCAGAATTGCCAGTGACATGGCCTGCAGGACTATTGGCATTCCTGGGGAAGGAGGAAATTGACACTGAGGGAGTTGGTGGGGTGGTTTGCGTGAGCTTGGTTACAAGAGGAAGGGATTTACTGGTCAGTGGACTGCTTCCGCTGTCACCCAAAGTTTTTGAACTTGTCACTGACTTATTATGAATGCGCTGCAGGTGACGTATAAGGGAGGATGTTCCGAGGTGGTTAACGTCCTTACCCCTACTTATTACAGCTTGACAAAGGGAACACACGGCTTGACACCTGTTGTCCGCATTTCTGGTGAAATACCTCCACACCGAAGAGCTGATTTTTTTGGTATTTTCACCTGGCATGTCAACGGCCATATTCCTCCCACGGACAACAGGTGTCTCCCCGGGTGCCTGACTTAAACAAACCACCTCACCATCAGAATCCTCCTGGTCAATTTCCTCCCCAGCGCCAGCAACACCCATATCCTCCTCATCCTGGTGTACTTCAACACTGACATCTTCAATCTGACTATCAGGAACTGGACTGCGGGTGCTCCTTCCAGCACTTGCAGGGGGCGTGCAAATGGTGGAAGGCGCATGCTCTTCACGTCCAGTGTTGGGAAGGTCAGGCATCGCAACCGACACAATTGGACTCTCCTTGTGGATTTGGGATTTCAAAGAACGCACAGTTCTTTGCGGTGCTTTTGCCAGCTTGAGTCTTTTCAGTTTTCTAGCGAGAGGCTGAGTGCTTCCATCCTCATGTGAAGCTGAACCACTAGCCATGAACATAGGCCAGGGCCTCAGCCGTTCCTTGCCACTCCGTGTGGTAAATGGCATATTGGCAAGTTTACGCTTCTCCTCCGACAATTTTATTTTAGGTTTTGGAGTCCTTTTTTTACTGATATTTGGTGTTTTGGTTTTGACATGCTCTGTACTATGCCATTGGGCATCGGCCTTGGCAGACGACGTTGCTGGCATTTCATCGTCTCGGCCATGACTAGTGGCAGCAGCTTCAGCACGAGGTGGAAGTGGATCTTGATCTTTCCCTAATTTTGGAACCTCAACATTTTTGTTCTCCATATTTTAATAGGCACAACTAAAAGGCACCTCAGGTAAACAATGGAGATGGATGGATTGGATACTAGTATACAATTATGGACGGGCTGCCGAGTGCCGACACAGAGGTAGCCACAGCCGTGAACTACCGCACTGTACTGTGTCTGCTGCTAATATAGACTGGTTGATAAAGAGATAGTATACTCGTAACTAGTATGTATGTATAAAGAAAGAAAAAAAAAAAAACCACGGATAGGTGGTATATACAATTATGGATGGGCTGCCGAGTGCCGACACAGAGGTAGCCACAGCCGTGAACTACCGCACTGTACTGTGTCTGCTGCTAATATATAGACTGGTTGATAAAGAGATAGTATACTCGTAACTAGTATGTATGTATAAAGAAAGAAAAAAAAACCACGGTTAGGTGGTATATACAATTATGGACGGGCTGCCGAGTGCCGACACAGAGGTAGCCACAGCCGTGAACTACCGCACTGTACTGTGTCTGCTGCTAATATAGACTGGTTGATAAAGAGATAGTATACTCGTAACTAGTATGTATGTATAAAGAAAGAAAAAAAAACCACGGTTAGGTGGTATATACAATTATGGACGGGCTGCCGAGTGCCGACACAGAGGTAGCCACAGCCGTGAACTACCGCACTGTACTGTGTCTGCTGCTAATATATAGACTGGTTGATAAAGAGATAGTATACTCGTAACTAGTATGTATGTATAAAGAAAGAAAAAAAAACCACGGTTAGGTGGTATATACAATTATGGACGGGCTGCCGAGTGCCGACACAGAGGTAGCCACAGCCGTGAACTACCGCACTGTACTGTGTCTGCTGCTAATATATAGACTGGTTGATAAAGAGATAGTATACTCGTAACTAGTATGTATGTATAAAGAAAGAAAAAAAAACCACGGTTAGGTGGTATATACAATTATGGACGGGCTGCCGAGTGCCGACACAGAGGTAGCCACAGCCGTGAACTACCGCACTGTACTGTGTCTGCTGCTAATATATAGACTGGTTGATAAAGAGATAGTATACTCGTAACTAGTATGTATGTATAAAGAAAGAAAAAAAAACCACGGTTAGGTGGTATATACAATTATGGACGGGCTGCCGAGTGCCGACACAGAGGTAGCCACAGCCGTGAACTACCGCACTGTACTGTGTCTGCTGCTAATATAGACTGGTTGATAAAGAGATAGTATACTACTAATATTATATACTGGTGGTCAGGTCACTGGTCACTAGTCACACTGGCAGTGGCACTCCTGCAGCAAAAGTGTGCACTGTTTAATTTTAATATAATATTATGTACTCCTGGCTCCTGCTATAACCTATAACTGGCACTGCAGTAGTGCTCCCCAGTCTCCCCCACAATTATAAGCTGTGTGAGCTGAGCAGTCAGACAGATATATAATATATATAGATGATGCAGCACACTGGCCTGAGCCTGAGCAGTGCACACAGATATGGTATGTGACTGACTGAGTCACTGTGTGTATCGCTTTTTTCAGGCAGAGAACGGATATATTAAATAAACTGCACTGTGTGTCTGGTGGTCACTCACTATATAATATATTATGTACTCCTGGCTCCTGCTATAACCTATAACTGGCACTGCAGTAGTGCTCCCCAGTCTCCCCCACAATTATAAGCTGTGTGAGCTGAGCAGTCAGACAGATATATATAATATTATATATAGATAATAGATGATGCAGCACACTGGCCTGAGCCTGAGCAGTGCACACAGATATGGTATGTGACTGAGTCACTGTGTGCTGTGTATCGCTTTTTTCAGGCAGAGAACGGATTATAAATAAAAGTGGTGGTCACTGGTCACTATCAGCAAAACTCTGCACTGTACACTACTGAGTACTCCTAATGCTCCCCAAAATTAGTAAATCAAGTGTCTCTCTAATCTATTCTAATTCTAAACGGAGAGGACGCCAGCCACGTCCTCTCCCTATCAATCTCAATGCACGTGTGAAAATGGCGGCGACGCGCGGCTCCTTATATAGAATCCGAGTCTCGCGATAGAATCCGAGCCTCGCGAGAATCCGACAGCGTCATGATGACGTTCGGGCGCGCTCGGGTTAACCGAGCAAGGCGGGAAGATCCGAGTCGCTCGGACCCGTGAAAAAAAACATGAAGTTCTGGCGGGTTCGGATTCAGAGAAACCGAACCCGCTCATCTCTACTATTTATCAATATGTCTCTTACCCATGTTATACCTGCTTATGGCCTACTTCAGAGCTGATCGTAGATGTGCGAAAAAACGCACATCTACGATTGAAATCTCTGACATGTGGGAGGACGCCAAGCACAGGGCTAGTCCGCACCGCATGCCAGGCCCCCCTGGCGAGTAGCTCCCTGCCTATGTGGAGGCTGGTGGCTACCCACCATGTTTTTGGTCGTAGCGACTGCGTGTGACGTCACGCAGCCGCCGTGACCCGCCCTAGCAATGATCCGGACACACCTGTTTTGTCCCCCCCAATGCCGTCCGGACGCCACTGGCACGCTCCCTCCTGCCCCGCGATGATCGCAGCAGCCGCTGCGCGTGTGCCCGCGACATAGGGCTTCAGCCTCCGATCGCTGCCGTTGCAGCGACCAGGTCTGAATTAGGCCCTTATTGTGATCATTTCACCACAATTTACCACAAAAATTACTGTGGGGCAGCTGAGCGATACTTAGTAGTCCCTGAGATACTAACTCAGAGCGTTAAGAGTATGGATCCATACTCTTCTTTACTGACCCTGTACATTAATTATATTTTTTTCTCCTAGGATTTATGGAAAAATATAATCAATTTAGACAAAGAGGCAGCTTTTCGGTCCCAGGTTAAGTGCCCGTACCTATGCAATGACTGCCTGTGGTAAGGCCATGACTAGCCACTAGGGTGCGTTTATTATGGATTCCTGCTCACACCCTTCTGAGGTGGGAACAGACATCCACATTGGGTGTATTACGATATATCAGCACTCAGGATCCCGGCGCCCAGTATACCGGTGCCGGGATCCCGACCGCTGGAATGCCGTCAGTGGAGCGAGCACAAAAAAGCTCCTTTAAGCACAAGAGTGGAGCCCCTCTCCAATGCGCGGAACTGGCTGCCTTAACTGTGTGAACTAGATTATGGGCGTAACTCACTCCCAATGGACACAATTTACAAAAGAAGATAAGTACACACTATATGGGGCGCCAAATGACAATGTTAAACAATCAAGCATATGAAAAATATTTCAGATATATTGAAAGAACGTCCCTTCCAAATACTTGCAATCAGGCATATACAAGGTTCTCTGATTTCGTCATAAGGAGGCAGATGATTTCATCAATGATCCAATTCGTGACGTCATATAAAAAATAGAAAGAAGGAAATACCTAGTGCAACACCTTTTTATTCCTTCACAGAGTGATAGCACAAATAATCCACATAAATAGTTTTTGATATAAAAATATTTTTAAAAAATTCTTTATGGAGCACATACAACGTAGCAAGTACTGGTTGAGCTGTGTGAAAAAAGGTTGCAATTACCAGATAGTAGGAGGATAATTATCCTCAGACAAGCGTATAATAAGTCACCAGACAGCCTCCCGGGAAATGGCACTCTGGATTATCCGGCAGCGGCTCCCTCCACACACAGCAGACCACGTAGTTACAGGTTGTGCCAACGCGTTTCAGGCCTTACTAGACCCTTTCTCAAGGCTGATATGCTCCTTCTGAATCCTGTACTCCTTTTATTCTTTGACTAACCAATCACATTGCTAATTAGAAAAACATTAACATCTGTAGAAAAAATGGTTTCCTCCATAAGTTGTTCCTGGTTGCCTTAGCAACCACTTCCGGTAAGGCCTCGTGATAAAAATGTATCTAAAAATAAATTCTGTTTAAAATCACACACTACATACATAAACTCTAGACAGTGAGCTCTCTCTCTGGATCCTTATAGATGTTCAACCCAAGATATGGAGCACAAGAACACTGATACAGTCTTCCGTATTAGCCGTCCCCTGGTTGCTAGGTTACAAAAGTCTGTCCGGTCTGATTGGTGGTCCAACGCTTCCGCCCGCTAGTCACTCGGTGCGTCATTCGTCAACTTCCGGTTGTGGATTGAGTCCCGGGTAACAGTTTCCCCATACGTGTCTGCGCTTCCGTCCTCCTGCTTCTCGCTAGGGGTCAGGTGCTGATCTCCTTCCTGTTCTGTTTATTGTGTTACCAAGGCAACAGAGTCCCGGCCAAGTTCAAAACATATATCGATAGTGTCCCATAGACGGATCCCGGAGGGGAAAAAAATAACACTGTATGTTCCAGATTTGATACCTATTTAAAATAGGTGGACATTAGTCTCAGGCATTCCGCATCAAAATTATTATTAATACAAATGAGATTCAAAAGAGACCTATATAGGGTCAATATGTACAGAAAGAATATACAAATCGGAAATTTTTATAAAAACCACTTTACCTCGAAGTCTGAGTTAAGACCTTTAGGTATAAGTGTATTATATTTATAAATTAGCTGCATCTCCTTTTTAGCCAATAATTTAGAGGTAGATTTTTGACGTTGATTCGCCTCTACTCGATTTAGCCCTACAAACCTCAAAATGTGACCTGGATCACAATTGTGATTTCTTTTGAAATGATTAGAGAGTGCATGAGTATCTAGACCTTTTTTATGTTTCTCAAGTGCTCACTTATACGTATTTTTAAAGGCCTAGATTTCCTGCCTATGTAAAACATATGGCATGTGCACTCTATGGCATATATAACGTTTTTCACATTACAAGTTATGAAGTCATTAATCTTATGCATTGACCCATTGATCTCTAGTAGCTCTAGTTTCTTCCCACTATCCGTCTTAATTGTCCTGCACCCTACACACGATCCACAGCGATGGAAACCTGTGGTGTTGATCTGCCCCCTTTTACTCAGTGGGGGGAGGTCACTCCTCACTAAGCTATTGCTTATATTGGGCGCTTTTTTATAGCTAAACACTGGTTTGTCAGGTAGGATATCAATAAGTACTGGATCTTTTTTCAGGATACTCCAGTGTTTCTTTATGGAGTATTCGAGGGATTTATGTTGTGTACTGTAACTGGTTATAAAGGCATACTCAAAGCGGTTGGACTCTCCCCTGGACGGTAGTTTGTCTTTCAATAAATCTTCTCGCTTGATCCCAAATGTCTGTTCTTTGATTTTCCTGACATGTTCAGCTTCATATCCGCTCCTTTTGAACCTTTTTTCCAGCTGTGTGGCCTGTTGTTCGAAAATTGTGTCCTCAGAACAATTTCGTCTGATTCTCTTGAACTGGCTATTAGGTATTGAATGTAGCCAGTTGTGATGATGGCAGCTGTTTTTGTCAATATATGTTTGGGAATCTGTTGGTTTGGTGTAGGTTTTAGTACTCAAATTTCCATCTTTAATGTACAGAGTGATGTCCAAAAAATCTACACTTTCCGAACTTATATGGAAAGTGAGATTGATGCTCAATGGATTGTTATTGAGGTAAGTACAGAATCCCTCTAATTCATCTCTTCCTCCTCTCCATACGAAGATGATATCGTCGATATAGCGTTTCCATGACACCAGGTTTGCCCCAAATGGGTTGGGTCCCCAGACATAGTCTGATTCCCATTTCCCCATAAATAAGTTGGCATAACTTGGGGCAAACCTGGTGCCCATCGCCGTCCCGACTTTTTGGAGATAAAAATCTCCATCAAACATAAAGTAGTTGTTCGTTAAGATAAAGCGGACTGACTCAACCACAAAATTTTGTAGATTGATGTCCATATCGCTCTTATTGAGGAAGTCAGAGACTGCTCCTACTCCTGCATCATGATCTATAATCGTGTACAGGGACTTGACATCTGCTGTAATTAACAGCATGCCATCCTCCCAAGGGACAGTAGGTAAGTAATTGAGTAGATCTTTAGTGTCTTTCAAATGCGATCTGTTTGTTAATACCAATGGTTGCAAATGATAGTCGATCATTTCCGATAGACTGGCTGTAATGGATTCAATCCCTGATACGATGGGGCGACCTGGGGGATGTTGTGCATCCTTATATTACCCCCCTCCCATGTAAAATTACATGGGAGGGGGGTAATATAAGAAAAAGGCCCGAGAGAGAGCGATTGAACAGGCATACAACGTATTACGATAGAAGGACTGAAAGACAGTGGGACAGAAGAAATGATCGACAATATGGGAATAATACCTTCGACCAGAGACGGAGGGGCAATGGATCCCCCATGAGGACGAATTACATCAGATCCAACAATAGGAGGATGAACCAAAGATGGGACAGAAATGAAACACAGAGATACGTCACACCGCTCCAACAGCGGAACAGATTTGCACATCTGGGCACTGATGAAGGAGCAAATCATTTTTTAGAGAGGGAAGGTCCACGGACCCACCGGAGATAAACCGAGTGAAATTAACACACAGGGGGAAAAGGGGGGGGACTCGAAAAAAACGCAAAAGGGTTAAGAAAAGTAAGACCTAATGAGAAGGTTAATACCTCCTCATTAGAAAATCAACAGGAGAAGGATAATGAAACTTCCACAGAACCTGTCAACCAAGAAGACGATGGGATGGAGAGGACAAAGATTTTTAATATCAGTTCGCATATTCTAACTAAACCCGAGGTATCCGTATTGGAGAAGGGATTGAAATACGCCCCTACCATCACAATAGACAAATTCTCGACGTTCATAGATGTGCAGAAATTTATACGTAAACTTTGTCTAAAGAAATTTTTTCTTACTAAAGAGACAGTACGGGAACTAGGGGACGTAGAGCTTGTGCCAAATACTCCCTTTAGACCAAGATCTGTGTTCTATCCACACCACATGAAAGGGAATTACCTGGAGACATTTTCAACATTAGTTCAGGATGACATAAGAGAGATGAATGTGCGAGGAACGAAGTGTAACTTGACCTTTAAAGAAAGGATGGCTCTCAAATCCCTTAAAGCAAACAAAGAACTTGTCATTAAACCCGCCGATAAAGGCGGGGGGGTGGTAATCATGGACAGGTCGTGGTATGTCAATGAAGTTACACTTCATTTGGCAGATAGAACCACCTATCACAAGCTAAGAGCCGACCCAACATCAAAAATCCAGGAAAAATTAGAGGTCATGACGAAAAAGTATGGAACTTTAAAAGTACTTAACGAAAAAGAACAAGAATTCATACATAACAAGGAACCTACGATACCTGTTATTTACTTGCTCCCCAAGATACATAAGGATGCACAACATCCCCCAGGTCGCCCCATCGTATCAGGGATTGAATCCATTACAGCCAGTCTATCGGAAATGATCGACTATCATTTGCAACCATTGGTATTAACAAACAGATCGCATTTGAAAGACACTAAAGATCTACTCAATTACTTACCTACTGTCCCTTGGGAGGATGGCATGCTGTTAATTACAGCAGATGTCAAGTCCCTGTACACGATTATAGATCATGATGCAGGAGTAGGAGCAGTCTCTGAATTCCTCAATAAGAGCGATATGGACATCAATCTACAAAATTTTGTGGTTGAGTCAGTCCGCTTTATCTTAACGAACAACTACTTTATGTTTGATGGAGATTTTTATCTCCAAAAAGTCGGGACGGCGATGGGCACCAGGTTTGCCCCAAGTTATGCCAACTTATTTATGGGGAAATGGGAATCAGACTATGTCTGGGGACCCAACCCATTTGGGGCAAACCTGGTGTCATGGAAACGCTATATCGACGATATCATCTTCGTATGGAGAGGAGGAAGAGATGAATTAGAGGGATTCTGTACTTACCTCAATAACAATCCATTGAACATCAATCTCACTTTCCATATAAGTTCGGAAAGTGTAGATTTTTTGGACATCACTCTGTACATTAAAGATGGAAATTTGAGTACTAAAACCTACACCAAACCAACAGATTCCCAAACATATATTGACAAAAACAGCTGCCATCATCACAACTGGCTACATTCAATACCTAATAGCCAGTTCAAGAGAATCAGACGAAATTGTTCTGAGGACACAATTTTCGAACAACAGGCCACACAGCTGGAAAAAAGGTTCAAAAGGAGCGGATATGAAGCTGAACATGTCAGGAAAATCAAAGAACAGACATTTGGGATCAAGCGAGAAGATTTATTGAAAGACTAACTACCGTCCAGGGGAGAGTCCAACCGCTTTGAGTATGCCTTTATAACCAGTTACAGTACACAACATAAATCCCTCGAATACTCCATAAAGAAACACTGGAGTATCCTGAAAAAAGATCCAGTACTTATTGATATCCTACCTGACAAACCAGTGTTTATCTATAAAAAAGCGCCCAATATAAGCAATAGCTTAGTGAGGAGTGACCTCCCCCCACTGAGTAAAAGGGGGCAGATCAACACCACAGGTTTCCATCGCTGTGGATCGTGTGTAGGGTGCAGGACAATTAAGACGGATAGTGGGAAGAAACTAGAGCTACTAGAGATCAATGGGTCAATGCATAAGATTAATGACTTCATAACTTGTAATGTGAAAAACGTTATATATGCCATAGAGTGCACATGCCATATGTTTTACATAGGCAGGACATCTAGGCCTTTAAAAATACGTATAAGTGAGCACTTGAGAAACATAAAAAAAGGTCTAGATACTCATGCACTCTCTAATCATTTCAAAAGAAATCACAATTGTGATCCAGGTCACATTTTGAGGTTTGTAGGGCTAAATCGAGTAGAGGCGAATCAACGTCAAAAATCTACCTCTAAATTATTGGCTAAAAAGGAGATGCAGCTAATTTATAAATATAATACACTTATACCTAAAGGTCTTAACTCAGACTTTGAGGTAAAGTGGTTTTTATAAAAATTTCCGATTTGTATATTCTATCTGTACATATTGACCCTATATAGGTCTCTTTTGAATCTCATTATGTATTAATAATAATTTTGATGCGGAATGCCTGAGACTAATGTCCACCTATTTTAAATAGGTATCAAATCTGGAACATACAGTGTTATTTTTTTCCCCTCCGGGATCCGTCTATGGGACACTATCGATATATGTTTTGAACTTGGCCGGGACTCTGTTGCCTTGGTAACACAATAAACAGAACAGGAAGGAGATCAGCACCTGACCCCTAGCGAGAAGCAGGAGGACGGAAGCGCAGACACGTATGGGGAAACTGTTACCCGGGACTCAATCCACAACCGGAAGTTGACGAATGACGCACCGAGTGACTAGCGGGCGGAAGCGTTGGACCACCAATCAGACCGGACAGACTTTTGTAACCTAGCAACCAGGGGACGGCTAATACGGAAGACTGTATCAGTGTTCTTGTGCTCCATATCTTGGGTTGAACATCTATAAGGATCCAGAGAGAGAGCTCACTGTCTAGAGTTTATGTATGTAGTGTGTGATTTTAAACAGAATTTATTTTTAGATACATTTTTATCACGAGGCCTTACCGGAAGTGGTTGCTAAGGCAACCAGGAACAACTTATGGAGGAAACCATTTTTTCTACAGATGTTAATGTTTTTCTAATTAGCAATGTGATTGGTTAGTCAAAGAATAAAAGGAGTGCAGGATTCAGAAGGAGCATATCAGCCTTGAGAAAGGGTCTAGTAAGGCCTGAAACGCGTTGGCACAACCTGTAACTACGTGGTCTGCTGTGTGTGGAGGGAGCCGCTGCCGGATAATCCAGAGTGCCATTTCCCGGGAGGCTGTCTGGTGACTTATTATACGCTTGTCTGAGGATAATTATCCTCCTACTATCTGGTAATTGCAACCTTTTTTCACACAGCTCAACCAGTACTTGCTACGTTGTATGTGCTCCATAAAGAATTTTTAAAAAATATTTTTATATCAAAAACTATTTATGTGGATTATTTGTGCTATCACTCTGTGAAGGAATAAAAAGGTGTTGCACTAGGTATTTCCTTCTTTCTATTTTTTATATGACGTCACGAATTGGATCATTGATGAAATCATCTGCCTCCTTATGACGAAATCAGAGAACCTTGTATATGCCTGATTGCAAGTATTTGGAAGGGACGTTCTTTCAATATATCTGAAATATTTTTCATATGCTTGATTGTTTAACATTGTCATTTGGCGCCCCATATAGTGTGTACTTATCTTCTTTTACAAAAAAGCTCCTTGCGTGCTCACTGCGCTCGCCAAGCTGCAGGCACGGTGGTGCGCTACGCTATTTATTCTCCCTCCAGGGGTGTCGTGGACACCGCAAGAGGGAGAATAGTTGTCGGGATCCCGGCGCCGATATGCAGAGCGCCAGGATCCCGTCAGCCAGGATATCGAGTGCCTCCTATACACATTAAGTAGTGCTGCCGGGCCTAGTCACAGGCTTACCGTGGGTGGTAATGCATATCTCTGAGCACTTAACAGTGCAGCTACAGAATGGATTTCCGCACAGTAGAAATGGGTTTACCTCAGGAAATAATAGAATAGCTCTGGGTAATAAACCGGGAGCTAAAACCCTGCTGCACGTCCTGCAGCTAATTCAATCTGCCCCACAGTCCATGTTCCCTGCAGTGCCCATGGAATGTATTCAAGTTGTGTCCAGCCTCTTAGCTATACATTTATGTGACACAACAGCCTGTTATCATGGGGGCTTGTCACACAGGTTGGGAATCACAGGTAAATGGCTATATACTGTTCTATCCTCAAGCAAATCAAAATTCTCTTGCCAATTGCCCATCTGAACTATGGGTGGTGATTAAAGCACAACACGGGCTGTGGAGCAGCCACATTGGCAGAACATTAATTATATAGTATATAGTACTATAAAAGCATATTTATTAATGACTCCTCAAAACCTTGAACTCATATATGACTAATCTCTTCACCTTCTATATATGGTAGGGGGTCTATTCAATGCCCGTCGGATCCTCTCTGACAGAGAGGATCCGTCAGTTCATTATTCTATTTCCGGGCATTTCCGACAGGTTTTGCCCATTTTCGAAAATGCTGATCCGACTTTTTTTAAAATCGAATCAGCACTTTCTAAAAATGGTCCAAACACCTGTTGGAAATGGCCGCAAATTCGACAAAATACGTGGATCCGCGGCTAATCCACCGATCCGCGTGTTTTCCGACTGGACGGCAATTCCGACTTGAATAGAATAGACCCCTAAATATCTTACCCACCCAAACATAGGGGCTAATTCAGTAAGGATAGCAAATTCTGCTAATCAGCAGAATTTGTTATCCTTTTCATAGCATGCTGGGGGCCACCCATCGCTGTGCAAGGCTGCCCAGCATGCTGACCGGAGCCTCCCTTCCCCCCTTCAACAAGCAGAAATTGAGAGTGATCGCAATTTCTGCTTGTTAGCAGAAATACTGGAAGCCTCCTGCCGGCGCAGCTTGGCTGCACCCGCAGGTGACCCGCCGCCTTCTCCTTCATCATGGCAGCTGCGTGTGACGTCACACAGCCACCGTGATCACGCCCCCGTTCATCCGACTCCGCCCCCCGATCACGCTGCACCGCCCCCGCACCGCTCTGTCTCCTCCCTGGAGACGGAGCGTTGCCCGCCGTCCCGTGACTGCCTCTGCCTGATTGACAGGCAGAGGCGATTGCATTTTCTGCAGCCCCCCCCCCCTTCCGCAGAAAGTGTGGGCGCCCGCGGGGCAATCGTAAAATTTCTGGTTGGATTCGATTTACGATCCAACATGAATTAGCCCCATAATTCACTATTTCTGTGAATCAACTTTATCCTGCAACTTCTGGTGCAACATATAGTCACTCATTTGCCGCTGATATCTATATGTTGTTTTATGTGCTGTGCTTGGGGAATGAAGTCAGAGGGACATATTCATCAACACTTGGAGAGAGATAAAGTACCAACCAACCAGCTCCTAACTGCCATGTTACAGGAGGTGTTTGAAAAACAAAATCGATAGGATCTGATTGGTTGGTACTTTATCTCTCTCTCTCCACTTTATCTGTCTCAAAACATTGAGGCATATGCATTAAGATTAAGGGTTATGGTTGCTGTTAGGGTTAGTGTAAAGATTACCATTAGGGTTACTGTGAGTCTCCTGGCTGCCATTAGCATTAGGGTCACCATTAGGGTTGCGTTAGGGTTAGTGTTACAGTTGTCATTAGAGTTAGCGATTACTGTAAGGATTAGGGTTAGTGTTAGGATTACCATAAGCAGAGCCGGCCCTAACCAATATGATGCCCTAGGCAAGATTTTGGCAGGTGCCCCCTAGCACCACCGCTAGTTCTGCAGGAGATACCTGGCATGAGTACGCTGGCAGCTCTGCTAAGGTTGGGCGCCTTTTGTTTATGAAAATGCATCTTATTTGCATTACTATGTGGCTAGGATGCACATGCAGCTTCTGCTGATTAAAATTATATGCAGTGTGGCTATATTCTGTGTGCGACTGTGGCTGTATCTGCATATGAAATGCTACATTACAGTGATTTCCAGGAATACACTGCAACGTAGCATTTCGTATGCAGATACAGCCGCAGTCACACACAGAATATAGGCATGCCGCATATCATTTTAATCAGCAGAAGCTGCTGGTGCCCCTAAGCATACCAAATGCCCTAGGCAGTTGCCTAGTTTGCCTATGCCTAAGGCCGGCTCTGACCATAAGTGTCAGGGTCGTCATTAGGGTTAGCTTTAAGGTGACTTTTCAATAATGTTGACATAACATCACACATCACACAAATATCGAACATATATATCACATCCCTGACTGGGCCATAAATAGACTGTTACAGCACCACTCTTGAAAATGCCTGTTTATATTTATCCTAGCCCCGAAGGGTTCCGGTATGAATGGTCGACCATGTTATGGTCGACAGTCATTAGGTCGACCACTATTGGTCGACATTGACATGGTCGACATGGACGACACATGAAAATGGTCGACACATGAAAGGCCGACACATGAAAAGGTCGACATGATTTTTTTTACTTTTTTTGGTGTCGTTTTTTGCGTAAAGTGACTGGGAACCCCAATTAGTGCACCGCGTCCCCTCGCATGGCTCGCTTCGCTCGCCATGCTTCGGGCATGGTGCCTTCGCTCCGCTACCGCTTCGCTCGGCACAGATTACCGTTCCAATCGTAGTCCACGTGGATCATAAAGTATGGAAAAGTTCCCCAAAAGTAAAAAAAAGTTAAAAAACTCATGTCGACCTTTTCATGTGTCGACCATTTTCATGTGTCGACCATGCGTCCATGTCGACCATGTCAATGTCGACCAAACATGGTCGACCATGTGAACGGATACCGCCCCGAAGCCATCATCTGCCGCCTGCACCTTTTCTGTACTGTACGTCTGGACTGCGGCACAGAGACACTTCTCATAATCTCTCATACCTGTTCTCAGTCAGTGAGGGTTCGGAGGACGATGATAACAGAATGATAAAACCCCCATGTCCAAGGCCAGGCTTGGATTGGCCCACAGGGGTACGGGGTAAACCACCGGTGGGCCCCACTGCCTGGGGGCCCACCTCCTGCTCTAAGGATCAGGTTCCAGCCTGTGCACGTGAATTATACATTATACATGTGTTACCATATACTGGACTATGGTGTATGTTCTACAGTGCATTGCTATAATTAATCTGTTATTAATCTGGTACATTATCATGCATGCAGCAGCTGAATTTACTGTATATATTTATGAAGGGGCCCAGACATTGCACTCTCTAATGGTTAGTCAAACCAATAAGGTGGCAGGCCACGCTCCCTCTGCAGACTGACCACATGCCTAACATAGGCCCCTACCACTGCATTTCCCCGGTGGGCCCTACATGCCCTAGTCCGACACTGTCCAGGGCATATCATACTGATCAGCACTGGCGTGCGCAGCACATTTTATTAGGGGGTGCACCGTTTTAGGGGTGTGTCTAGCACCATCTATTGATGGTCAACGCAATATAAAATATCCACCCTTGTACCAATCCTAATAAAGCAGATACATTGTCAGATGTTGCGGTGTGCACCAAACAAACACCCCTGATGTCACTCACTGCAATTACAGTGCTCCTCCTCAGCCTGGTCTGGCTCCCCCTCTCTTTCCCCTGCTAGCTGCAGCAGCTTACTTACAAGTCAGTCACTCACTGACAGTCGCAGACTAGTATTGCCGCTGCTGGAAAAACGAGTGACGTGTCAATGTTGCTTCCGACTGCCTGCCAGTATTGAATTTGTCTTCCTAAGAGGAGCGCTGGGTGCATGCTGCTCCTTATCAGTGGCTGGCGTTGGCATAGCATAGAAGGAGAGAGGTGGGCTTGTGGTGGGTGTGACGGGTGAGCATGCGAGCAGCATGACGTAACAATGTCACATCACACTGTTTTTGTACATGGAGGTGGAGCTGGGAATTTGAAAGCCGGTGTCAGTGGCATCCTTGATTAACCCAGGCGTCCGGTCGGTAATGCAGTCCTGACAGGGTGCAGCGCAGAGGGGACAGTAATCAGCATGCTCGGCGATCGCTGCATCAGGCATGTGAGATCGGGGTGCCAGACATTAGGGGGTGCCTGTGCGCACCAGGCACCCCCCTGCGCACACCTATGCTGATCAGTGTCATACCATTACTGCATGTACTGTATATTCTGCTGTTCAAGGGTGATGAATCCAATAATTAACCTTTAAGATGTTTAATTCAGGCCTTATCCGTTATGCTCTGACTGCTTAGGATGTCACAGTTAAAGTTTACTTTTTATTGCTTTCCCGAAGGAAAGTTCCAAAATGTATATCAGTATAACGTAATCAGTGCCTCCCATAAAACTGTTTTATTGATCCCACTGGCCCCCAGCACAACAAATACATATAAGTTATCCCTCCGGTGGTCTATCCTAATGCTTTACACTGGGGGCCCAGTAAGATTCTGTCTGATTAAGTTAGAGGGCGCAGACAAGTAAATCTTTCATCTTGTGCAGTGAGATGGAAGGTTTAGGGGATATTACATCCTGGTAATGAAAATGCCAGAGGATTAATCTATTTCATTAACTGACATTGATAATTCATATGGGCTGTTCCACTGAGGGCAGAGAGAGCTGATATGCAATAGTACAGTTACTTACCAGCATTTGGGTATCAGTATACAGTAACATGCAGGCTTGTATCCAACGGGCAGTCTGAGCTGTAATCTCCTGCAGAGCATAGAAATGTAGGAATAACTAGAATTTGTATTGTTAAGGGTTTGTCTGACAGCCAGTACTGAAAGTAGGGTGGTACGGAGTACCATTAAGAAATATGGTAATGGTACGCAGTACCACCAGCCCACCGCTGGGGCATAATTTATAAGGGGCATTTTTGTGTGTGGGTCTGTGCCTGGCATAATATGTAATAGGCATTACAGTGTGTGGCATAATGTGTAATTGGCATTACTGTGTGTGGCATAATGTGTAATGGGTGTTACGGTGTCTGGCATAATGTGTAATGGGCATTACGGTGTGTGGCATAATATGCAAAGGGCATTACGGTGTGTGGCATAATGTGTAATGGGTGTTACAGTGTCTGGCATAATGTGTAATGGGCATTACGGTGTGTGGCATAATATGCAAAGGGCATTACGGTGTGTGGCATAATGTGTAATGGGCATTATAGTGTTTGGCATAATGTGTAAGGAGCATTTCGGTGTGTGGCATAATGTGGCCATGACCCTATTGTCATGTAGCCACTCCCCTAGTTTCATGTGTCCACGCCCCCTCATGAAACATGATCACGCCAATTTTTTTTTACTGTCAGTACCACTAAGATAAAATTTCTACTTGCACCACTGCACAGCGGAAGGGAAAGGTTATAATACTTATCGTACAGTAATGAAAATCTCATCCGTTATAATTCACGGCAAGATAGTTGTTAAACAAGAAGAAGGAAAACTAAAACCTCCAATATACAGTACGGTATATATAATACAAAAGAGCACAATATAGTATGTATAGCATGTCCAAGTGTAAAACACATGAAACACATTCTGTTAAGCATATGTGTTGCTTATATTCTCATCATGATTAAGAACGCACAATAAAAGACAATTAGAAAGTCGCCTACGTATGTATCAGCCATAATGAAATGTCATTTTCCACAATGGGGAAGTTCTGCACTTCCGGATAGTGAAAATACAGTTGCGTCAGCTCTGCAGTGCACCAACAGTCCCGCAAACGCTATGCTGAGACTGATCGTTTTGTGTCCCTGCGACACGTTCTGCAGGCCACAAGAAACATGTTAAAAAAGATTCTTATTTAAACACCTCCTCATGTTTCTTTCAATCTCACCCTGTTTTCTCTGTAACCCCCCCCCCCCCCCCTCCATTTGTCTCCCATACATGGCCCCGGGGCAAGATGGAGTTGCAGGCTACAGATTAGTGACAGGTTGTTGCCTCCCTTATCTCTCACGCCCCCCCCCCCACCCCCTCTTTTGTCTCCAGTGGACCCTGTATATCGGCAGAGCACAGCTTGGCCCTAGGATAGAACAGTGTT
This sequence comes from Pseudophryne corroboree, assembly GCF_028390025.1. Classification (NCBI taxonomy): domain Eukaryota; kingdom Metazoa; phylum Chordata; class Amphibia; order Anura; family Myobatrachidae; genus Pseudophryne; species Pseudophryne corroboree. The sequence goes on from NC_086445.1 coordinate 987,627,411, forward strand.
GCAGGCTACAGATCAGTGACAGGAGTTTGTGTTCTGGCAGGCAGCCAGTGAGAACTGTAAGAGGAGTGAGTGGGAGGGGCCTACCTCCTGCTCTCACTTAACATTCCCTTTCACTGTCACAACCAGGGCACCTTAAACAGCATACTGATGTGGAACCTGTATATTTATTATACTGCAGCAATTTATTTTATTGCTTCATATAGCGTTTATTGAAAAGTGAATCACTTACCATCATAGTTCAGCAACAAGTTATTTCTTGGGTTGCACTGATGAGTCTGGTCCCGGACAGTAAGGCATGAGGAATATTACTGCATCTTGGAGTTTATCATTCTGGCGATGATAGATAGTCTTATTGCTGTAGCTCTTCTCTTGTAAAGGGTGAAACAAAAAAAACACAACATATTTTATTGGTAAAAAAAAACAACTTTTCCCGACTGCTATACATCTGCTCATTAAGCTGTTATACTTCTAATTCTGTTACTGCTGTATTATTACCAAATCAAGGGAATACGCCCCAGCAGGGTCGGACTGGGCCACAGGGGTACAGGGGAAACCACCGGTAGGCCCCACTGCCTGAGGGCCCACTCCTTACTCTAGGGATCAGGTTCCAGACTGTACATGGTAGATATGTTGCATTACACTGCACAAGACTATTGTGCATTTCAAGCCTCTGTGGAGGCTGGCCACACCCCCTTTGTGGGCTGGCCACACCCTTAAGTATGGGCCCCCTATCACTGCATTTCCCCGGTGGGCCCTTCATACCCCAGTCCGACACTGCGCCCCAGGGACTGTCTTATGAAGCTGTAAGACAGGGATGTTCAACAGGACTATAAATCCAGCTTAGACCAGTTTTGTTCTTGTTGTTATTTCTCATATATATATATATATATTTACAGTACTGTACAACTGACAGATATCTGTGCTCGTGTTGCGTTATTACCTGTAACTGCTGATAGTGCTAATTGGTTGCAGTGTAATATCCATTTATAGTGGCCACAGTCTGGTGCTGGTGCTACAGAATACATACTATTTACCGGCTGTCATGATCCCGACAGCGGAATCCCATCCACCAGTATGCTGGCAGCGGGGCGAGCGCTAGAAAGACACAGAGGGACAAAAGCCTGTGGCGCCGGTATTCCTGCAGCAGCATTTCACCGCCAGTCAGGATTCTAGCATCAGCATTGTGACTGCTGGGATCCTGACAGGCGGTCTTGTGATTGCCTCCCGGTGAAACTGGTGCTACAGTCACTAATTGCACCAATAGCCCTGAACTGGGAATCTGATGATGCACACAATGTATTACAGTATTCCCGGCTCTGCAGCATTAACATGCAGGGTCATAATGAGGGGTGTGCATCTGATGTCCCCAACCAGGGCACAAGGAGGGTGATCCGATCCGATGCTCACGGGAATGCGCATCGGATCGGGTGTAAAGCACAACGATAATGTCCGATTTCACCCAATGTATCGGCCCAAATTGGGCTGAAATCGGGCGTTATCGTTCTAGTGTATGGGGCCCTTTAGTCTCCATAACCAAGGGAAATAAGAAGGCCTTGGGTGGGTATTTATCAACACTTGGGGAGAGATAAAATTGTGAGAGATAAAGTACCAGTCAGTCAGCTTCTGCCTTTCATTTTCAGGCTGTGTTTGAAAAATTACAGTTAGGAGCTGATTGGTTGGTACTTTATCTCCCCCCATTTTATCTCTCTCCAAGCTTTGATAAATAACCCCCTTGGTTCTATAACTGGACAATAATATCCAAAGATGAGAGCCACAGAAGAGGCTCTCGCCCCTGCAGTTAGAGACCTGATCCAGCAAGGGATTATTATTCCGACTATCAGTTGAGTAAATATTACTGTTCTCCCAATGAGAAACAGGTAACAGCGGCTACTGGTTGGTGTTATTAGCGATGTTATTATAATTTTACTAATTTCCCTAACCCTACCACTATATAATGTCAATAACTCGGTCATCAATCTCTTTATTGTGATAAGCTAACACATATTACGACCCTTTTATTTGTTCCCTGAAAATAGCCTAATTATATCTCTGAGATTTACATTACTTTTCAGTTTTTCCTAACCAAAAATTTATTTTTTTAACCTTTAGCCGCTTACCGCTTCCCTTTGCACCACCTTGGCTTATTCACTGGGCTTCAATTTCTTACATTTCTATAAAAACTGGCCCTGACCTATCCCTTATAGTTTTGAAATGCAATTTGCAAAATTCACACCTCTTACCGCCTCTCTGAGGCATGGCCGTAGCCAGTGTGGCTGGACCTAGGTAATGGGGGTGTGGCCTAATGTAAGAGGGCGTGGCCACAACTCACAAAAACAATTTCATTAAAAATAGTATTTATGTTGCTGTGGCCCGGGCATGTTGGAGGGGCCCAGGTCCAACCCCCGACCCCAGTGTAGTAGCAGTGGCACCTCAGACAGAGAAAGTGCTAAGGCTCATTGACAGCAAACACTCTCGCCAGACCAGTACATGCTGCTGTGTGCTGGGCTGTGAAGGATCTAGGCCAGGGTCTCTCCTTGCATTATGTGTGGGGGAGTGGCAGTCACACTGATCCCCTTCCCCTTGGATCTGCCCATGGCTGAGAAGCTCGTGTCTCCCTGATTTGACCATGCCCCCCAGTACCTGGACCCATCCCTGCTCTCGACGGCCCTGGTTATACCCCTGCACGGTACTGAAATGTAACTACAGTACATTCTGTTTTCTGTGCGTTCTCATGTGATGCACACCTGTGTACTGCACTGCACTTTGCCCTTTAAAAGGCTTCTTGGAAAAGGTTTGTAGTTACTGCATTTCTATGCACCTTAAGCCTTACGTTACCCTGGAGCTGCTGTGTGTCCATAGAGGGAGAGGAAGTTAATAAATGTAATGACGTTACGGGTGAAATAGATCAAACAAAACTGTAAGGTGCGCCTTGTGTCAAGTTCTCCTTTTTACAGTCTAAACTCCTGCACTTTACACACACAACTCGCTACAAGTGAAATGTAACCTTTATAATCTCTGTACACTATGAAATGTCAGAAGTCGTCTTAGTAGACATAGACTTTAAAGAGTATGCCGCACAAGCGTTTAGAAAATAACTATCTCTGCAACTGGTAAGTTGGTATTTAGCGAAATGCGTATTCAGCGAAATGCGCATGAAGGCATAAGTAATACAGATTTACCAGAAGTAATACAATATTGGAAGCAATTGGATCCCAGTTGTGCTAATGCAAATATATTGTACATTTTATGATTGGGAAACTTATCAGTAAAATACATAAGCAATATATTTGTAAGCAGTATATTCCCCATTGCTGGCAGTGACCAGCATAGAACTTCGCCCATGCACGGACTGTCGTTAGAGCAACCAATTAGCAAAACGCGTGATTTCTGATTGGAGCTTATGGCAGCAATATCAAAATCAATCATCGCTGGAATTTAGCAATATAATATCGCTGGGGCAACTTAGTACAGTATTACTCATCTACTGCTGCAAAACTGGAATGGGGCGGTGAGGGTTAACTTACTGATTCGCCTGCCCTGTCTTTGCAGATGTTCCCCACATTCACATCTGAGCTAAAAGCTCAGCATAGGGGTTTTACTATTGTAAATGTGGGGAACAAAACAAAAATAAGGTTAAAAATAGATACAATTTATTAAAATAAATAGAATACAATAAAAAAAAGTAAGTCATTGAAAAACAGAGTAATTTCTGTAATGATTTTATTTTATACTCACTTTGAGCTGACGATAAGAGAACTAGTATTGCGTTAGAAGATGTACCTCTACCTCCATGGTACTTGTTAAATAGGCTTTAATGTACAGAAAGTAATTAATGGAAAGTAGATTATGTAGTGTGAATCTCTTGCCTTGCAAGGAAGATACAGATGGGTCCACCGTTATCTTGACTAGTTTTCTGCGCCTAGTCACAACATGATTTATTAGCATAAACCCTTCATCTATTGTTCTCAACTGCAATACAATACAGAGAACAATACATCAGGGGATTAAATCATTACAGCAGTGGATTAAGTCTGACTGGCCAGTTTCAGTTAATCCTATTAAAGGTCAAGATAAATGTGGACCCATTTGTATGTGTCCTGAAAATTATCATGCATAATAACATTCTGTAACTAGACAAGATAATATAATACAATATAAAAGAGTATAAAACTAAATAGAGGAGGCCTGGCAACTTCTGGCCTGGGTATAGAGAAAGGGGTTCTAGATTGCTGCTTGTAATAAGAGGTGCTACCTTGCTGAGATTTATAGTACTACACATGTAAAAAGGGGATGCAGGTGCACTATGCAATCATTACTACTCAAAATGTAAATACATATCACAATTAAATATCATAGAGAAGGTTGTTAGCATAAATTTGGCCAAAGATACAGGCTTAAATACAAAATTGTGCTACGCTCAATCCTGATGATGATTGTAATGTGCTGACACCTCAATTTGTTACACACTAGTTGTCTGCATAATTTGAAGGTGTAGTATATTCTAAACACAAGAAGGTGATATATCAGACCATGACCCTTATAGTTATCCTGTATAAATTACACAGTATGGTATGTGCCAAATCGTAGATGAAATAATTTTTGTGGCAAATGTATTTTTAAAGCACTAAGCTCTGTTTATTTAAATAATATTGGCCCTCATTCCGAGTTGATCGCTCGCAAGGCGATTTTAGCAGAGTTACACACGCTAAGCCGCCGCCTACTGGGAGTGAATCTTAGCTTCTTAAAATTGCGACCGATGTATTCGCAATAATGCGATTACTAACTACTTAGCAGTTTCAGAGTAGCTCCAGACTTACTCTGCCTGTGCGATCATTTCAGTGCTTGTCGTTCCTGGTTGACGTCACAAACACACCCAGCGTTCGCCCAGGCACTCCCACCGTTTCTCCGGCCACTCCTGCGTTTTTCCCGGAAACGGTAGCGTTTTCAGCCACACGCCCCTGAAACGCCGTGTTTCCGCCCAGTAACACCCATTTCCTGTCAATCACATTACGATCGCCGGAGCGAAGAAAAAGCCGTGAGTAAAAATACTATCTTCATTGTTAAATTACTTGGCGCAGTCGCAGTGCGAATATTGCGCATGCGTACTAAGCGGAATTTTACTGCGATGCGATGAAATATACCGAGCGAACGACTCGGAATGAGGGCCATAGTACAGTAATGTCCATATCATTTCTCAAAGTCACTCTTTCTTAATGCGGCGTCCCGCATACAAGTTTTATCAGAATCTGATTGGTACAGTCTTTTGAGCACTCAATTACTTCTGCAGTGACACTGGAATAGGTACTTGAGTCTTCACGGTGTGGAGCACTCAGTGTTATATCATAAGGTACACAGACATAGGGGTTTTCTCCGGACTGGCTTCCTCCTCTCACCCTGGCTGCCCGTGGTGCGTCCTGCTTCAGAAGCCCCTCATGCGCCAGTCGGTTTGATTGTGCAGCCTGTCTGAGGTAAGGGAGTCTGGGGGGCAATGATCAATGAAATATGGATAATAAAATCAGTGGTGTCTACCAACGCGTTTCAGCCTCTGTCAGGCCTTCCTCTGGGAGAATGATGTTCATTGCCGCACGGAGCTGAGGGGACGGGACTACCCACGAAAGACCCGGTCACGTGACTCGAACATCCGGAGAGCGCGCTCGTAACCTAGCAACCGCCGGACGAAGAACGAAGAAGGAAGCCGGTGTCGGACCTCAGGTTATCAGCGGGAAAAGGCGACAGGTGAGTGTCCGTACGAGGCAGGGCCAGCCTGGTGAGCAGCTCCGTAGAGTGCCCCCCAGATTCCCTTACCCCAGACAGGCTGCACAATCAAACCGACTGGCGCACGAGGGGCGTCTGAAGCAGGACGCACCACGGGCAGCCAGGGTGAGAGGAGGAGGCCAGTCCGGAGAAAACCCCTATGTCTGTGTACCTTATGATATAACACTGAGTGCTCCACACCGTGAAGACTCAAGTACCTATTCCAGTGTCACTGCAGAAGTAATTGAGTGCTCAAAAGACTGTACCAATCAGATTCTGATAAAACTTGTATGCGGGACGCCGCATTAAGAAAGAGTGACTTTGAGAAATGATATGGACATTACTGGACTATATTATTTAAATGAACAGAGCTTAGTGCTTTAAAAATACATTTGCCACAAAAATTATTTCATCTACGATTTGGCACATACCATACTGTGTAATTTATACAGGATAACTATAAGGGCTAAAACACACTACACGGTTGTTGCCGGCCGGGAAAAAGCCGGACGGCTTTTTCCCGTGCCGGCATTGTAGTTAACAGTGTGAGGGGTAGGGTCCCTTCACACTGCACGGCCCCGGCCCGGCTGCCGGGTTGCAGCCGGGTCTCACCACTGGAAGGTCCGGCGGCCGGGCGGCCGCCGGGCCGTCCTTGGAGCCAGTAAACCATGTGTGTGAAGGGGAGCTTTCACACACAACGTTTTTTTCTGAAGCCGTGTCTGATGCTGCGCATGCGCACAGCATCACACACGGCTCAAAGCCGTCCTGTGTGACAGACACTGCCGGTTTCTCCCGGATGGCAAAAAGCCGGACAAAGTTTGTCCGGCTTTTTGCCATCCGGGAAAAACCGGAGTGTGTGTTACAGCCCTAAGTGCTGAAACACACTACCCGGCTTTTGCCGGCCGGGAAAAAGCCGGACGGCTTTTTCCCGTGCCGGCATTGTAGTTAACAGTGTGAGGGCTAGGGTCCCTTCACACTGCACGGCCCCGGCCCGGCTGCCGGGTTGCAGCCGGGTCTCACCACTGGAAGGTCCGGCGGTCGGGCAGTTGCCGGGCCGTCTTTGGAGCCAGTGAACCGTGTGTGTGAAGAGGAGCTTTCACACACAACGGTTTTTTCTGAAGCCGTGTCTGATGCTGCGCATGCGCACAGCATCATACACGGCTCAAAGCCGTCCTGTGTGACAGACACTGCCGGTTTCTCCCGGATGGCAAAAAGCCGGACAAAGTTTGTCCGGCTTTTTGCCATCCGGGAAAAACCGGAGTGTGTGTTACAGCCCTAAGTGCTGAAACACACTACCCGGCTTTTGCCGGCCGGGAAAAAGCCGGACGGCTTTTTCCCGTGCCGGCATTGTAGTTAACAGTGTGAGGGCTAGGGTCCCTTCGCACTGCACGGCCCCGGCCCGGCTGCCGGGTTGCAGCCGGGTCTCACCACTGGAAGGTCCGGCGGTCGGGCAGTTGCCGGGCCGTCTTTGGAGCCAGTGAACCGTGTGTGTGAAGAGGAGCTTTCACACACAACGGTTTTTTCTGAAGCCGTGTCTGATGCTGCGCATGCGCACAGCATCATACACGGCTCAAAGCCGTCCTGTGTGACAGACACTGCCGGTTTCTCCCGGATGGCAAAAAGCCGGACAAACTTTGTCCGGCTTTTTGCCATCCGGGAGAAACCGGCAGAGTCTGTCACACAGGACGGCTTTGAGCCGTGTGTGATGCTGTGCGCATGCGCAGCATTAGACACGGCTTGGGAAAAAACCGTTGTGTGTGAAAGCTCCCCTTCACACACACGGTTTACTGGCTGCAAAGACGGCCAGGTGCCCGCCCAGCAGCCGGACCTTCCAGTGGTGAGACCCAGCTGCAACCCGGCAGCCGGGCCGAGGCCGTGCAGTGTGTAAGGGCTGTAACACACTACCCGGTTTTGGCCGGACGGCAAAAAGCCGGACAAAACTGTCCGGTTTTTTGCCGGCCGGCTGAGCCTTTCACATGCAACAGCTTTTAGCCGGTTTTAATGCTGTGGTTATAAATTTGGATGAAGTAGGCATGTGCAGCAGCAGCAGCATTTCACAGTGTGTGTGTGACTGAGCAGCATTATCACATGGATCGCAAACGTATTATTGCGCTGTGGTTGTTATATCGTCGCCGACGAGCACAGAGGCATAAGCGGCTTTATTGGGTTCACCCAATAAACTTAAGAAGAGATGAATTGAATACATTCAACTCACTATTTGAAGACCTAAGAGCAGATGAGAATAAATTCTTCAATTATTTCCGCATGTCCTTGTCATCTTTTGACGAATTACATATGCGGCTGAGAGACCATATTCAACATGAGAACACTACAATGCGAAATTGTATTCCACCTGTTCAAATGTTAGCAGTTACACTGAGGTAAGTAAATCAGAGACATTTGAAAGTACAATGTTTTTATTTCACAATGAAAATGGACATATTTAAAGTATGAACAATATTTGCAATTAACTTATATCCAAAACATTAGGTAACAAATGTAACAAACAGCCAACGGTGGTAATTTAATTGCATGTGTTATGCACCATGTGTGTGATTTGTAACAAATTTGGAAGAATCATGGCTAGATTGGTATTTATAATGGGTGCAGTGATGAAAAGTCCACGGAACTGTATGAACCAGAAGACGGTGCAGGGGATGGAGTTTGAGAGGGACAACTTTGAGGGCTATTTATTGGAGGCATGTTTCCAAAATGTGGGTACAATTGAGATGTTAGCGGAGGTTGGGCTTGTTGCATAGGATTTTGGCCATAAGGTTGTTGTAGAGGCATTGCTTGCAATAGTGTTTGGTGCATTGGCATAGACTGATAAGGCAGGGGCGAAGGCTGCAAGGATCTCCGCTTCTGCTGATTTATATTAGAAATCAGTTGAAGAACCCCCATTTGGAACTGTAAGATTTCATCTTCGTCTAATTTCTCTAAAGCAGGCATGATCCCCTGAAAGAAAGATAAATGTCGATTTAGTTTTTCAGGTTCCAGAGCCTTTAGCAGTTTTAATTCTACTTCATCTGGCTTACGGCGGCGTGTTTGTGGCCGAAAACCACCATGTGTGGCACTGGCTGCTGGTGTTGGTGGAGTCTCTGTTGTATTTTCGGGCTCATTTTCAGGAACTGAGTTTTCCCTAACAGCATCTTCAACTGGGTTATCTGGTATGACATCCTCCAGAGTGAAATTTTCTTCAGTATCCCGAGACACATACAATTTTTTTAAGAATTGCATCTGGTCATGAAACACATATTTCCTATGCTTCACTGCCCCAGCTCCAGATCTCTTGCTTTCTTCTATTTTTTTTGAAAGACTTTGCAAAGGAGTCTCAAATATTGCTCCATCTTCTATTGACTTCTTTACCTAGAACAATATGATTCAATAACAATATAAATGTTTTTCATTTTGTAATGTTTACCAAAGACCTACTGAGCAATTACTCATAGTTTGCATTTGTTCTTTTCAGATATCTGGCAAGTGGGTGCACTTTTACTGATCTTCACTATACTTATCGAATTGGAATTTCAACTGCAAATCAGATAATTAAAGAAGTTTGCCGAGCCATTTGGTCAGTCATGCAATCGGAATGTCTACCTACACCTACAAAAGAACACTGGCAATCGATAGCAGCTGATTTTGAGAAAAACACAAACTTCCCACATTGCATAGGGGCATTAGATGGCAAACATATCCGACTAATTTGTCCATCCAGCAGCGGCTCGATGTACTTCAATTACAAAGATTACTATTCTGTAGTGTTAATGGCTATTGCAGACTCCAGATACCGCTTTGTCTACGTGAATATAGGAAGTTTTGGTAAAGACTGCGACTCTGCTATCTGGAAAAGATCTAGTCTGTGGAGGTCAATTATAACAAACACACACCAACTGCCAGACGAGAAATGTCTACCAGGAACAGAAAGTCCTAAAGTGCCATATGTGTTTGTGGGTGACGAAGCATTTGCACTTCATAAGCATCTACTCCGACCTTATGGTGGGCCAAACCTGACGCAAGACAAAAGAATTTTTAACTACCGCCTGAGTCGAGTCCGTAGATATGTGGAATGCTCATTTGGCATTCTAACTAATAAGTGGAGAATTTTCCATAGACCAATTAATGTCAATCCCGATTTTGCCGTTGACATTGTCAAGGCTTGTATAATTCTCCATAATTTTGTTAGGGCTAGAGATGGTTTTCAGATTGAGGATACTACATCAATAACAGACTTGGAAGATTGGCAACGTGAACCCACGGCACGAGGAGGCATGACAGCAAACAACGTCAGACAAATATTTGCCAATTACTTTGTAACAGACATTGGAGCTGTGTCCTGGCAAATGTCAAAAATCTGACTTTAGGTACTTTCATTAAACTGTGCTAAAAATGTAAACACAACAGGAGATTTACGGTCAGCTGGGCCCCAGTCGTGTTTCGCACAGTCCTCCCGCACCTTGATTGATGACGTTCACCTCTCACATCAATGACCCGTGGTGCTCCCCAGTTTTGGTTTTGGTTATGCACAATGTCAGCAACAAGTGATATGTGTGCAAACGGAGTAATGCATATATACCTTATATACCCGCAAAGTCACTGTACAACATGTGCGGTATTTTAGGCACAATTTGTTGGCACCTTAAAATTGTTTAAGTTGCCATACTAATGTTGCTCATCTGTGTATTTTATATGTTGTGCTTTTGTTTAATAAATCACGAAGATGTTGCGTTGTGCACCTAAACGTAGATGTGCTGCCTCATGTTACTTTGTGAATAAATTACTTTGTGTTCCCAAAAGCCTCTGAGTGCCATCACTTCTACACTTGTTCACTTTTCAAGCCTAGCACATGCTGGACCAGGCCAGGACAACAGGGTAACTTGCGTGCATTTGAGTACCGAACTACCTGTAAGTGTGTGTATGTATGTATATATATATATATATATATATACATACGCAGTGACTCCTAGCATGCAGCGGCACTCAGGGAAAAACACTCATGGGTATTCCAAACAAGTGGTATTTATTCCATAGTGATAAAAAACAGATCCAACGTTTCGGGGTGCTGACACCCCATTGTCAAGGTGAACAGAACAGAAGTGAGTGATAAAACAGTGTGCTTACCTTTATAGCTGAAGGGGGTGAGGAAATCCCGCGAACGGGAGGTGCAGCAGCGTTATCAGGGACAGTTCTGAACTTCCTGCCCTGTGCGTGTGTGCGGTGACGTAGTGTGTGAGCTCCGGTCACATGTTCCGGCATCGCGTCATTGGACGTCCTAGTTCCCATGGCAACCTTCCGTGTACATGCCGCTCGGCCCAGCGGCTGTCACGGGGGCACAGGAACTTACAGGCACGTCAAGCCGCGGTGGATATGGACTGGTTACGTGTAAATAAGTGCACTTAACAAAGTTTGCTACTGTATCATCAGAACATAAGCAACTAAGTATTTATATCTGGACATCATTATATTGTACTAATACTGGCATTATGAGTCCCACTAACCAGTAATGTTGCACTGATGTAGATGTGCAACTAAACACATATGAATTAACTAAATTTCATGTGACTGATACAGGACCAAAGTGCTCCCCAGAAGTGTCTGCATCAATCAGACTATGCATCATGGGGTTCCTTAGTCCTGGATCCCGGTGTGGGCAGTGTGTGACATAATATTATTACAATAGAGTACTATATCACTGGTTCTTAAAACTGACATATCAAAATACATTCCACGGCATTTTGTTATTAAGTCCATTGGGCTTGATGGTTGCCAGGTTGTAAATCCATCTCGCCTCCAGTTTCAACAGATCCCCGGCCCTGTCTCCGCCCCTCAGTCTCTTTGGACACTGATCAATGATTTGGAATTTTAAATCACTTAAAGAGTGTCCGAGGTCGGCATAGTGTCGAGCTACCGGTTGCTCCGAGGGTTTGCCTAACAATGCAATCTTGACTGCAGATCTGTGTAGTGCAAGACGATCACGTGCATTACGGATGGTCTTGCCCACATATTGTAGTCCACAGGGACAGGTGATTAGCTACACTATAAAAGTGCTGGTGCAGGTAAGTATGTGCCTAATATTATATGCTCTGCCTGTGCAACATGATTTAAACGTAGCCCCTGGGACCAAGGATCTGCATGTTTCGCATCCCAAGCATCTATAGCATCCTGGGGGCCTGGAGAGAAACGTGGTCGGTGATGGATTGTCAAAGCCTGTAATATCCGAATGGACAACCCAGTCTTTGATGCTTTTGCCCCTGGTGTGGCATACCATGGGTTTGTTTTTATGCAATGCCAGTAGTGTTTTGTCAGTTGTAATAATAGGCCACAGTGCCCGTAAGGCCCTAGGCACTACTGGACTGGCAGTGTTGTACTTTGTGACAAATGGTAGGACTTGTGCATCTTTTTTGGTCTTTTGGCATAATAGATCCCTCCTGTGCATACGTCTTACTTCACATTGACTGTCGTGTAGTGCTTTATGGTCGTATCCCCTTTCTAGAAACCGTTCTTTTACTGATGTCAGGGCTTTATCTAACTTTGTGGGATCACTGGTGATCCTTGCTGCCCTGATGAATTGTGATTTGGACAAGCCTTTCTTCAATGCCCCAGGATGGTGACTATTATGTTTTAACAATGTGTTCTTATCCGTCGGTTATTGTTGTTAATAGACACCATTACATCTAAATAATGCAGGGAAACCAAGTCACAAGCCGCAGTCACCTTGATAGGGGAGTCCCTGCTGTTGATGTGGGTGATGAGTGCTTCAAATTTCTCCTGGCCGCCAGTCCATAAAATAAATATATGTCTATATACCTTGAATAATAAAAAATATGCTGTGGTGTATTAAAATCATCAAAAAAACATGATTTGCTCTTCCTGCAGCATGAAGGTATTGGCGAAGGACGGCGACACATTGCAACCCATCGCACAACCACTCGTTTGGCGGTAAAATTTACCGTCAAATAAAAAATAATTTCTTGTGAGGGTTAACTCCAACAGTTTAAGAAACAAGTTCACATCCACTGATTCCATGCCCACACGAATTAAAAATTCCCTCATGGATTTAAGACCCGCCATCTGTGGGATGCTAGTATATAAACTGCAGATGTCAATAGTGCAGATCAAGGTGCCCGTGGGAATATCCGGTAGTAACATGAGCTGATTAAGGAACATGGTGGTGTCCTTGATACATCTGGGTTGTTGGCAGATAAGCGGCTGTAGTATACTGTCTAAAAAGGTCGAAATTGGCTGATAAAGTGACTTGTGCGCGGAAATGATTGGCCTCCCCGGGGGCTTGTTCACATCTTTATGTATTTTGGGCACTATAAACAAAACTGGTACCACTGGGAACTCTTGTTTAAGTACCGAGCATAATTTCTTGGAAATTTTTCCAGCAGTTTCCGCTAGATCTAGAATATTATCAATCTCCTGTTTGTATTCCATGGTGGGATCCTGGGGTAGCTCTTGGTAAACTTGATGATCCGAGAGTTGTCTGTAGACCTCAGCTTTATAATCTGATAAGTTCATAATAACAATTCCGCCCCCTTTATCAGCGGGGCGGATTATTATGTCCCTATATGATGCCAGTTGTTTTAGTGCTCTATGTTCCGACTTTGATAAGTTATAGTGCATCTTCGTTGAAGCTGACGTATATCTGGAAACTGAATAGTCTACAAGTCGAATAAAAGACTTGATTGAGGCATTTGTGGAGACGGGGTCGAATTGAGACTTGTGGGTGGAGCTGATATAACTTTGGTGGGGGTCCGGGCTGGCGGGTAAAGGGTGATGCTGAAAAAATTCTTGCAAACGAAGTTTGCGTGCAAACATGTGAAGTTCAACTTGCCAACCTAGGCCATCAAATTTGTTAGTTGGCACAAACGACAAACCATTGCTTAGTACCCTCATTTCCAATTCACTAAGTTGGCGGGCAGATAGATTATATATTAGGCTTTCTTTTTTGATGATGCATTTTTGGAGCCTTGTATTTTGTTTGCCCCTGCGGGTGGGCGTCCTCTTGCTCTTGTGCCTGCTGGAGTGGCTGGAGGGGTCCCTAAAGGGACACTAGGTGATGCTGATGGTACCTCTGAGTCGCCCATGGCGAACTCGCTGTCACTGTTAGAAGTCGCCGGGTCAGTATTGCGATCTTCACGGCGCTTACGCCAGCTGTGCCTGGACCTATAGTTGTAAGGTCTGTGATTGCCGGGTTCCCCTCCAGCAAGCCATCGATAGACTTTGTTGGTCTCATAGTCATCTTTAACGGTCAGTTGTTTCCCCCGCTTGAATTTTATAAGGTCGCATTTGTATTTGTTCATTTGTGTTTGTAGTAGCTGAATCAAGCTCTGACTGGAGTCCAGGCTTAGCGTGTCTTTGTGTGCAGTCTCTAATAGATGTATCTTCTCACGAGTGACTTTAAGCTTACGGCCTGCCTCCTCCACAACCAGTAACATCAGGTCCATACTGCATTTGTTTAAAATGCCTATCCAGCGGCTACAGAACTCAGTGTTGAACCGGCCTATAGTAGGCACATTACGAATACGGAAGCCTTGCGGGATCATTTTGTCCCTGTGATAGTTGGACAAAGAAATGCCATGCATTAAAAAGTCCAGTTCCCGTCTCTTTAGTTTTATTAATTGGTGAAAGATGTCCTCCATACCTAGCTGGTCATCCGCCTCAGTTAAATCCTCAGTGAATCTCAGCCTGTCTGCATCTGCAATGTGTCGCCGTCCTTCGCCAATACCTTCATGCTGCAGGAAGAGCAAATCATGTTTTTTGATGATTTTAATACATCACAGCATATTTTTTATTATTCAAGGTATATAGACGATATATTTATTTTATGGACTGGCGGCCAGGAGAAATTTGAAGCACTCATCACCCACATCAACAGCAGGGACTCCCCTATCAAGGTGACTGCGGCTTGTGACTTGGTTTCCCTGCATTATTTAGATGTAATGGTGTCTATTAACAACAATAAAATATCAACTGAGATATTTTATAAACCGACGGATAAGAACACATTGTTAAAACATAATAGTTACCATCCTGAGGCATTGAAGAAAGGCTTTTCCAAATCACAATTCATCAGGGCAGCAAGGATCACCAGTGATCCCACAAAGTTAGATAAAGCCCTGACATCAGTAAAAGAACGGTTTATAGAAAGGGGATACGACCATAAAGCACTACACGACAGTCAATGTGAAGTAAGACGTATGCACAGGAGGGATCTATTATGCCAAAAGACCAAAAAAGATGCACAAGTCCTACCATTTGTCACAAAGTACAACACTGCCAGTCCAGTAGTGCCTAGGGCCTTACGGGCACTGTGGCCTATTATTACAACTGACAAAACACTACCGGCATTGCATAAAAACAAACCCATGGTATGCCACACCAGGGGCAAAAGCATCAAAGACTGGGTTGTCCATTCGGATATTACAGGCTTTGACAATCCATCACCGAACACGTTTCTCTCCAGGCCCCCAGGATGCTATAGATGCTTGGGATGCGAAACATGCAGATCCTTGGTCCCAGGGGCTACGTTTAAATCATGTTGCACAGGCAGAGCATATAATATTAGGCACATACTTACCTGCACCAGCACTTTTATAGTGTACCTAATCACCTGTCCCTGTGGACTACAATATGTGGGCAAGACCATCCGTAATGCACGTGATCGTCTTGCACTACACAGATCTGCAGTCAAGATTGCATTGTCAGGCAAACCCTCGGAGCAACCGGTAGCTCGACACTATGCCGACCTCGGACACTCTTTAAGTGATTTAAAATTCCAAATCATCGATCAGTGTCCAAAGAGACTGAGGGGCGGAGACAGGGCCGTGGATCTGTTGAAACTGGAGGCGAGATGGATTTACAACCTGGCAACCATCAAGCCCAATGGACTTAATGACAAAATGCCGTGGAATGTATTTTGATATGTCAGTTTTAAGAACCAGTGATATAGTACTCTATTGTAATAATATTATGTCACACACTGCCCACACCGGGATCCAGGACTAAGGAACCCCATGATGCATAGTCTGATTGATGCAGACACTTCTGGGGAGCACTTTGGTCCTGTATCAGTCACATGAAATTTAGTTAATGCATATGTGTTTAGTTGCACATCTACATCAGTGCAACATTACTGGTTAGTGGGACTCATAATGCCAGTATTAGTACAATATAATGATGTCCAGATATAAATACTTAGTTGCTTATGTTCTGATGATACAGTAGCAAACTTTGTTAAGTGCACTTATTTACACGTAACCAGTCCATATCCACCGCGGCTTGACGTGCCTGTAAGTTCCTGTGCCCCCGTGACAGCCGCTGGGCCGAGCGGCATGTACACGGAAGGTTGCCATGGGAACTAGGACGTCCAATGACGCGATGCCGGAACATGTGACCGGAGCTCACACACTACGTCACCGCACTCACGCACAGGGCAGGAAGTTCAGAACTGTCCCTGATAACGCTGCTGCACCTCCCGTTCGCGGGATTTCCTCACCCCCTTCAGCTATAAAGGTAAGCACACTGTTTTATCACTCACTTCTGTTCTGTTCACCTTGACAATGGGGTGTCAGCACCCCGAAACGTTGGATCTGTTTTTATCACTATGGAATAAATACCACTTGTTTGGAATACCCATGAGTGTTTTTCCCTGAGTGCCGCTGCATGCTAGGAGTCGCTGTATGTACTACAGATTCCAGAGGGCACCGGGGCCGCGTGTATCGTGAAGGGTGAGTGCCAATCCGCTGCTGTATATATATATATATATATATATATACACACACAACGAAGTCTGGTGCCACTCAAGGGTCTGCACAGTTAGTCCGACAGACAGTAGATCTTGTAGATCAACGTTTCCATTTAATGTCTAAATCGGCCTCAGTTTCACATCATGATGACGATTTAGTCATTAAATCAAAACGTTGATTTACAAGATCCACTGTCTGTTGTACTAACTGCAGAGACCCTTGAGTGGCACCAGAGTTCGCTGTGTATTTGTGAGGTATCTTACCTGGGAGAGCACCTGGCCGGTACGGACTTTAGTGGGAGTAACGGTGGATGTACATTGTGTGTGTGTGTGTATATATATATATATATATATATATATATATATATATGGGATGCGGTCAAGATGCCGCCGGCCGGAATCCCGACGGTCTAAATACCGACGCCGGAATCCCGACTGCCACAATCCCGACATATTCTCCCTCCGTGGGTGTCCACGACACCCATAGAGGGAGAATATAATAGTGTGCCGACTGTAGCGAGGCACCGTGCCCGCAGCGCGGCGAGCGAAGCTAGCCCGCAAGGGGCTGCGTTCCGCTCGCCACCCCTGTCGGGATTGTGTGGTCGGGATTCCGGCGTCGGGATTTTGACCGCCGGGATTCCGGCCGGCGGAATTTAGTACTGATCCTATCTATATATATATATATATATATATATATACATATATATATATACATATATATATATATATACATAGTATTTTATGGTGTATATTATGGACTCATTTACTTTGAGCAGAGACGAGAGGGGAATACATTTTTAATCAGTCTTGGAACTATGGCATAGTTTGCGATCCATGTGGACTATGATTGCAAACAGTAACGTGGCGTCCGCTGCAGAGGTGGGGCAAGGTACTTTGGCCAAAGCATGGTGAGCAAAACGAGCCATGCAAGGGGATATGGTGCACGACAGAGCCGTAACTATGTGTGTGCCAGGTGTGCCTGGCACACAGCGCAGTCGCCCTGAGGGTGCAACTGCCCACATTCCCTGAAGTCATCAGCGGCATTGTAATGAGTCAAAATGACTCACTACAAGCCGCCTGTGTGCGTGTGCTGTCGCCGGAGAGGAGCAGCTCCGGGGGCAGGGGAGGAGGAGGTGGACTCTGGAGCTGCAGCAGCGCAGTGTAATTGTTGGTGGCGCTGCTGCAGTTGTCCCTCTCCTTCTGCATTGTCTGGACGCCGCTGCTGTGAATGCTGGGATGCGCCTCCCTCATCCCAGCATTCACAGCGGCGGCGGCCAGCCAATGCGGAAGGAGAGGGACAGCTGCATGTGACGCTGCCACCAATTACATAGCGCTGCTGCGGCTCCCGAGTCCCCCTCCCTCCTCCTCCTTCTCCCCTGCCTCCGGAGCTGGCAGCACCAAGGAGCCTGACTGCCTGCCAGCGGAGAGATGGTAAGTATCCTCTATTCTGTCTATCTGTCTATCTATCTATCTATCTATCTATCTATCTATCTATCTATCTATCTATCTATCTATCTATCTATCTATCTATCTATCTATCTACCTAATGTGTGAAAGGTGGACTGGCTGCCGTAATGTGGAAAAAGGGAAATCCTGTCTGCCAGAATGTGTGAAAAGGGGGACTGACTGCCGTAATGTGCAAAAACAGGGATTGTCTTCCGTAATGTGTAAAAGGGGGGACTCTGGGGGTCATTCCAAGTTGTTCGCTCGCTAGCAAATTTTTGCAGCGCTGTGATCATGTTAAAACTCGGCCAAACTGTGCATGCATATGCACCGCAATGCGCAGGTGCGTCGTACGGGTACAAAGAGGATCGGTGCTGGCCGATAGATTTAACGAAGAATCCATTCGCACAGTCGATCGCAAGGTGATTGCCAGGAAGAGGGTGTTTATGGTTGGCAACTGACCATTTTCTGGGAGTGTTTGCAAAAACGCAGGCGTGCAGAGGCGGAACTACCGGCAGTGCAAGCAGTGCACTGCACTGGGGCCCGCCTCTGTCCAGGGGCCCAAGCATGTAATGAGTCAAACTGACTCATTACATGCCGCTGTGCGCTGCGGGCAACCGCTGCCCGCAGCGCACAGCCGCCCGGCGAGGAGAGGAGCAGCGGCACGGACGGGGGAAGGAGGAGGGAGGTGGAGGAGGGAGCCGCAGCAGCGCTTTGTTACTGGTGGAGGCGCTGCTGATGCTGCTCCTCTGCTTCCCTATAGGCTGTCTTCCGAGAACAGCCTATAGGGAAGCAGAGGAGCAGCAGCAGCAGCGCCTCCACCAGTAACAAAGCGCTGCTGCGGCTCCCTCCTCCACCTCCCTCCTCCTCATTCTCTACTGCCCGGGAATCGTCGTCTGACGCAGCTGCACCGAGGAGCCTGAGCCGGCGGAGAGGGTAAGTATAATTCTTCTTTCTTTCTTTTTCTCTTTTTCTTTCTTTATTTTTTTACTTTCTTTCTTTCTTGGGCCTGCCTGCTGCAATGTGTAAAAATGGGGGACTGCCTGCCGCTATGTATAAAAAGGGGGGAATGCCTGCCGCTATGTATAAAAAGGGGGAATCAGCCTGCCGCAATGTGTAAAAATGGGGGACTGCCTGCCGCTATGTATAAAAAGGGGGGACTGCCTGACGTAATGTGTAAAAAGGGGGAATCAGCCTGCCGCAATGTGTAAAAAGGGGTAATCTGCCTGCCGCTATGTGTACAAAGAGGTAATCTGGCTGCCGCAATGTGTACAAAGGGGTAATCTGCCTGCCGCTATGTGTACAAAGGGGTAATCTGCCTGCCGCAATGTGTAAAAATGGGGAATCTGCCTGCCGTAATGTGTAAAAATGGGGACGCTGTCTGCCGCTATGTGTAACAAGGGCACGCTGTCTGCCGTTATGTGTAAAAAGTGTACGCTGTCTGCCGTTATGTGTAACAAGGGCACGCTGTCTGCCGTTATGTGTAAAAAGTGTACGCTGTCTGCCGTTATGTGTAACAAGGGCACGCTGTCTGCCGTTATGTGTAAAAAGTGTACGCTGTCTGCCGTTATGTGTAACAAGGGCACGCTGTCTGCCGTTATGTGTAAAAAGTGTACGCTGTCTGCCGTTATGTGTAACAAGGGCACGTTGTCTGCCGTTATGTGTAAAAAGTGTACGCTGTCTGCCGCTATGTGTAACAAGGGCACGCGGTCTGCCGTTATGTGTAAAAGGGCACGCTCTCTGCCGTTATTTGTAAAAAGGGCACGCTGTCTGCCGTTATGTGTAAAAAGTGCACGCTGTCTGCTGTAATGTGTAAAAAGAGGAATCTGTCCGCTGTAAGGTGTAAAAGGGTCTCTACCTGGTGTAGTGGTGCTACTGTGCGACGTAATTTGAATAATGGAGACTACTGTGTACCGTTTTATGAAATGGTATTATTTTGTGGCCACACCCCTTCCCCACGAAGCCACGCCACTATGTATTTTTGCGCGCGCCTACGGCGCGCACTGCCCCTGTTTTGCATGCAGGGGTGGGGCTCCGATGCCGTTTCTTGCACACAGTGCTAAAATGTCTAGTTACGGCACTGTTGCTAGGTATCCATTTCTCTGGCCCTGAGCAGGTCCCCCTCACCAGATCCTCTCCAGGGGTGAGGGGGTGGACTTTGATGGGATGTGTGTGTGTGGGGATATGTGGGGGGGGGGGGGCAAAGCATTTTGTCGCACCTGGGCCCACCGCTCGCTTGTTCCGCCACTGCAGGCGTGTCCAAGCGTTTGCAGGGCGGCTGCCACTCGGCTGCAAAGGCGTTCGCACACTTGCAAAGCGAAAATACACTCCCCCATAGGCGGCGACTCTCTGATCGCAGCGCACCAAAAAGTTGCTAGCGAGCGATCAAATCTGAATGACCGCCCTCTGTCTGCCGTAATGTGTAAAGGGGAATCAATCCGCCGTACTGTGTAAAAGGGGCTCTACCTGGTGTAGTGGCGCTACTGTGCAGCGTAATTTAAATAATGGAGACTACTGTGCACCGTAGTATGAATTGGTATTCTTTTGTGGCCACACGCCTTCCCCATGAAGCCATGACCCTATATTTTTTGGAACGGCTGCGGCGCACACTGCCCTTATATTACATAAGTGTGTGTGTGGGGGGGGGGGGGGGGGCGCTGATGCTGTTTTTTGCACACAGCGCTAAAATGTCTAGTTACGGCACTGGTGCACAGTTGCTTGACAAAGAAAACTACAACAAAAAAGTATTCCCAGTTTGGCCCAATAGAAAGTTGATTTTAAAAATGTACTGAGTCCGTAAAGTACACAAACACACACATATACATATATATATATATATATATATATATATATATATATACATAGAGAGAGAGAGAGAGAGAGAGAGAGAGATAGACATATATATATATAAATGACACAACTGTATTATAAATCGAAACGATAAATCAAATACTAACCAAACAGTTCTTTATCATTCTCAGCAAGCTCATTGAAATCAGCTTTCAAATCACAGCAAAGCTCGTGCCAAGCCTTTCTGGTGGCATTTCTGTCTTTATAAATGTCAAGAGTTTTATCCCACAAAACTGGTCTGATTTCTACCAAGGAAATCAGTATCTCAGTGTCAATAACTAGCTCTGACATTTTCTCCAAAGTATGCCTGCAGTGAGTGCACTAATGTGGGCGGGTTGTACTGTGTTTTTATCAATAAACCATGTGATGTATGGGCGGGGGAAACACATCGTTCCCGGCTAATAGCTGTTGTGTGTGTAAGCACTCATTGACAGTGCTTATACACTGGTTCGGACGGACGGCAGGAGCACGGGCCGGCAGCCGGACTATTCAGTGGTGAGTCCCGGCTACAACCCGGCAGCCGGGCCGGCACCGTACCGTGTGTAAGGACACATTGCGCTGCATGTGTCTTTAAATCACGGCAGCGGTTTAAAGCCGGCCGGGTGTTTGCCGGGCGGCGCCAGCCGCCTCGTGTGTTTTAGCACTAAGGGTCATGGTCTGATATATCACCTTCTTGTGTTTAGAATATACTACACCTTCAAATTATGCAGACAACTAGTGCGTAACAAATTGAGGTGTCAGCACATTACAATCATCATCAGGATTGAGCGCAGCACAATTTTGTATTTTTGCTTCTATTGTGAGGTTGGTCACCTTTTAAGTGCAGCAGCTTATTCGAACCAAAAGGGACTCAGTGCGCAGTTAAGCAAACAATAAAGATACAGGCTTGCCCGTCAACATTCAGGTCATCTCTTTATCGGGCAAGTCCTCAACATTATAAGGGTTCGCATCTGGGGGAAGGGGTGGGGGGGGGGGGCAGGACACCCCTAAACCAGCCCAAGTTCCTGTAACAATGTGCAGCAAAGGAAAAATGGGTGGGATGAAAACCGTGTGGGTGTGGTCTATCTATTGTAGGTGTGATTTATATAGCCAATTAAATATGTTATTTTAATAATTATTGTAAAATAGCTGTTATTAAAATAACACTGCCCAATCTGGCTATTATTCAATTAAGAACCATTATTCTTTAAGTACAGAGAACCTTTCCATTGATAAATAAGCCCCTTTATGTCACATCCTATTCATCTTTAGCTGTTTGTGCTGTGTTGGCAGAGTGTTGCGGTGTTGGTAGTGATGTTAATCCACACAATTGATAGTTAACCAGAATGCTTGTTTATTAACATACAAAGACAACACTTGTTAATGTGGAAGATGTTCTGCAGCAGCATTAACTCACTCATAAATATAACAGGCTGGTACAGTTAAAGCGACGTACTTATCGCTATACATCATGCAGCTGTGGTAAGGTAATGACAGTATGGGATGGACGGCTGCACATCCGTGCAGACTGACTCCCATTGGAAGGAACACACACCGCCCACTGCTCTCCGTCCCGCTCAGGCAGTGCGACACACGCTACTGGAGGAACCATGTCTCTCTCTCCACTGCAGGAGGAACTGTCTCTCCCTCTTTACTGCAGGAGGAACTGTGTCATCAGTCTCTGCCTCCCTGATGCTCCAGCATTAGAGGGTAAACACTAGAGGATGCGCACCCAATGTAATGTATACACAGGAGACAAGGTACTGAGTGCACCATACCCCAACACTCCCCCTCGCTCAGGACTGTCTCTGGTAACATATATAAGAACATGACATTTTATCAAAACTTTTCAATAAAGTCATACCTGTAACCGAAAACATAATTATGAAGCAAAAAACAGTAAGAACAAATCAACATCAAATATATTCTAGTACACATTCTTTCAAGAACACATTTAGCAGGTGTGATGACAGTCCCTTTGTTAACATGTCGGCAACACATATTCCACATTGATGGACTTATTCTCCACTAATTCACGAATTAAGTGATGTCTTATTGCACTATGCTCAGACCATCCATAATGCTTGGTGCTAGAAGACAAATCTATTGCTCTTTTGTTATCACACGCAATGTTGATGGTCTCACTGTGATAAAGAAGACTTAATTCACACAAAGTCTCTCTTATCCATAGTGCTTCCTTTGATGTTTCTGTAAGTGCCATATACTCCGCTTTTGTAGTAAAAAGGGCAACTGTGGGTTGCTTCCTGCTCGCCCATCTGACGGCTGAGCCTGCTAATACAAATAGATACCCTGTGTAGGAATGACGGTCGTCCTCATCTGACCCCCAGTCGGCATCACAGAAAACTTTTAAGCTGGAATCTTTAGACTTTGTAAATACCAACTTTAGTGAACTTGTACCTTTAAGGTATCTTGAAATTCTTTTAACTGCAATCCAGTGTTGCCTCCCAGGATTGATTGCAAACTGACTTGCCCAACTTACTGCATGTGTGATGTCAGGACGAGTCCCAATACTTGCGTACATTAAGGTACCAATGGCATTCTGATAAGGAATCTCTTTCATTTCCTCTAGCTCTTCTTGGCTGCTTGGTGACATGGCCTTTACCATTTTTTTCACTTTGTCAATGGGAGTGCTTACTGGTTTTGCATCAGACATTAGATACTTGGAAAGTATTACCTCAATAATATATGTTTGTTGACTAATTGTAACAGTCCCTTCTTTTAGATTTTGTACAATCCTCATGCCTAATGTATGATTTGATGGCCTAGATCCTTTAACTTGAACCTTTGCTTTAGCTGGTGTTTTACATCAGTGATGTGTTTCTCTTGGCCTGCCAGTAGTAGATCATCTACGTTTACAGCTATGATGAACAACTTTTCGTCTATAGTCTTGTGATATAGGCAGTGATCAGTCTCTGACCTAACAAAGTTAATTTCTTGTAACACAGCATCAAGCTTCACATACCAGCAACAACCACTTTGTTTGAGGCCGTATAACAACTTCTTTAAACGGCAAACTTTTCCTGCTTGGAATATATTCTTGTCATAATGTTCAGGTGGTTCCATATAAATCTCCTCAACTAACTCTCCATTCAGAAATGCAGAATAAAAGTCTAGCTGGTATAACAGTAAACCATGTAGTGTAGCAATAGCAACGACTAACCTTAAGGTGCTGTACCTTGCAACAGGTGAGTAGATCTCTTCGTAATCGATTCCGGACCTTTGGGTATATCCCTTGGCAACAAGGCGGGCTTTGTAATGAGCAATTGTCCCATCTGCATTTAACTTCTTGCAAAAGACCCAGTTGTTCATGATTGTTTTACAGTTGCTTGGCCTATCAACTACAGTCCATGTACTTGTTATCATCCAGTGCTGACAGCTCTGTATCAAATGCTGACTTCCACTCTGTCCAATCACTGCTTGATTTTGCTTCCTGTATGTTTTGGGGTTCACAGTAAGCTATGTTTGCATATTCCTCACTGTATTTCTTGGCTGGAACACCTTTGTTGCTCCTCATGGAACTCCTGTTTCCTTATTGGCTGTCTACATTGACATTCTCAGTTTCAGAGACGCTTTCTGCTGCCTGTACATCCAATAATACATGTTGTTTTTCTTCTTGCTCCACTGCCCCAGTTAGTGGCGCTATTTCATGGAACACCACAACTCAATATCCCAAAGTCTGTATCCTTTGCCTCCTTCACGGTATCCGAGCATAATACATTTTTATGGATTTTGGATCTATTTTTCTCCTTTTCTCCTTATGTATATGTGCAAAAGCTCTGCTCCCGAAGACACGAAGATGACTGACACTTGGCTTTTTATTGGACCATGCCTCCAGTGGCATTTTACCTTTTACAGCTAATGTAGGTGCCCGATTTTTTAGATATACTGCAGTAGATACTGCTTCTACCCAAAATCTTTTTTCCAGGCCCGCGTCACTTAACATAGTTCGTGTTCTCTCAACAATTGTGCGGTTTGCCCATTCACTCACGCCATTTTGTTCTGGTGTGTAGGCAATTGTTAGTTGATGCTTTATGCCATATTTTTTAAGGAATTAAGCTAACACCTTGTTGTCATACTCTTTACCATTGTCGGATCTCAAGACCTTTAATTTCAGACCCGTCTGAGGGGTATATTTACTAAAAATCGTATTTTCCCGACTGAGGTTAAAGTTCAATCACGAATGACATCGAAAGTGTAAAGTTGCAACTTTTTGAATTTATTACGACTAATTTACTAAGCTGTCGTATTCTGTATTTTAGTATTTACCGATGTCGATGTCATTCGTTTTTTTTTGCAGTGTTTTACGTGAGTGACTTGTAAAACACTGCCGACTTTACCACAATGAATCTCGGCCGGATCTGAGAGATCCGTCCTGGGCTTCATTGTGCACCTTTATTAAAATATAAATCTTTGTTAAAATCTTTAAAAAAAACGCGTGGGGTCCCCCCTCCTAAGCAAAACCAGCCTCGGGCTCTTTGAGCCGGTCCTGGTTGAAAAAATATGGGGGAAAAAATGACAGGGTTTCCCCCATATTTAAACAACCAGCACCGGGCTCTGCGCCTGGTCCTGGTTCCAAAAATACGGGGTACAAAAAGCGTAGGGGTCCCCCGTATTTCTGAAACCAGCACCGGGCTCCACTAGCCAGATACATAATGCCACAGCCGGGGGACACTTTTATATTGGTTCCTGCGGCCCTGGCATTACATACCCAACTAGTCACCCCTGGCTGGGGTACCCTGGAGGAGTGGGGACCCCTTCAATCAAGGGGTCCCCCCCTCCAGCCACCCAAGGGCCAGGGGTGAAGCCCGAGGCTGTGGTCAGCGGTTGACCGAAAGTAACCTCACCGCTGACCACAAAGTTCCCACCATTGGTTACAATGGAGCGCATAGGCGCTACATTGTAACACTGCCGTGTGCTGCCTGTCATACACTACAGGAGCACACAGCCAATCAGGAGGGTGCCACAACGTGGCGCTCCCTGATTGGCTGATGGAACCCTCTTAGACAGAAGTCAGGGGGGGTTCCTGGCATTCGGGGAAAGGGGTCCCATGTGAAAACATGGGGCCCCTTTCAGTGCGTGGTCAGGTGTCCGTTTTTTTATTTTGCAAAGTACCAGGATTACAAATAGAAAAGAAGAGGAGCCATCTACACTGGATTTTGTGAGTATAATTTTTTCAACAGGTACCCCATGGATTCTACATGGAGAAGAGGACCGACCCTTGATTGAAGGGGTCCCCACTCCTCCAGGGTACCCCGGCCAGGGGTGACACTAGTTGGGTATGTAATGCCAGGGCCGCAGGGACCAATATAAAAGTGTCCCCCGGCTGTGGCATTATGTATCTGGCTAGTGGAGCCCGGTGCTGGTTTCAGAAATACGGGGGACCCCTACGCTTTTTGTCCCCCGTATTTTTGGAACCAGGACCAGGCGCAGAGCCCGGTGCTGGTTGTTTAAATATGGGGAAACCCCTGTCACTTTTTCCCCCATATTTTTTCAACCAGGGCCGCCTCAAAGAGCCCGAGGCTGGTTTGGCTTAGGAGGGGGGACCCCACGCATTAAAAAAAAAAAAAAAACACTTTCCCACCCCTTCCCACTGAAAAACATGCACGGATCTCATGGATCCGTGCATGCCTATCCGAACACGGTAAAAAAAAGCAGGTCTGTTTTTTTTTAGCACTTTTTCACGATTTGTATTTTAGCATGGCAGTGTTTGGCTATTGTCGGCAGTGTTTGTGATTTGCACTTTTTAGTAAATGACCGATTTCTACCAAATTCCTGGCGTATTTGACCGATGGTGTATTGATTCGTAATTTTATCCTAGGACTTCCAAAATAATACGAATGCCCTCATCACTGCCGTGATTTGAGTTTAGTAAATTCCCGAGATGACACTTTGAAGAAAAAACATCATCTCGGTCAAAATCGGGACCTTAGTAAATATACCCCTGAGTCTCCACCAGGTTTTTGTAGTCCACAATTTTGTTGACAACGTCACTCTTTTCTTGAATAAAATATACATATGTAATTCTTGTGGTGTCATCAATGAGATTCATGAAATATCTGTAGCCACTGATTCATTCCACCTCCATTGGACCACATACGTCGGTGTGCACTAGAGCTAGTGGTGTCTCTGCTCTACTAACTGACTTTGGAAATGGGGTGCGAGTTTGCTTTCCTTTTATACAGCTTTCACACATAGGTCTTTCATTGTTACGGTGATCCCTGTTACCATTCCATCTAGCAGTTTCTGGATGTTGTCATATCCTAGATGACCCAAACATTTGTGCCACAGCTACATTGATCGGTTTGCATCAGTAGCCATCATTGCAGAACAATCCTCAGTATCCAGGACATATAATTGGTTGCACCGGGTTGCTGAAGCAATTGCAGTCCCTCTATTATTGTGCACCATACACTTGCGCTTTGCAAACTGGACTCTGTAACGTAACCCTTTTTATCTAGGACGCTGATAGCAATGAGATTACTTCCCAAATCTGGCATGAATAATATAGTACATCTTGGATATCTGTAACAACTGTTTCTCTTCCAATTCTTAAATGCACTGTGATTGTCCCAACTTGTGATGCAGTAAGGATTTTATTTCCAATCCCTTTTACTGTAGTGGGTTCACATGGTGTTAAAGAACTGAACCAATGCTGATTGCAACTGAAATGCCTAGAGGCCCCCTAGTCCATGTACCAACAATCCTTCTTGTGACTATCAGCTACAGTGGTGACTCGCTTGGTTTCTCACGCTGTTTCTGTGCACCACTGGAATTTCTCATCCTACAATCTGAAGCCTTATGCCCCAACTTGTGACACACAAAACACCTGAACTTGAGCTTTTTGTCCCTTTTGTGAGTAAGGCAGAACCCTCAGCTATGGTCTCGACAGGAATACGTTCTTGGACCTGTAGTAGCTTGGCCCTTACAATTTCTGTTGTCAGCTTGGTATCATTAGACTCCAAAGCAGCCACCAACAAATCAAATTCTGCCATCAGATTTTGTAACATCGCCATTGCCACTTCCTCCTCATCCACCTGTACCCCACAGATGCCAACTGCTGAGCTATTGACAATATCTTATCAATATAATCATTCATGTCCTTGCAGGCACTCAATTTTGTCCCATATAGCATGCGTCTCAAACGTATCTTCTCATCAGACCTCTGTCCTCATATGCCTTTTCTAGGGCTGTCCACATGTCCTTAACTGACACTTTCCCACTGATAATAGAATAAACATGCTGCTCCACAGCTAAAACTATCGTGCCAATGGCTCTATCTACATCATCTGGGTAAGGACCTGCTCCTGGGTCTATTGTGACCTTCTACAATTTTTCCCGCTCAAGCTGCATCTTCATGGCAAACTTCCATGTAGTGTAGTTCTCTGAACCTTTAAATTTTGCAAAGTTCATGCTGTGCCCTGTGCTATGCATCTTCTCAGCGTTTAATAAAATGTTTCTTTAAATTAATCTGTTGTACTTTTGTTCTGTGTACCTCTGTTCTGGACTATCACTCAAACACGCGGGGCTGGGCCTATAACCTGTTGGCAGAGTGTTGCAGTGTTTGATAGTGATGTTAATCCACACAATTGATAGTTAACCAGAACGCTGGTTTATTAACATGCAAAGACAACACTTGTTAATGTGGAAGATGTTCTGCAGCAACAGTGACTCACTCATATATATATACCAGTCTGGTACAGTGAAAGTGTGGTACTTATCGCTATACGTCATGCGGCTGTGGTAAGGTAGTGACTCTGAAAATATGGGATGGAAGGCTACACATCCGTGCAGACTGACTCCCATTGGAAGGAACACACACTGCTCTCCGCGCCTCTCAGACAGTGCGACACATGCTACAGGAGGAACCGTCTCTCTCTCCACTGCAGGAGGAACTGTCTCTCTCCACTGCAGGAGGAACTGTGTCATCAGGCTCCGCCTCCCTGATGCTCCAGCACTAGAGGATAAACACTAGAGGATGTGCACCCAGTGTAATGTATACACAGGAGACAAGGTACTGAGTGCACCATACTACAACATGCTCTAGATACCGAATTAGCAAACTAAGCATCAATGGGTCTGATTCCAATTTGTATGCAAACCCAGGGGTGGATTGTCCATAGGGCTCACCAGGAAGAATCCTGGTAGGCCGACGTGTCTGTGAGGCCTGTTTTGTATGTTGTCTTGTGGCCCCGCCCCCCACATCACAGGTAGCCCACCACACTTAGTACACTGCATTGTCCTCATTCATTCTGTTATTCCATCTCTGCAGTACAGCAACTCTGCCATCCAGTGATGCTGCCATGGCTACACGATAATACCTCTTGTGCTGCCCATGTCGGGCCACTTCTACAACATTTTACAGGGCCACCTTTAGTTCCCAATCCGCCCCTGGTCTCAGTCCCAACTGCAGCAAAAGACGCAAGGAAGGCCGCACTTGCGTACAATCAGAAGGAACCCGTTCTGCGCTAGTACAGAGCAAGTCCTGCGTGATCGCTCACAGTTCCCCCTTAGCCAAAGCATGACTGACATGCTGCAGCGTTTGGGGGCGACATTAGCAACCCCATTTTGTAGGCATACTGAGCCAAGGGTCTGGGTCATCAGATGCAGGCTTCCTGGACCCGGTTGACCAGTTCCAATGGCTAGTCTGAATAAGCCAATGGTCGCGATGGTGATCCGATACTGCATATCCAGATGCAGCACTCGGATCACAGATGCCGGCAAGAGGCATTTTCTACAGATTCCGCCAACGCACTCTCATTTTAGTTGTACTGTATAGCACAGTGTCGCTATATTTTCTTTCTGTCATTATTAATCTGCATTGTAAAGTAGTTTATAGTCAGTCTGCGGCGAATCCGGCTCCCGTATCCAGTACATTACTTATATGTGATGTTTTATGGCACATTTGACTCTAGGATGACTAAGATGTTGTTTAAATATCGCCAGCTTCTTCTAATCCTCAACTCTTGATGGATGGATAGCTTGATCTTTCCGATAGGACTTTTCAGAGATGGAACAGTATCCCTGTGTAACCATCAGTTTTATGAAGAACAGTTTATATACAGCACCAAATATATTTTAGAGAAGTGATAAAACCTCGTGTCAGTCATATTAATTCCACAGGCCGGCTCGGAAGGAGCGGAATACATTACCAACATTTTATTATTAATTGACAGTGTACAGACGATTCATCTCCTTCTGAGACTCTTAGCAACTGATTTATTTAGAATTATAAAATCATATTTGGGTCACTCACGCTGGCAGATCATTTATAATATGAATGCCAAATGAGATGACTGTGGAGAGAGACAGATTTTGTTTTGCAGAAGAAAATAATGGTATTGAAACCAATATTTAAGGGCCGGCAGGATGAGGCCCCATTCCTCACAGGGACCTGATCATAGAATGAAAGTAAAACATATGCACCAAGCTTTTATGACTACTGTAGATAGAGATGATGATTGTAAGAAACATATTCCAGCAACAGATCTGCCTCGGATTCATTCTACATGAAATTTATAACACTTGCTACAATGAGCAGAACATCGCCATCCGAACGGAACTGTCAAATGAAGCTGGAAAAACCTGTCAGCAAAAACTATTTCTTTTTTTGGGTTAAAAAGCTGTCTGTGATCTCTCCAGAAACCAGTGTCTCATTAATACTCACCATGCAGAACATTACAGATGATATCACCAAGTTCCTAATGAACTCATAGGTAAGGATGGCCCCCATTGAGGGACTGGCATGCTGGATGCATAGAAACATAGAATTTGACGGCAGATAAGAACCACTTGGCCCATCTTGTTTGCCCCTTTTTTTTATCCTTTAGGTAATCTCAGCCTATTTGATACTTATTTCTTTGTAAGAATATCCATATGTCTATCCCAAGCATGTTTAATTGCTCTACTGTCTTAGCTTCAACCACCACTGCTGGGATGCTATTCCACTTATCCACTACTCTTTCTGTGAAGTAATGTTTCATTAAATTTCCCCTGAATCTACCTCCCTCCAGTCTCACTGCATGTCCTTGTGTTCTAATACTTTGAAGAATGTTTCCCTCCTGTACTTGGTATACTGTATTTGAAAGTTTCTACCATGTCCCCCCTTTCCCTTCTCTGCTCCAAAGTCCAAACTATAGATGTTCAGATCTTTTAGAGCTTGATGCATCATGGCTTGGAGAGTGATAAAATGGAAAGTGATAAAGTACCAGGCAATCAACTCCTAGCTGCTATGTCACAGGCTGCATTTGAAAAATTACAGTTAGGAGCTGGTTGGCTGGTAATTTATCTCTCTCCATTTTATCCAGTGGTGCAAGCACAAAAAATGTCTTATGGGTACTGTGTGCGTGCGCGAAGGCGCGCACAAAAAATGGGTGTGGCCAAATGCCACATGGGGCGTGGCCAATGAAAATGGGGGCTTGATACAAATATGGGGGGAGGGGCAGATACACGTTTGACCCCAATAGTGCCAGATACACGTTGCCCCACAGTGCCAGATATACATTGCTCCACAGTGACAGATATACATTGCCCCACAGTGCCAGATACACATTGCCTCACTGTGCCAGATACACAAATGTCCCCAGAGTACCAGATACACATTGCCTCACAGTGCCAGATACACATTGCCAGATACAGAAATGCCCCCACAGTGCCAGATACACATTGCCTCACTGTGCCAGATACACATATGCCACCAGAGTGCCAGATACACAAATGTCCCCAGAGTGCCAGATACACATTGCCTCACAGTGCCAGATACACATTGCCTCACAGTGCCAGATACACATTGCCCCACAGTGCCATATACACAAATGTCCCCAGAGTGCCAGATACACATTGCCTCACAGTGCCAGATACACAAATGCCCCCAGAGTGCCAGATATGCATTGCCTCACAGTGTCAGATACACATTGTCTCACAGTGCCAGATATACAAATGCCCCCAGAGTGCCAGATACACATTGCCTCACAGTGTCAGATACACATTGCCTCACAGTGCCAGATATACAAATGCCCCCAGAGTGCCAGATACACATTGCCTCACAGTGTCAGATACACATTGTCCCACAGTGTCAGATACACAAATGTCCCCAGAGTGCCAGATACACATTGCCTCACAGTGCCAGATACACATTGCCTCACAGTGCCAGATACACATTGCCCCACAGTGCCAGATACACAAATGTCCCCAGAGTGCCAGATACACATTGCCTCACAGTACCAGATACACAAATGCCCCCAGAGTGCCAGATATACATTGCCTCACAGTGTCAGATACACATTGCCTCACAGTGTCAGATACACAAATACCCCCACTGTGTCAGATATACATTGCCCCCCAGAGTGCCAGATACACATTGCCTCACAGTGCCAGATACACAAATGCCCCCAGAGTGCCAGATATACATTGCCTCACAGTGTCAGATACACATTGCCTCACAGTGCCAGATATACAAATGCCCCCAGAGTGCCAGATACACATTGCCTCACAGTGTCAGATACACATTGCCTCACAGTGCCAGATATACAAATGCCCCCAGAGTGCCAGATACACATTGCCTCAGAGTGTCAGATACACATTGTCCCACAGTGTCAGATACACATTGCCTCACAGTGCCAGATACACATTGCCCCCACAGTGCCAGATACACATTGCCCCACAGTGCCAGATACACAAATGTCCCCAGAGTGCCAGATACACATTGCCTCACAGTGCCAGATACACAAATGCCCCCAGAGTGCCAGATATACATTGCCTCACAGTGTCAGATACACATTGCCAGATATACAAATGCCCCCAGAGTGCCAGATACACATTGCCTCACAGTGTCAGATACACATTGCCTCACAGTGCCAGATATACAAATGCCCCCAGAGTGCCAGATACACATTGCCTCACAGTGTCAGATACACATTGTCCCACAGTGTCAGATACACAAATGTCACCAGAGTGCCAGATACACATTGCCTCACAGTGCCAAATACACATTGCCTCACAGTGCCAGATACACATTGCCTCACAGTGCCAGATACACATTGCCCCACAGTGCCAGATACACAAATGTCCCCAGAGTGCCAGATACACATTGCCTCACAGTGCCAGATACACAAATGCCCCCAGAGTGCCAGATATACATTGCCTCACAGTGTCAGATACACATTGCCTCACAGTGTCAGATACACAAATGCCCCCACTGTGTCAGATATACATTGCCCCCCAGTGCCAGATACACATTGCCTCACAGTGTCAGATACACATTGCCTCACAGTGCCAGATATACAAATGCCCCCAGAGTGCCAGATACACATTGCCTCACAGTGTCAGATACACATTGTCCCACAGTGTCAGATACACAAATGCCCCCATTGTGTCAGATATACATTGCCCCCCAGTGCCAGATACAGAAATGCCCCCACAGTGCCAGATATGTCCCCAGTGCCAGATACAGAAATGCCCCCAGTGCCAGATACACAAGTATGCCCCCAGTGCCAGATATGCCCCCAGTGCCAGATACAGAAATGCCCCCAGTGCCAGATATGCCCTCAGTGTCAGATATGCCCCAGTGCCAGATACACATGTCTCCGCAGTGCCAGATATGCCCCCAGTGCCAGATATCCCCCAGTGCCAGGTACACAAGTCCCCCCCAGTGCCAGATATGCTCCCAGTGCCAGGTATACATGCCCCCCCAGTGCCAGATATCCCCCAGTGTCAGGTATACATGCCCCCCCTCCCCTGCTCACCGCTGCCGTCCTGTCTGTGTGAGCGGAGGAGAGCGCAGCCTGCGCCTCTCCTTTCCCTCAGTCTCCGGCGGGTGTCTCAGTTTAATCCAGCGCCGATCCGTGAGCCAATCAGAGCTCTGATTGGCTCACGGATCGGCGCTGAAATAAACTGAGACACCCGCCGGAGACTGAGGGGAAGGAGAGGCGCAGGCAGCGCTCTCCTTCCCTCACATCAGCGGCAGTGCGGCGGGGACGGTGGGGAGCAGCAGAGGGAGGGAGGGAAGAGGAGCGGCGGCCCGTCGGTGTGGGTACGGCGTACCCACGGCTAAATTCTTACGGGTACGCCGTACCCACCCGTACCCACACACTTGCACCACTGATTTTATCACTCTTCAAGCAATGATGCTTAGTTATTCCGGATAAGTTTTGTGAGGTAGGCCATGCACCATTTTGGTTGCCCTTCTTTGTACAGTCTCTAATGTATGTAAATCCTTCTGGAGATGAGGGGCCAAATGTAATATAGTGAGAGTTTCAGAAAGTGAGAGATTTGGTAAAGTTTTTCAGATTTTTTTAAAAGTGGCAATCATTTACACTGCAAAACCAGGTTGATCTTGCTGTGTAAATGATTGCCACTTAAAAAAAAAACCTGCAAAACTTTAGCAAATCTCTCATTTTTTGAAACTCTCACTCTATTACATTTGGCCCATGGTCTCCAAACCTGGACACAGTATTCTAGATGAGGCCGTACCAGTGACCTATACAGTGGCATTATTACTTCTTTCTTTCTGCTGCTGATTCCTCTCCCAATGCAGCCAAACATCTGACTAGCTTTCCTCATTGCTTTGTTACATTGCTTACCTACCTTTGAGTCACCTGAAATAGTGACTCCTACAGTAGATCCCTTTCCTCCTCAGTAGTTTCTATTATAGAACCCTTGATACCATATTAAGGGGCCTATTTATCACCATCTTGGATGCGGATGTCCTGTGATAAAATCACCCAAACTCGCACTGCGATAATTGATTACATCGCAGGGATGTATCAAGTAAGTATCGCATGCAGGGACAGAGCTTGCGGTCAAGCTCTGCCCTTGCGATGCCTCTTCGCAGCATCATCGGGGGGGTTTTCGTAAAAAAATACCCTGATGTCCCCGGTGACATCGCCACTACTGCCCGGTCGACCCCCCCCCCCTCCCCCACGGTCGTGACTACCCCCACGCACCGCAGACCCCCCAGCAGGATAATATACTCACCTGTCCAGGGAGCTGGTCCGCGCTGCTTCTGCTGGGCTGCCGGGTGCCGGACCCTGTGGGCTACAGTGACCCTCGGTGCTGTAAAGTGCGCTCCCGATTTGCAGCGTCATTTTACTGCATCGGGGTCACAGCGCAGCATATGGGAGACCTGGCGCCTGGCAGCACTCACCGGAGCAGCGGACACCGACTCCCTGGACAAGTGAGTATGGGTTTTTAGGGTTTTACTTTTTTTTTCATATTATTTTAACACTTTGATCAGCTTGTGTGTCCATCGGACACACATAGCTGATCACTGGAGCCGGGTCCCGCACAGCTTTCTCTGCTCCTAGCAGTGTTGCCCTGTGATCTCGCCAGCTCAGGCGTGATTATCACAGGGCACACTGCAGTATTTTTTCACATTTTTTTTAGTAAATTTGCCCACATCGCATTTCCCATTATAAGTATGGGGAATGCGATTTGGCTTACTAAAAAAAAAGTGAATTAAAGGGTTTGGAACAGTTTTTCATGAAAATGCCCTTTAATTCATTCAGGTGATACTAAAATAATGTGAAAAGGGTGTGAAAACCCTTTTAACATTATTTTAGTAAAAATAATGTTAATAAATAGACTTCTAAGTCTTTGGGTTTTTGAGAGACCCAAGTGCATGATGTTTAATTTTTTAGCATTAAACTGTAGCTGCCACGTTCTTGACCATTCCTCAAGTCTACCTAGATCATCAATCATTTGTTTTACCCGTCCTGGGGGTATATTTACTAAGGTCCCGATTTTGACCGATTTGGTGTTTTTTCGTCAAAGTGTCATCTCGGGAATTTAGTACTAAACTAAAATCTCGGCAGTGATGAGGGCATTCGTATTTTTTTGGAAGTCAAAGAAAAAAAATACGAATGAATACACTATCGGTCAAATGCGCCTGTTATTTTATACAACTCGGTAATTTACAAAAAATTCTAATTCACAAACACTGCCGGCAATAGCCAAACACTGGCGTGAAAAAATACAAATCGTAAAAAAAAGCAGTTTTAAAATAGACCTGCTTTTTTTTTACCGTGTTCTGATAGGCATGCACGGATCCGTGAGATCCGTGCATGTTTATCAGTGGGAAGGGGTGTGAATGGGTTAAAAAATCAGAAAAAAAAATTGCGTGGGGCCCCCCCTCCTAAGCATAACCAGCCTCAGGCTCTTTGAGCCGGTCCTGGTTGTAAAAATATGGGGGGAAAATTGACTGGGGATCCCCCATATTTTAACAACCAGCACCGGGCTCTGCGCCTGGTCCTGGTGCCAAAAATATGGGGGACAAAAAGCGTAGGGGTCCCCCGTATTTTTAACACCAGCACCGGGCTCCACTAGTCAGAGAGATAATGCCACAGCCGGGGGACACTTTTATATAGGTCCCTGTGGCCCTGGCATTAATTCACTAACTAGTCACCCCTGGCTGGGGTACCCTGGAGGAGTGGGGACCCCTTAAATCAAGGGGTCCCCCCTCCAGCCACCCAAGGGCCAGGGGTGAAGCCCGAGGCTGTCCCCCCCCCATCCAAAGGCGGCGGATGGGGGGCTGATAGCCAAGTGTAAAAAAAAGAACATTGATTTTTGTAGCAGTACTACAAGTCCCAGCAAGTCTCCCCCGCAATCTGGTACTTGGAGAACCACAAGTACCAGCATGCGGTGGAAAAATGGGTCCGCTGGTACATGTAGTACTACTACAAAAAAAATACCCAACAAAAAACAGAACACACACACCGTGACAGTAAAACTTTATTACATACATGCACACCTACATACACACATACTTACCTATGTTCACACGAGGCTCGGTCCACTTCTCCATGTAGAATCCACGGGGTACCTGTGAATAAAATTATACGCACACAATCCAGTGTAGCTCTGTCCTCTTTGTAATCCACGCACTTGGCAAAAAAAAAAAAAACGGAAAACCCGAACCATGCACTGAAATGGGGACCCCTTTCCCCGACTGGCGGGACCCCCCGTGACTCCTGTTAAAGAGGGTCCCTTCAGCCAATCAGGGAGCGCCACGTCGCGGCACTCTCCTGATTGGCTGTGCGCTCCTGAGCTGTCAGTCAGGCTGCGCACTGAAGATACAATGTAGCGCATAGGCGCTCCATTGTATCCAATGGTGGGAACTTTGCGGTCAGTGGTTGAGGTTACTCGCGGTCAACGAGGGGTCCCGCCAGTCGGGGAAAGGGGTCCCATGTGTAAACATGGTACCCCTTTCAGTGTGTGGTTCGGGTTTTCCGGGTTGTTTTTTTGCCAAGTACGTAGATTACAAAGAGGACAGAGCTACACTGGATTGTGTGAGTATAATTTTATTCACAGGTACCCCGTGGATTCTACATGGAGAAGTGGACCGAGCCTCGTGTGAACATAGGTAAGTATGTGTGTATGTAGGTGTACATGTATGTAATAAAGTTTACTGTCGCGGTGTGTGTGTTCTGTTTTTTGTTGGGTATTTTTTTTGTAGTAGTACTACAGGTACCAGCGGGCCCATTTTTCCACCGCATGCTGGTACTTGTGGTTCTCCAAGTACCAGCATGCGGGACTTGTAGTACTGCTACAATATTCTTATTTTTACACTTGGCTATCAGCCCCCCCATCCGCCGCCCTTGGCTGGGGGGGACAGCCTCGGGCTTCACCCCTGGCCCTTGTGTGGCTGGAGGGGGGACCCCTTGATTTAAGGGGTCCCCACTCCTCCAGGGTACCCCGGCCAGGGGTGACTAGTTAGTGATTTAATGCCAGGGCCGCAGGGACCTATATAAAAGTGTCCCCCGGCTGTGGCATTATCTCTGACTAGTGGAGCCCGGTGCTGGTGTTAAAAATACGGGGGACCCCTATGCTTTTTGTCCCCCATATTTTTGGCACCAGGACCAGGCGCAGAGCCCGGTGCTGGTTGTTAAAATATGGGGGATCCCCAGTCAATTTCCCCCCCATATTTTTACAACCAGGACCGGCTCAAAGAGCCCGAGGCTGGTTATGCTTAGGAGGGGGGACCCCACGCAATTTTTTTTCTGTTTTTTAACTCTTTAAACACTGTTTTTAAGGTACACAATGAAGCCCTGCACGGATCTCACAGATCCGGCCGGGATTCATTATGTTAAGTTCTGCAGTGTTTTACTAATCACTCACGTAAAACACTGGCCGAAATTACGAATGACATCGACATCGGAAAAAACGAAAATGCAGAATACGACAGCATAGTAAATGAGGCTTAAAAAATTCAAAAAGTTGCAAATTGACACATTCGATGTCATTCGTGTTTGAACTTTAACCTCTTTCAGAAAAATACGAATTTTAGTAAATATACCCCCTGGTGTGTGTACCCTGTTGCATATCTCTGGGGTACTCCATTGCAGTGCCGTAACTAGACATTTTAGCGCTGTGTGCAAGAAACAGAATCGGTGCCCCCTCCCCCGTATTTAAAATAATGCCAGTGCACGGCGTAGGCGCGTGACAAAAATATAGAGGCGTGGCTTCATGGGGAAGGGGCATGGCCATAAAATAATACCAATTCATATTACGCTGTACAGTATTCTCAATTATTCAAATTAAGTTGCACAGTAGCGCCACACTTACACACATTACACCAGGTAGAGCCCCTGTCACACATTATGCCAGGTAGAGCCCCTGTCACACATTACACCAGGTCGAGCCCCTGTCACACATTACACCAGGTATAGCCCCTGTCACACATTACGCCAGGTAGAGCCCCTGTCACATTACACCAGGTAGAGCCCCTGTCACACATTACACCAGGTAGAGCCCCTGTCACACATTACGCCAGGTAGAGCCCCTGTCACACATTACACCAGGTAGAGCCCCTGTTACACATTACACCAGGTAGAGCCCCTGTCACACATTACACCAGGTAGAGCTCCTGTCACACATTACGCCAGGTAGAGCCCCTGTCACACGTTATGCCAGGTAGAGCCCCTGTCACACATTACGCCAGGTAGAGCCCCTGTCACACATTATGCCAGGTATAGCCCCTATCACACAATACTCCAGGTAGAGTCCCCATTTACACATGACGGCAGGTAGAGTTCCATTTTACATATTACGGCAGGTAGAGTCCCCTTTTACATATTACGGCAGATAGAGTCCCCTTTTGCACAGTACGGCAAGTAGAGTCCCCTTTAGCACAGTACGGCAGGTAGATTCCTCCTTTTTACACATCAGGCAGGCAGAGTCCTCCTTTTACACATTACACCAGGCAGAGTCACTCCACAGGGGTCCCCCCCCCCCCTTTGCGCCACTCTCCCCAGTGACAGCAGCTGTATAATGAGCGCACTGTGGGTAGGAGAAAGCGTCGGGCAGTAAAGTCTATGTAAGTAGGGTAACTAGTCATTGGCTGCTATGTGGTGGCCGCTGAACATAGGGACTGCGCTGCGAGAGTCCCGTTGATGACGCTGGTGTGTGGGAGCTGCATCCAGGTGGAACTGGTAAAAAAATACTGACGGAGCAGTTAGACAAGCACTGGACCCTTCGTTGAGCCCTGTACAGAAAGTAGGCGGATCTGAGGTGCGTCTCCCCCTGATTTGGACAGAGCCGGGGGCAGACAAGAAGGTGCGGCTACAGCAGAGGAGAGGTAGTGATGATCACTACTTCCTGGCGAGTGCCAGCTGCGCGCAGGGAGGGGAGAGAAGCAGCTGTGAGAGAAGAAGGGCCGGCAACAGAAATCTTGGGCCCTGGTACACAGATATCTCCGGGTCCCCCACCACCACTACTACCCTCAGCCCCCCCTCCTTGACACACATACATATACACACACACACATATATTTGTATGTGTGTGTGTATGTATGTATATATATATATATATATATTACACACACACATATACGTATATACTGTGTGTATATATATATATACATATATACACACACACACACACACACACACACACACACACACACACACACACGCACACGCACACATATACGTATATACTGTGTGTATATATTAGTGATGAGCGGGTTCGGTTTCTCTGAAACCGAACCCCCCCAAACTTCACCCATTTTACACGGGTCCGAGGCAGGTTCGAACCTTCCCGCCTTGCTCTGCTAACCCGAGCGCGCCCGAACGTCATCATCACGCTGTCGGATTCTCGCGAGATTCGGATTCTATATAAGCAGCCGCGCGTCGCCGCCATTTTCACTCGTGCATTGGAGATGATAGGGAGAGGACGTGGCTGGCGTCCTCTCCGTTTATTGTTGAACTTGATTGCTTTATTGCTTAATTGTGGGGAGGACTGGGGAGCAGCTGTTAGGAGGAGTACAGTGCAGAGTTTTGCTGATAAGTGACCACCAGTTTTATCCGTTCTCTGCCTGAAAAAAACGCTTTATACCATATCTGTGCTCAGTGTGCAGCATAATATATCTGTGCTCACACTGCTTAATTGTGGGGACTGGGGAGCAGCAGTATTATATAGCAGGAGTACAGTGCAGAGTTTTGCTGACAGTGACCACCAGTATACGTTGTCTGCCTGAAAAACACTCCATATCTGTGCTCAGTGTGCTGCTTTATTGTGGGGACTGGGGACCACCAGTATAATTAATATTATATAGGAGGAGTACAGTGCAGAGTTTTGCTGACCAGTGACCACCAGTATACTATATATAGCAGTACGGTACGGAAGGCCACTGCTGTACCTACCTCTGTGTCGTTATTCATTAAGTATACTATCCATCTACATTCTATACCTGTGGTGCATTTTAGTTTTGCAGTTTGCTGACACAGTGACCACCAGTATACTATATATAGCAGTACAGTAGGCCACTGCTGTACCTACCTCTGTGTCGTCATTCATTAAGTATACTATCCATCTACATTCTATACCTGTGGTGCATTTTAGTTTTGCAGTTTGCTGACACAGTGACCACCAGTATACTATATATAGCAGTACGGTAGGCCACTGCTGTACCTACCTCTGTGTCGTCATTCATTAAGTATACTATCCATCTACATTCTATACCTGTGGTGCATTTTAGTTTTGCAGTTTGCTGACACAGTGACCACCAGTATACTATATATAGCAGTACGGTACGGAAGGCCACTGCTGTACCTACCTCTGTGTCGTCATTCATTAAGTATACTATCCATCTACATTCTATACCTGTGGTGCATTTTAGTTTTGCAGTTTGCTGACACAGTGACCACCAGTATACTATATATAGCAGTACGGTAGGCCACTGCTGTACCTACCTCTGTGTCGTCATTCATTAAGTATACTATCCATCTACATTCTATACCTGTGGTGCATTTTAGTTTTGCAGTTTGCTGACACAGTGACCACCAGTATACTATATATAGCAGTACGGTAGGCCACTGCTGTACCTACCTCTGTGTTGTCATTCATTAAGTATACTATCCATCTACATTCTATACCTGTGGTGCATTTTAGTTTTGCAGTTTGCTGACACAGTGACCACCAGTATACTATATATAGCAGTACAGTAGGCCACTGCTGTACCTACCTCTGTGTCGTCATTCATTAAGTATACTATCCATCTACATTCTATACCTGTGGTGCATTTTAGTTTTGCAGTTTGCTGACACAGTGACCACCAGTATACTATATATAGCAGTACGGTAGGCCACTGCTGTACCTACCTCTGTGTCGTCATTCATTAAGTATACTATCCATCTACATTCTATACCTGTGGTGCATTTTAGTTTTGCAGTTTGCTGACACAGTGACCACCAGTATACTATATATAGCAGTACGGAAGGCCACTGCTGTACCTACCTCTGTGTCATCATTCATTAAGTATACTATCCATCTACATTCTATACCTGTGGTGCATTTTAGTTTTGCAGTTTGCTGACACAGTGACCACCAGTATACTATATATAGCAGTACGGTAGGCCACTGCAGTACCTACCTCTGTGTCGTCATTCATTAAGTATACTATCCATCTACATTCTATACCTGTGGTGCATTTTAGTTTTGCAGTTTGCTGACACAGTGACCACCAGTATACTATATATAGCAGTACGGTAGGCCACTGCTGTACCTACCTCTGTGTCGTCATTCATTAAGTATACTATCCATCTACATTCTATACCTGTGGTGCATTTTAGTTTTGCAGTTTGCTGACACAGTGACCACCAGTATACTATATATAGCAGTACGGAAGGCCACTGCTGTACCTACCTCTGTGTCGTCAAGTATACTATCCATCCATACCTGTGGTGCATTTCAGTTGTGCGCAGTAAATATAGTAGTAGGCCATTGCTATTGATTCTGGCATATAATTCCACACATTAAAAAATGGAGAACAAAAATGTGGAGGTTAAAATAGGGAAAGATCAAGATCCACTTCCACCTCGTGCTGAAGCTGCTGCCACTAGTCATGGCCGAGACGATGAAATGCCATCAACGTCGTCTGCCAAGGCCAATGCCCAATGTCATAGTAGAGAGCATGTAAAATGCAAAAAACAAAAGTTCAGTAAAATGACCCAAAAATCAAAATTAAAATCATCTGAGGAGAAGCGTAAATTTGCCAATATGCCATTTACGACACGGAGTGGCAAGGAATGGCTGAGGCCCTGGCCTATGTTCATGGCTAGTGGTTCAGCTTCACATGAGGATGGAAGCACTCATCCTCTCGCTAGAAAACTGAAAAGACTTGAGCTGGCAAAAGCACAGCAAAGAACTGTGCGTTCTTCTAAATCACAAATACCCAAGGAGAGTCCAATTGTGTCGGTTGCGATGCCTGACCTTCCCAACACTGGACGGGAAGAGCTTGCGCCTTCCACCATTTGCACGCCCCCTGCAAGTGCTGGAAGGAGCACCCGCAGTCCAGTTCCTGATAGTCAAATTGAAGATGTCACTGTTGAAGTATACCAGGATGAGGATATGGGTGTTGCTGGCGCTGGAGAGGAAATTGACAAGGAGGATTCTGATGGTGAGGTGGTTTGTTTAAGTCAGGCACCCGTGGAGACACCTGTTGTCCGTGGGACGAATATGGCCATTGACATGCCTGGTCAAAATACAAAAAAAATCACCTCTTCGGTGTGGAATTATTTCAACACAAATGCGGACAACAGGTGTCAAGCAGTGTGTTGCCTTTGTCAAGCTGTAATAAGTAGGGGTAAGGACGTTAACCACCTCGGAACATCCTCCCTTATACGTCACTTGCAGCGCATTCATCATAAGTCAGTGACAAGTTCAAAAACTTTGGGTGACAGCGGAAGCAGTCCACTGACCAGTAAATCCCTTCCTCTTGTAACCAAGCTCCTGCAAACCACACCACCAACTCCCTCAGTGTCAATTTCCTCCTTACCCAGGAAAGCCAATAGTCCTGCAGGCCATGTCACTGTCAAGTCTGACGAGTCCTCTCCTGCCTGGGATTCCTCCGATGCATACTTGAGTGTAACGCCTACTGCTGCTGGCGCTGCTGTTGTTGCTGCTGGGAGTCGATCGTCATCCCAGAGGGGAAGTCGGAAGACCACTTGTACTACTTCCAGTAAGCAATTGACTGTCCAACAGTCCTTTGCGAGGAAGATGAAATATCACAGCAGTCATCCTGCTGCAAAGCAGATAACTCAGGCCTTGGCAGCCTGGGCGGTGAGAAACGTGGTTCCGGTATCCATCGTTAATTCAGAGGCAACTATAGACTTGATTGAGGTACTGTGTCCCCGGTACCAAATACCATCTAGGTTCCATTTCTCTAGGCAGGCGATACCGAAAATGTACACAGACCTCAGAAAAAGACTCACCAGTGTCCTAAAAAATGCAATGTCCACTTAACCACGGACATGTGGACAAGTGGAGCAGGGCAGACTCAGGACTATATGACTGTGACAGCCCACTGGGTAGATGTATTGCCTCCCGCAGCAAGAACAGCAGCGGCGGCACCAGTAGCAGCATCTCGCAAACGCCAACTCGTTCCTAGGCAGGCTACGCTTTGTATCACCGCTTTCCAGAATAGGCACACAGCTGACAACCTCTTACGGGAACTGAGGAAGATCATCGCAGAATGGCTTACCCCAATTGGACTCTCCTGGGGATTTGTGACATCGGACAACGCCAGCAATATTGGCCCTCATTCCGAGTTGTTCGCTCGCAAGGCGATTTTAGCAGAGTTACACACGCTAAGCCGCCGCCTACTGGGAGTGAATCTTAGCTTCTTAAAATTGCGAACGATGTATTCGCAATATTGCGATTACAAACTATTTAGCAGTTTCAGAGTAGCTTCAGACTTACTCGGCATCTGCGATCAGTTCACTGCTTGTCGTTCCTGGTTTGACGTCACAAACACACCCAGCATTCGCCCAGACACTCCCCCGTTTCTCCAGCCACTCCCGCGTTTTTTCCGGAAACGGTAGCGTTTTTTCCCACACGCCCATAAAACGCCGTGTTTCCGCCCAGTAACACCCATTTCCTGTCAATCACATTACGATCGCCGGAGCGAAGAAAAAGCCGTGAGTAAAAAAACTATCTTCATAGCAAAATTACTTGGCGCAGTCGCAGTGCGAACATTGCGCATGCGTACTAAGCAGAAAAACGCTGCGATGCGAAGAAAA
This sequence comes from Pseudophryne corroboree, assembly GCF_028390025.1. Taxonomy (NCBI): domain Eukaryota; kingdom Metazoa; phylum Chordata; class Amphibia; order Anura; family Myobatrachidae; genus Pseudophryne; species Pseudophryne corroboree. Next base: position 987,671,715 of record NC_086445.1, read on the forward strand.
TTACCGAGCGAACGTCTCGGAATGAGGGCCATTGTGCGTGCATTACATCTGGGCAAATTCCAGCACGTCCCATGTTTTGCACATACATTGAATTTGGTGGTGCAGAATTATTTAAAAAACGACAGGGGCGTGCAAGAGATGCTGTCGGTGGCCAGAAGAATTGCGGGCCACTTTCGGCATTCAGCCACCGCGTACAGAAGACTGGAGCACCACCAAACATTCCTGAACCTGCCCTGCCATCATCTAAAGCAAGAGGTGGTAACGAGGTGGAATTCAACCCTCTATATGCTTCAGAGGATAGAGGAGCAGCAAAAGGCCATTCAAGCCTATACATCTGCCCGTGATATAGGCAAAGGAGGGGGAATGCACCTGACTCAAGCGCAGTGGAGAATGATTTCAACATTGTGCAAGGTTCTGCAACCCTTTGAACTTTCCACACGTGAAGTCAGTTCAGACACTGCCAGCCTGAGTCAGGTCATTCTCCTCATCAGGCTTTTGCAGAAGAAGCTGGAGACATTGAAGGAGGAGCTAAAACAGAGCGATTCCGCTAGGCATGTGGGACTTGTGGATGGAGCCCTTAATTCGCTTAACCAGGATTCACGGGTGGTCAATCTGTTGAAATCAGAGCACTACATTTTGGCCACCGTGCTCGATCCTAGATTTAAAACCTACGTTGTATCTCTCTTTCCGGCATGTGTCTGCAGAGGTTCAAAGACCTGCTGGTGAGAAAATTGTCAAGTCAAGCGGAACGTCACCCGTCAACAGCTCCTCCTTCACATTCTCCTGCAACTGGGGATGAGAGGAAAAGGCTAAGAATTCCGAGCCCACCCGCTGGCGGTGATGCAGGGCAGTCTGGAGCGAGTGCTGACATCTGGTCCGGACTGAAGGACCTGCCAACGATTACTGACATGTCGTCTACTGTCACTGCATATAATTCTCTTACCATTGAAAGAATGGTGGAGGATTATATGAGTGACCGCATCCAAGTAGGCACGTCAGACAGTCCGTACGTATACTGGCAGGAAAAAGAGGCAATTTGGAGGCCCTTGCAGAAACTGGCTTTATTCTACCTAAGTTGCCCTCCCTCCAGTGTGTACTCCGAAAGAGTGTTTAGTGCAGCCGCTCACCTTGTCAGCAATCGGCGTACGAGGTTACTTCCAGAAAATGTGGAGAAGATGATGTTCATCAAAATGAATTATAATCAATTCCTCCGTGGAGACATTCACCAGCAGCAATTGCCTCCAGAAAGTACACGGGGACCTGAGATGGTGGATTCCAGTGGAGACGAATTAATAATCTGTGAGGAGGGGGATGTACACAGTGAAAGGGGTGAGGAATCGGAGGATGATGATGAGGTGGACATCTTGCCTCTGTAGAGCCAGTTTGTGCAAGGAGAGATTGATTGCTTCTTTTTTGGTGGGGGCCCAAACCAACCAGTCATTTCAGTCACAGTCGTGTGGCAGACCCTGTCGCTGAAATGATGGGTTCGTTAAAGTGTGCATGTCCTGTTTATACAACATAAGGGTGGGTGGGAGGGCCCAAGGACAATTCCATCTTGCACCTCTTTTTTCTTTCATTTATCTTTGCATCATGTGCTCTTTGGGGACAATTTTTTTGAAGTGCCATCCTGCCTGACACTGCAGTGCCACTCCTAGATGGGCCAGGTGTTTGTGTCGGCCACTTGTGTCGCTTAGCTTAGTCACACAGCGACCTTGGTGCGCCTCTTTTTTTCTTTGCATCATGTGCTGTTTGGGGACTATTTTTTTGAAGTGCCATCCTGTCTGACACTGCAGTGCCACTCCTAGATGGGCCAGGTGTTTGTGTCGGCCACTTGTGTCGCTTAGCTTAGCCATCCAGCGACCTTGGTGCGCCTCTTTTTTTCTTTGCATCATGTGCTGTTTGGAGACAATTTTTTTGAAGTGCCATGCTGCCTGACACTGCAGTGCCACTCCTAGATGGGCCAGGTGTTTGTGTCGGCCACTTGTGTCGCTTAGCTTAGCCATCCAGCGACCTCAGTGCAAATTGTAGGACTAAAAATAATATTGTGAGGTGTGAGGTGTTCAGAATAGACTGGAAATGAGTGGAAATTATGGTAATTGAGGTTAATAATACTATGGGATCAAAACACCCGAATCCAAAACACACCCGAATCCGACGAAAAATTTTCGGTGAGGTTTTGCCAAAACGCGTCCGAATCCAAAACACGGCCGCGGAACCGAATCCAAAACCAAAACACAAAACCCGAAAAATGTCCGGTCGGTGCACATCACTAGTATATATATATATATATATATACATATATATATATATATACACACACACACACACACACATACGTATATACTGTGTGTATATATATATATATATATATATATATATATACACACACATATACGTATATACTGTGTGTGTGTATATATATATGCACCCGCATACAGGTACAAAAATCAATATTGCATGGCTACTTACCTGTAGTTCTTCATTCATCATTTATGTCTTAATCTGCCCCTGTAGTCTTTATTACGTGGGCAAGACCCAGTGCCTCTTTAAAGAAAGAATGGCCCAACATAGGTCGGCCATCAGGGCAGCCCTGAATACGGGAAAAAGCGACCAGCCAGTCGCACGGCACTTTGCGCAGTTGAGACATAGTCTGGCATCCGTATGGTACAAAATCGTGGATCAGATCCAGGATACTCCTCGTGGGGGCAACCGGGCCACCAGATTACTACAACTGGAGGCCAGATGGATACATAAACTAGACACCATCCACCCCAGAGGTTTAAATGAACAGTTAAATTTACATTGTTTTTTATAAACGAAGTATAGAGTATAGGCCGTTTGACAGTCTTTTCTCCATTATATTATTAATTATTCCATTTACCCTGACACCCTGTGGGACTTAGAGAGATATATATAATGGGTTACATTTGGCACCACGGCATGACTACAGACCCTTTATTAGCTTAATATCTTAGGTTCAGGCATCTCCATTGATAGCCCTAAGATGCAGAGATCCAGTTACAAATAGGCACATTGCCTGTGAGTCCGTGGTACAATGGGGGTCATTCCGAGTTGTTCGCTCGCTAGCAGATTTTAGCAGCATTGCACCCGCTAGGCCGCCGCCCTCTGGGGGTGTATCTTAGCTTAGCAGAATAGCGAACGAAAGATTAGCAGAATTGCGAATAGAAACTTCTTAGCAGTTTCTGAGTAGCTCCAGACCTACTCACAGATTGCGATCACCTCAGGCCGTTTCGTTCCTGGTTTGACGTCACAAACACGCCCTGCGTTCGGCCAGCCACTCCCCCGTTTTTCCAGACACTCCCGCGTTTTATCCTGGCACGCCTGCGTTTTTCCGCACACTCCCAGAAAACGGCCAGTTTCCGCCCAGAAACACCCACTTCCTGTCAATCACACTCCGATCACTTCAACGATTAAAATTCTTCGTTCGGACGTGAGTAAATCTACTAAGTTTTGAGCTAAAATACTTAGAGCATGCGCACTGCGTACCATGCGCATGCGCATTTTTGCCTTAATCGCTCCGTTGCGAAAATCGGCAACGAGCGAACAACTCAGAATGACCCACCAATAGCCTAAAGAATCATTTAATATAATTACTATTAGTAGCACTACACAATACAACAGGCAAATGGTTGATGTATGTTATGTACTGTATATCATGTATTTAACACTTGATATTTCATCACATGTGTTTTAAATTCACTATATCGATAGTCAAGTATTTCATAGCAGGCACCTAACATTTTATTACACGTTTTATATTCACCAATGATGACACATTACAATGTTTATCAATGTGTTTCATCAATGTTATAACACAGTAATGAGATTTGAATGTTTAAATAACGCTTGCACAAGGTGTTGTTTTGCATGTATATTTTCAGTTTGTTATTGTTTCCATGACACGACGCACGGCGCAGTGTGGCAACTGTGTATTGTCTCCATGGTAACCTGTTCCCCTCTGTCCACAGCTGCGTCAGAGGCAGGTCCAGGTCACGTGATGACGCGACTTCCGGCTGACGGGTGCCACACGTGACCGGAAGCGCGAACTCCGTGGACCGGACAACGCGGACGCCGCGGGAGATGACGGGGCACAGGTCGGCAAGGTATTTAAGTTGTTATTTTTGGTTTGTCACTTGTTTGCAGTGTCCTGAGGAAGGGGGTCCGACCCCCGAAACATCGATAAATAAACACACATGGCTTTTCTTTAACGACAAGTGTGCAAGACTCTGAGTGCCGCCTACACCCTCCAGCCTGTATTGGGGCCACCTTACCCCTAGGAGGGCACCAGAGCAAATATCCCCACGGGGACAGCAGAGTGCCGGGATATACATATACACACTGCTCAAAAAAATAAAGGGAACACTAAAATAACACATCCTAGATCTGAATGAATGAAATATTCTTATTAAATACTTTGTTCTTTACATAGTTGAATGTGCTGACAACAAAATCACACAAAAATTATCAATGGAAATCAAATTTATTAACCCATGGAGGTCTGGATTTGTAGTCACACTCAAAATTAAAGTGGAAAAACACACTACAGGCTGATCCAACTTTGATGTAATGTCCTCCACGTGCCTGTGTGACCTCCCTACAATGCCTGGGCATGCTCCTGATGAGGTGGCGGATGGCCTCCTGAGGGATCTCCTTCCAGACCTGGACTAAAGCATCTGCCAACTCCTGGACAGTCTGTGGTGCAACGTGACGTTGGTGGATGGAGCGAGACATGATGTCCCAGATGTGCTCAATTGGATTCAGGTTTGGGGAACGGGCGGGCCAGTCCATAGCATCAATGCCTTCATCTTGCAGGAACTGCTGACACACTCCAGCCACATGAGGTCTAGCATTGTCTTGCATTAGGAGGAACCCAGGACCAACTGCACCAGCATATGGTCTCACAAGGGGTCTAAGGATCTCATCTCGGTACCTAATGGCAGTCAGGCTACCTCTGGCGAGCACATGGAGGGCTGTGCGGCCCCCCAAAGAAATACCACCCCACACCATTACTGACCCACTGCCAAACCGGTCATGCTGGAGGATGTTGCAGGCAGCAGAACGTTCTCTTTGGCAACTCCAGACTCTGTCACGTCTGTCACATGTGCTCAGTGAGAACCTGCTTTCATCTGTGAAGAGCACAGGGCGCCAGTGGCGAATTTGCCAATCTAGGTGTTCTCTGGCAAATGCCAAACGTCCTGCACGGTGTTGGGCTGTAAGCAAAACCCCCACCTGTGGACGTCGGGCCCTCATACCACCCTCATGGAGTTTGTTTCTGATCATTTGAGTAGACACATGCACATTTGTGGCTTGCTGGAGGTCATTTTGCTGGGCTCTGGCAGTGCTCCTCCTGTTCGTCCTTGCACAAAGGCGGAGGAAGCGGTCCTGCTGCTGGGTTGTTGCCCTCCTACGGCCTCATCCACGTCTCCTGATGTACTGGCCTGTCTCCTGGTAGTGCCTCCATGCTCTGGATACTACGCTGACATACACAGCAAACCTTCTTGCCACAGCTCGCATTAATGTGCCATCCTGGATGAGCTGCACTACCTGAGCCACTTGTGTGGGTTGTAGACTCCGTCTCATCCTACCACTAGAGTGAAAGCACTGCCAGCTTTCAAAAGTGACCAAAACATCAGCCAGAAAGCATAGGAGCTGAAAAGTGGTCTGTGGTCACCACCTGCAGAACAACTCCTTTATTGGGGGTGTCTTGCTAATTGCCTATAATTTCCACCTGTTGTCTATTCCATTTGCACAACAGCATGTGAAATTAATTGTCAATCAGTGTTGCTTCCTAAGTGGACAGTTTGATTTCACAGAAGTGTGATTGACTTGGAGTTACAATGTGTTGTTTAAGTGTTCCCTTTATTTTTTTGAGCAGTGTATATATATATATATATATATATATATATATACTGGTTATTCTGGCACGGATGCATGTTAATTTAATTAATTGGAGTGCCGGCTGCTGCTGTGGATTGGTGTATATATATATATATATATATACACACACCAATCCACAGCAGCCGGCACTCCAATTGATTAAATCAACTTGCTTCCATGCCAGAATAACCAGCATACAGAATTTACGAAGGCTCTTTTTAATGCAATAAAAGTGTGTATTAACGTACGTTTTGGAGCAAATGCTCAGTCATCAGGACTGTACTAACGACGGAGCGTTTGCTCCAAAACGTGCATTCAAAAGAGCCTCCAGTGTGTTCTTATTCACAAGTTTTATAAAAAATGTTTAATGGGGTTGCCATTTTCCCAGATGATTAGAATAAGAAGAATTAATAGCAATACCTCTTCAGCTTCTAACCAAATTGACTGGCTAATTGACACATTTTTACAAAGTGAATATCATCTGGACTCCCTGCTTGAGGCTAAGAATAAAGTCATGTCTTTAAATAGACAAGATCTTTTATTAAAACAGACATCAAAACAGTGCCCTGATAGGATACATTGGGTTAATAAATTTAACACTCATTCATCTAATATTAACCGGTGCTCGAAAAAATTGTGGCCCATTATTACATCTGACAAAGATCTTGGGTTATCACGGACATCTTTGATGTCATGCTATTCACGCCCAAAAAATCTTAGAGATTTCTTAGTCAAAACGGATACTGTATATCCGAAGTCAGATCTGACAATTGCCAAAAGAATTTTTTGGCAAAGAAACCGAATGGGTGTTTTAAATATCCATGCACTACATGTAGCTTTTTGATAACTGGGGATACGTTTTGTCACCCACATTTGGGAATTAAATACAAGATCCGATACCACTTAACATGTGAAAGCTCCTACGTTGTTTACCAACTTATTTATCCCTGTGGGCTCTTATATATTGGGAAGACACAGAGGAAATTCAAGGAGTGGATGGGAGCACGTAGATCGTCTATACGCCTTGCCATTGCAAGTGGCACTAGTGACCAGCCGGTAGCGCGGCATTTTGTGACAGCTAAACACCCTTTGCATAGCCTCAGATATAGGATGATAGATCACATCCTTCCATTGCGGAGAGGTGGTGATCGTAATGCCCTTTTATTAAAGAGAGAAGCCGAATGGATTCATCGATTGAATGTTATCAATCCAAAGGGTCTAAATGATGCGATTACGTTTTCCTCTTTTGTATAAAAATCATGTCTCATTGCTGCTGCTGGTTCATTTTGAGGGATTATTAATCAGTGCTCATTTATTTGTATTTATGTTTCCCTATGTATTTGCTAATTACTCAGTGAGCATTGGTCTATGCATTACCAATATTGCTGGTTATGTATTGGTGTTTTTGATTGCTGCATCTAGAATTATTGATACATGTATGATAATTGTTCATAATACTGATAGATTTGTATAATGTAACATTGATTGCATCCTCCATTGTCTGTTTTGCACCAAGGCACCCTGACTGTTTGAATCAACACTGCTTTATTGCTTCATTGCTTTATTTATTTAATGCTGGCAACATAATATTTTGGTATACGGAGGTGAATATCTCTCCGTGCGCTTTGTTGTTTACAGATGCCGGGTTGCCATGGTTCTGTTGACGTGCGCCGCGCTGATGCGCGATGACATCACCTTACCGCGCCAGTACTCCGGGACGGATTCCCGCGCCGGAGCTCGCTGCTAATCCACCTGGGATCGTTTGTAGTAAATGTCGGGGGGGATATAAGGTAAGATTTATGTTGTTTGTAACTTGTTCCTGACGAAAATCCATATAGGTTTGAAACGTTGAAGTTCACTACTCCGCTGGTGTCTGTGATTTCTTTATCAAGAGTCTGTGAGTGCCGCACCATTGATTGTCTGCATTTCTATATGTGAGGGCACCAAGACCAATTATTTGCAAGGTGGAGTGCCGGGTTTTATATTGTGTATATATATATATATATATATATATACATATATATATATATATATATATATACTGGACGTAGAAACAGCGATAAGGATGCCACTGCCAGGACCCTGGAGGGACTCACCAGAGCGAGGGTGTCTGTCTGTAGGGAGAGCTGAGCATAATGTTAGGGCTGAAGGGGTCTGCTGCAGTCTGTCTGTCACACACACTTCCTTGTACCTGGCAGTAGGCTGGCCCCAGCACACACAAAACTGCTGGGCTCCTCATTGACGGCGGCAGTGCAGGTGGAAAGAGACAGGGTGGGACGGTCACCAGTGGACAGACTAAATTGACAGGGTTAGAGGGGGGGGGGGGCCTTAGATTATTAAACCGGCGGGCATTGGGGTTTCATATGCGTGCAAGTATGTAGCCTGCCTGCCCCACTGCTCACTCGCCGGCTGCTGTGTATGCTCCTCCCGCTCATCTCCGCCCCCATCCCTGCTGGTCTCCTCACCCGTGGCCCGCTCCTGCCCAGCGTCAATATCATCCTCCTCCATCCTACTCCCCTGCCCGTTGCGAGCATGAGGGAGGGGTGAGCACACTGGGGAGAGGCGCTGGTGCTGCGCTGCTCCTGTAATGTATGGAACGGACAGCGATACTGTTAGGGTCTCCTGCCCTGTGCTGCCACGTCGTCATGGCAACCGGGAGACAAGTGCTAGCGGAGTAACCTGAGCGCAGCTGATACTCCGGTTCGGGTCTTGTGCTGTGCAGTGGTTACAGGCTCTGTGCACGGCAGGGGATCCGGTGCTGGTTTTTGTGCTCACAGTCTGTGAGGTCTGAGTGGGGCGTGGACAGCACCTGCTTTATAAGGCCTCTTCTCAGGTTAAGCAGATGCTGCTGAATCTTTGTTGGTTAGTCAGTTCCTGAAAGTCAGCCAGTACTGTGTAGCTTTGTATTTGTTGTTGCTTACTGCAAATAGGCCTGGGGATTTGGTACTACACTCTGCCAATCCAGACCTAGCAGTAAGACTGGAGTCAGTCGTTTAGCTTGCTGGGGTTCTTTTACTACTCTGTGTACTTAGCAAGTTTGCGGCTGTATTCTAAGACTTGCCTGCCTAAATCCTGTCTCACTGTGCAAGGTGTCAGGTGTCAGTTTAGTGGCAGTAAGCTGAACCTGTGCACTGCAAGTGAGAATTAGGATTGTGGAGACTCTCCTTGTGTCTATCATTCCATCTCTGACCAAGGAGTTTACTGCCACACCCGTTGGTAACCCTTTAGGGTTTTGCTGTTGCCCTTAGCAACAGCATTTCGGGTTCTCTACGTATTAAAACACAACATCTTGCTTTTCTCATCTGAGCATTACTAATACTAGGGAGACACCCAGTTCCTTAGCCTCTGGGCTTCTCTGTTCACTTTGTGTGTATTTTGTTACCCTATCACCTTCTGTGTACGTAATGTCATATTCCCCAGTCTGTCTGTGAGTTCATTTGTTTTGCATACCTATCCGTTCAGACACCAGTACATTCCTGCAGGCACTGGTGTGCATAACAGTTCAAACACCAGTGCATTCCTGCAGGCACTGGAGTGCATAACAGTTCTGACACCAGTACATTCCTGCAGGCACTGGTGTGCATAAAATATTCAGCAGCCTAATACTCCTGTTGAAATTTTGTGGGAATATGGAGCATACCCCTCAAAATACGTTGCAACAGGTGGTCGATCAGGTGCAGGTCCTGACTCGACAATTTAATGATTTGTCCATTAAAATGCACACCTCCCAGGCCGCTGGTGGAGCTCCCGCAGCAGCAGCACCTTCAGGGGTTAAGGAGCCGAAAGTAAATCTCCCGGATCGTTTTTCTGGAGATCGCTCGCAGTTCTTTTGTTTCAAGGAGAGCTGCAAGCTATACTTCCGGCTTAGGCCTCAGTCTTCTGGGTCGGAGATTCAGCGGGTGGGCATAGTGATTTCCTTGCTACAAGGAGACCCACAGGTCTGGGCATATGGGTTGCAGCCTGACTGTCCGTCGCTTAAAAGTGTTGATGCTTCTTTTACGGCACTGGGCATGTTGTATGATGACCCTGACAAGACGGCCTCAGCCGAGGCTCAGATTTCGATCCTTAAGCAAGGGCGAAGGCCAGTTGAGGTTTACTGTACGGAGTTTCGGAGGTTGGCCCATGATACCCAGTGGAATGACCCAGCCCTGAGACACCAGTACGAAGAGGTCTTTCTAACCAGATAAAGGACCAACTGGTACAATATCCCTTGCCTGATAGCTTGGATCAGCTCATGCAGTTATCCATCCGGGTGGATAGACGGCTGAGAGAGCGTAGGCTTGAAAGGGAGACTGAGGTTTCCTTCTTTCCCAAGGGAACCTCAGACTCTGAGGAATTTTCCGAGGAGCCTATGCAGATTGGGGCTACCCACCTCTCCTCGCATGAGACGACGCGGAGGAGACAGCAGGGGTTGTGTTTGTACTGTGGGAATAAAGGTCATGTGGTAGTATCATGCCCAGAAAAGCCGGAAAACTTCAGGGCCTGAGGGTGATGGGAAATATCCTGTCAGGCCAGAAGTCAGAATTTCCCAAGAAGACTTTTATCATTTTGGTGACCTTGAAGATCCTCGGTCAAACTGTCAAGACTGAGGCCTTTGTGGACAGTGGGGCCGACGGGGTTTTTATGGACCGCCAATTCGCCCTGAAACACTCTGTTCCCTTAGTACCCTTGGCATCGGAAATTGAGATTTGTGGGTTAAACGGGGAACCATTATCCCAAGGTAAAATTACCTCTTGCACTAGCCAGATTTCTTTGTTTATTGGAGCCACACACTCTGAAAAATTGTCCTTTTATGTGACTGTCTGTACTTTTGCCCCATTGGTGTTGGGGTTACCCTGGTTAAGGGCCCACAATCCTCAATTTGACTGGGTCTCTGGGGAGATTCTTAGTTGGGGTACTGATTGTTTCAGGAGTTGCTTGAGCCTTCCAGTCAGGCTCTCGCAGCTAAGTTTGCCAGGATTGCCAGGGTGTTATGCAGATTTTGCGGACGTGTTCTCCAAAAAAGTTGCAGAGGTACTACCTCCCCATCGCCCCTATGACTGTGCCATTGATTTGTTGCCAAATGCTAAGCTTCCCAAGAGCAGGTTGTACTCCCTGTCACGTCCTGAGACTCAGGCTATGGCAGAGTACATTCAGGAGAACTTGGCTAAGGGATTTATCAGACCTTCACAGTCTCCAGTTGGGTCGGGGTTCTTCTTCGTGGGTAAAAAGGACGGTTCGTTGCGACCCTGCATCGACTTCAGGGAATTGAACCGTATCACGATTAAAAACTCATACCCACTGCCTCTCATTTCGGTCTTGTTTGACCAGCTTCGTACTGCCACCATTTTTTCTAAGATTGACCTACGCGGTGCGTACAATCTAATCCGAATAAGAGAGGGGGATGAATGGAAGACTGCCTTTAATACCCACTCAGGGCATTATGAATATTTGGTGATGCCTTTTGGGCTCTGTAATGCCCCGGCAGTCTTCCAGGATTTCATGAATGATGTGCTCAGGGAATATTTGGATAGATTCTTAGTTGTATACTTAGATGACATCCTAATCTTCTCCCATTCCCTGGAGGAACATCGGAAGCATGTACGCTTAGTCCTCCAGAAACTCAGAGACCACCGGCTTGGGGCGAAGCTGGAGAAGTGCGAATTTGAAGTTCAGCAAATCGCATTTCTAGGATATATTATCTCCCCAGAAGGTTTCCAAATGGAGGGTTCCAAGGTACAGGCAGTCCTGGATTGGGTGCAGCCCACTAGTTTGAAGGCGCTTCAGCGTTTCCTGGGCTTTGCGAATTTTTATAGACGATTTATCGCTGGATTTTCGTCTATAGTGGCGCCCTTGGTGGCACTCACTAAGAAAGGGGCGGATGTTGCTCACTGGTCTTGTGAGGCTAAAGCGGCTTTTGCCCGTCTCAAAAGGGCATTTGTATCGGCCAAGGTGCTGCGACACCCAGATCCAGAGCGTCCTTTTGTGGTGGAGGTGGATGCCTCTGAGATGGGTATTGGGGCAGTGCTTTCTCAGATGGGAGTGTCTGATAATCGCCTTCATCCCTGTGCTTACTTTTCCCGTAAATTTTCGCCTGCCGAGATGAATTATGACGTGGGTAACCGGGAATTGTTGGCTATTAAGGATGCACTCGAGGAGTGGAGACACTGGCTTGAGGGGGCTAAGTTTGTGGTCTCAATTCTCACCGACCATAAGAATCTGGCATATTTAGAGTCAGCGAAGTGTCTCAATGCCAGGCAGGCACGATGGGCTTTGTTTTTAGCTCGCTTTAATTTTTTGATAACATATCGCCCTGGGTCAAAAAACATCAAGGCTGATGCGCTCTCGCAGAGTTTTGCTCCAATCCAGGAGACCACCGAGGAGCCGTTGCCCATTGTGTCCCCATCATGTATTAAAGTGGGCATTACCCAGGACCTCTTATCATTAGTCCTTAGAGCACAGGAGCAGGCTCCTCCAGACCTTCCGGTAGGTCTTTTGTTTGTGCCTCCTAGGTTAAGACAGCGAGTGTTCCTGGAATTCCATGCCAAGAAGTCGGCAGGTCACCCGGGTATTGCCAGAACTCGGGAGTTGCTATCTAGGGCGGTGTGGTGGCCCTCGGTGGCTAAGGATGTGGATCAGTGGGTTCGGGCATGTGACATCTGTGCCCGAAATAAGACTCCTAGAGGGGTTCCTGTTGGCCCATTACATCCACTCTCTATCCCATCTAAGCCACTGACCCACATTTCAATGGATTTTGTGGTGGACTTGCCCAAATCCTCGGGGATGACAGCCATCTGGGTTGTCGTTGACAGGTTTTCGAAGATGGCGCACTTCGTTCCACTGGTTGGGCTGCCATCGGCCAGACGCCTGTCTGAATTATTTATGCTGCATGTTGTGCGTCTCCACGGGTTGCCACTTGATGTGGTCTCTGACCGCGGATCCCAGTTTGTGGCCAAATTCTGGAGGGCATTTTGTTCCGATCTCCAGATTTCTGTCAGCTTGTCGTCAGGCTACCATCCGCAGTCTAATGGGCAGACTGAAAGGGTGAACCAGTCCTTGGAGCAGTTCCTCAGGTGTTATGTCTCCAAGTGTCAGACTGACTGGGTTGCTCATCTGTCCATGGCGGAGTTTGCCTATAACAACGCGGCTCACTCTGCTACAGGGATCTCTCCCTTCCTTTGTGTGTATGGGCATCATCCTAAGGCCAATTCTTTTGACCCCCTGGACTCCACGCCTGGTGGTTCCTCTGTGGTTTCGGTCCTTAGAGGTATTTGGCGGAAAGTGAAGAAAGCCCTTCTGTCTGTGTCATTAGTGACCAAAAGGGTTTTTGATAAGCGGAAAAGACCCTGCAGCTTCAAATTAGGAGACTTCGTCTGGTTGTCTACCAAGAATTTGAAGTTGAGACAGCCATCTCATAAGTTAGGCCCCCGGTTCATCGGCCCTTATAAGATCACCAGGGTTATCAATCCGGTGGCATTTCAGTTAGATCTGCCCCGTTCTTTGGGTATCAATAAAACATTTCATTGTTCCCTTTTAAAACGGGCGATTAGTAATCCTTCTTCCAGTGGAAGACCTTCCCCTCTTCTGATACGTGGCCAGAGGGAGTTTGTTGTTGAAAGGATTCTTGACTCCAAGATGGTTCGGGGTCGGCTGTCATTTTTGGTGCACTGGAAGGGGTATGGCCCGGAGGAGCGGTCGTGGGTGCGCAGTTGTGATCTTCATGCCCCCAGACTGATACGCTCTTTCTTCTCGCAGTTCCCCGATAAACCCGGTGGTAGGGGTTCTTTGACCCCTCGTCAGAGGGGGGGTACTGTTAGTGTCTCCTGCCCTGTGCTGCCACGTCGTCATGGCAACCGGGAGACAAGTGCTAGCGGAGTAACCTGAGTGCAGCTGATACTCCGGTTCGGGTCTTGTGCTGTGCAGTGGTTACAGGCTCTGTGCACGGCAGGGGATCCGGTGCTGGTTTTTGTGCTCACAGTCTGTGAGGTCTGAGTGGGGCGTGGACAGCACCTGCTTTATAAGGCCTCTTCTCAGGTTAAGCAGATGCTGCTGAATCTTTGTTGGTTAGTCAGTTCCTGAAAGTCAGCCAGTACTGTGTAGCTTTGTATTTGTTGTTGCTTACTGCAAATAGGCCTGGGGATTTGGTACTACACTCTGCCAATCCAGACCTAGCAGTAAGACTGGAGTCAGTCGTTTAGCTTGCTGGGGTTCTTTTACTACTCTGTGTACTTAGCAAGTTTGCGGCTGTATTCTAAGACTTGCCTGCCTAAATCCTGTCTCACTGTGCAAGGTGTCAGGTGTCAGTTTAGTGGCAGTAAGCTGAACCTGTGCACTGCAAGTGAGAATTAGGATTGTGGAGACTCTCCTTGTGTCTATCATTCCATCTCTGACCAAGGAGTTTACTGCCACACCCGTTGGTAACCCTTTAGGGTTTTGCTGTTGCCCTTAGCAACAGCATTTCGGGTTCTCTACGTATTAAAACACAACATCTTGCTTTTCCCATCTGAGCATTACTAATACTAGGGAGAAACCCAGTTCCTTAGCCTCTGGGCTTCTCTGTTCACTTTGTGTGTATTTTGTTACCCTATCACCTTGTGTACGTAATGTCATATTCCGCAGTCTGTCTGTGAGTTCATTTGTTTTGCATACCTATCCGTTCAGACACCAGTACATTCCTGCAGGCACTGGTGTGCATAACAGTTCAAACACCAGTGCATTCCTGCAGGCACTGGAGTGCATAACAGTTCTGACACCAGTACATTCCTACAGGCACTGGTGTGCATAACAGATACAGCTGTCCTGCACATACAGTATCAAGGCAGCCAGTCGAGGTGGATGCGGACCGCGTGCGCCCACAGGGCAAATGCGCTGTGGACAAAGCATCGTCTGCCCACACCTAGTTACGGCTCTGCTCCATTGGTAACATTTCCCTCCACAAAATGCACTCCATTTACTACAACTGTCTGTTTCCTATCCTGCAACCAGGTTCTTATACATTTAACTGTTTTATAATCCAATCCCACGCTTTCTACTTTATTTAGCTGTCTGTGATGTGGGACAGTGTCAAATGCCTTACTAAAGTCTAGATATACTACATCTATGCACCCCATAAATGTACTTTCATCTACCTTAATTTTATGAATGTCCTTGCAACTTAACTGTGGCCCCTTCCCTTCTCCTTCTGTAGTGAATGCTGAGCAAAAATAATTATTTGGATGATCTTCTTTTGCCTTGTCTCCACCAAATCCTCTCTCTGTCTTACGTATTATTATTGCTCCATTTTCACTTATATAAAAGTTTTGCACCCTTTTTCCACTGACTTGGTCATTTACTCTTCAGCTTCTGCCTTTGCACACAGAAATCACTGGTGCAGCGGCCATTTTCCTGGTGATTTGTGCGTGTGCAATAGAAAAGTCACTGGAAACGTGGCACAGGCACCATGTTCCTGGAGACCTGCGAATGCACAGTATACTCTGACACAAAGCCAGAGTCTAATTCACTGCTAAAGAGGAGAGGGCCCACACAGAGCCTGCACACAGGTCCTCTCCTCTCTAAGGGCTGGTGTGCAGGATCTGAGCGACCCCCCCTCCCCCCCCTTTCTCTCATGTTGGCACATGTTCATGGTGCCAGAGCCTATAGCACGTACACATTTTTCCAGGACATTGGTGCCTACACCATTTTCTAGGAGGTTTCTTTGGAGGTGACTGCAGTCGCCTCACAGGGTAAAATATTGAATGGGGGCAGGGTCTGCGGTGTGGACTCCCCTATACCCAAGGGTCAGTGTGTACTGCCCCCAAACACAAGTAGAACATACAGAACCCACACAGATAGGACCCTGGTTGGAAACGAAGACATGATATTAGCGGTGTGAGTCATTGACCAGCATGGAGGTCGGCAGGCCCTCCACACTGAATGTTACTGTGCTGGACATGGCTGCGTTCACATTGGTGGGCTAATTCTGCATTTACATTTTCTTTATGGTATATATTTGTACAAAGTACTGTATGTGTATTAGTACATCACATATCATATTCCTACTGTAACTTACAGCAGCAACCAGCAGCTCTCTAGGCAGCCGTAGCTGGTATTTCTAGTCCAGCAACATCTAGAAAGTCAGAGGCCTCCTACTGCTGGTATATACAGAACCGTGGCTCTATAATGTACTCACACACTTTCACATTCTTCACATTTTCTTTTCTTACATAATGGAAACTGGTTTCTGCTTTACAGTGGTTTCTGGTTGAAGTCCAAGGGATCTATACATCAAGTAGACCGGAAGCTTCCATTGCCTGTCACCGCAACAGAAGCATTTTATCTGGCTAAATATAAAAAAAATAATCACTGGGCAGCAGCGGCCGGCAGCAGTAAGTATAGACGTTACACGGCACCAGCCAGTGGGTGAGCCGGCATTGCTGGGTCACATCGGAGCAATAGGGATTTGTTACAAAAATATAAATAAAATATAAATACATGTGTTATAAAATGGTATAAAATATTTGAACAGCTTTCTAAGAAGAAATAACGCTTTATACGAGTAATGAAGCATTTGTCTCTTGCTGCAACATCTGCTGTAACTGTCTGGAGATAGCTGTCCTTCCTAGGAGAAATAATAAATAGTGGGCAAGCTATAACAGAAGGGCCCGTGTGATGGCCTTGTATGGCTTGAAAATGGCAAGAATCCCCAAATATAGCACAAATGGCAGTACATGATGGGCACAGCTGCACCTTCCAGGCCATCCGGCAGACTGGGGCCTGGGTACTCTGATTCACCCCACACTTCTGCCAGGGTGCCTGGGTGCTTTCTCTCATTGTGCCTGGGTGCTGTTGTTACTCAAATGTGGCAAGGTTTCTGGAAAGCAGAGAAAGCAGATAGTGACATTTTGGAGGAGTAGAACTGGTCAGGGCAGGACAGTGCCAAAGCATGGCAGCCCCACTGCTCCCTGAGCTTGGGATGTCACGATGTCAAGGAACCAGCATCAAGAACAGGTCCTTAGGATGCATCCTGTGGCTCTCCAGGCAGCAGGGCATTCCTTGAGGCACCTAGAAAACTAGAGACAGATACTGTTGGGATAACAACCATGCCGCCGCCTTGGCGTTGCACCCAGGGTCAGGATTCCAATTAGTCTTGTTTAGGAATTAAGAAATATATGGGTAAGTGCTCACATGCAGGGCTCTCTTCTCTCATGTGCTTCTCCTCCTCTTACTTATACTATCATCTACTCCGCCGCCCTGCTACTTATGTCATGATCGCTGATGCAGCAATGTTTATACAATTTTCTTGTCCTAAATTGTCTTGTACTGTAAATCATTGTTTTCTTGTTTCGATCATTTGTTTATATACTATGTTAGGCGCTGCGAAACCCTTGTGGCGCCATATAAATAAACAATAATAATAATGTGGGTACACGCTCTGAGAAGGAGGTTACAATATATATATATATATATATATGTATACATAGCAGCAAAGACGGTGCGGCACTCCAATCCACCCAGAACTAAATGTATAGTACAACGTTTCAATGCCCTTTAATAATGTGGCATTTTTGTCAGGTAATTGATTACCTGACGAAAATGCCACATTATTAAAAGGGCATTGAAACGTTGTACTATACATTTAGGCCCTCATTCTGAGTTGTTCGCTCGCTAGCTACTTTAGCAGCAGTGCACACGCTAAGCCGCCGCCCTCTGGGAGTGTATCTTAGCTTAGCAGAATTGCGAACGAAAGATTAGCAGAATTGCGAATAGAAATTTCTTAGCAGTTTCTGAGTAGCTCCAGACCTACTCCTACACTGCGATCAGTTCAGTCAGTTTCGTTCCTGGTTTGACGTCACAAACACACCCAGAGTTCGGCCAGACACTCCCCCGTTTCTTCAGACACTCCCGCGTTTTTCCCAGAAACGCCAACGTTTTTCCGCACACTCCCATAAAACGTCCAGTTTCCACCCAGAAACACCCACTTCCTGTCAATCACACTCCGATCACCAGAACGATGAAAAATCTTCGTTACGCCCTGAGTAAAATACCAAACTTTTGTGCTAATTTACTTGGCGCAGGCGCATTGCGAACATTGCGCATGCGCAGTTTGCGACTAATCGCTCCGTAGCAAAAAAAACTAACGAGCGAACAACTCGGAATGACCCCCTTAGTTCTGTGTGCAAATCATTGGAGTGCCGCACCGTCTTTGCTGCAAATTCGTCCTCATGTGGAGGCACCCAGTGTTTTATCTCCTCAAGTGGCTGTGCCAGACCCCTGCCTATTGTCTATATATATATATATATATATATATATATATATATATATACAGTATATATATATATATATATATATACAGTATATATATATATATATATATATATACTGACGTCACACTGCGGCCAGGAACACAGCACAGGGCGGCCAGGAGCGCAGGGCGGGCAGGAGGGAGCGCGGTGTGACATCAGCACGTCACATCGCGAGCTGGCCGGTTCTGGATGGGGCTGTGTCTCGGCAGCGCGACTGTCCATTACCCCCAGGAATTTCATTTTTACCCCATTTGGGGTAATTTACCCCTGTTCCCTGACCACTGCCTTAACTAATCTTTAATGCATACTTGCCTACCCTCCCGGCGGAACGGCTTCCAAAAATTTGGTGGCACTCACGGCGCCAAGGTCGGCAAGTCTCCTGCATCACCTGCCAGCTGATTGCACCCCCTCCCTCCTCTGCCATCCACAACAGAGCACAAGTGGGTCGTCCAAGGGGACCCAATGACACCTTTCGCGCTGAATTGCATCATCATAATCCCTCCCCTGCTATACAGATCCTGTTTTCTAGGCACTGTATAGCGGGAGGCGGCGCAATCATGCCACCACGCCCCTGAACAGCCTGCCTTCACCCTGGCCACACCCCCTATGCACTGACCAGGCTGCAAAGTAGAGTTTCTGATGCAGGATGGCCTGACAGTCTAAGGCACGGGACATGTACTAAACAGTGATAAAAGTGGAGAAGTGAGCCAGTGGAGAAGTTGCCCATGGCAACCACTCAGCTGCTCTGTATACTTTTATAGTATGCAAATTATAAATGTTACGTCAATGCTGATTGGTTGCCATGGGCAACTTCTCCACCGGATCACTTCTCCGCTTTTATCACTGCTTAGTGCATGTCCCGCTAAGTGTGTTGCGTTCATGTCTATATTGTCTTCATAGAAAAACACACGTCTGAGGAGCTTGTAGGTGTGTCTAACATAAGGACTCTCCTCATTATTGTAACTGTCTGGGAAATTCCCGCTTCTGGTTAGTTACTGTGAATGTCAGCAGTGAGACCCTGATACAGGTAAGCTGGCAGGTACAATGGGAGAATGTGTTGCATGCAGTATCAGGGAGAGCAATGCAGGTCTACGGAAGTAAAGGGTCCACTAATTCCTGTTTTGGGGGTTATTATTGCCTTCTAATAATGTCATGTTTCCTGTCAATCACTCACCGATCAACAGAGCGACAGAAAAGCGCCGCACGAACAACAGGAAAACTGCTACGTTTTTAGTTAAATAACTAAGCGCATGTGCCCTGCGCACAATGCGCATGCGCATTTAGCAACAAATCGCAGCATAGCGAAAATCGGCAACGAGCGAACAACTGGGAATGACCACCATAGTCCGAACACTTCATACTTATGTTTTAAATTATATAAAGAAGGTACTATAGAGCAGGAAAACAGTCATATGTGCCATTCAGGAACAGGACAAGTTGACAATATCATGTTTGGGGTCAAAATGTTCAGAAGAACGTGCGTAATAATCCGGTAGCTGTGGGTAAATTATCGCACTTTGCAACAATTAGTTATGATCAATGGGGGTCATTCCGAGTTGATCGCTCGCTAGCAGTTTTTAGCAGCCGTGCAAACACATTGAGCAAACAGCGGTGAGCCCACTGGGGAGTGTATTTTCGCTTTGCAGAAGTGCGAACGCTTGTGCAGCAGAGCGCCTGCAAAATCTTTTTGTGCAAAACAAGACCAGCCCTGTAGTTACTCTTCGTGTGCGTTGATTCTAACGACGGAGGGACGGCTTTTGACGTCACACACCTGCATAGCGAATGCCCAGCCACTCCTATATTTTTCTAAGCACTCCATGAAAACGGTCAGTTGACACCCAGAAATGCCCTCTTCATGTCAATCTTCCTGCGTTCAGCTGTGCGACTGGAATGTTTGTTACACTCTGAGCAAACCCACGATGCTCATTGTACCCATACGACGCGCCTGCGCATTGCGGTGCATATGCATGCGCAGAAATGCCAATTTTTTGCCTGATCACTGCGCTGCGAACAACAGCAGCTAGCGATCAACTCAAAATGACTCCGCATGTTAGAGTATAAAGTCACATCGATAAGAACAAAGGACTTCCAGCACAAGCATTTAGGCGGGAACCCAGTGGCTAACATCTGTAACAGCATCCCAAGATTAAACATCTCCCAATGTTTGAACTGACCAATGATCCACGGTGAATTGAAAACATCCCACCCCTGGACCAATGGAATAAGATGAAACTCATTGTTGTATACACCCATTATTTTACTGTATAAGATAGTGACCCAGACTCAGGTAGCTGACTCTCTCATACATTCACACACACACACACACACACACACACACACACACACACACACACACACACGGACGGTTCTATGATTTGTGGCGCCCCGGGCAAAATATGGGGGCGTGGCTTCGATTGGGGGCGTGGTCAGCGCGCTGAAAGAAAAAATAAAAATAAATAAAAAGTATACTTACCATCCCCGTTCCTGATCCAGACCCCCTCTGCCGGCGGCGCCGCTCTTCTCCTCTCCTCCTCTCTTCTGTTCTCTTCGATCTATGGGAGAGACGTTATTACGTCTCTCCCATAGAACAGCATAGACACTAGAGGTCAATTATGACCCCTAGTGTCTGTGCCACTATGCTGTGCGGTGCGCGATGACGTCATCGCGCATCGCACAGCAAAGGTCCTCTAGACGAAGGGAAACTAGACCGTAGCGTCTAGTTTCCCTTCATGGAGAGGACCTTTGCTGTGCGGTGCGCGATGACGTCATCACGCACCGCACAACTAAGGTCCTCTCCATGAAGGGAAACTAGACGCTACGCGTCTGGTTCCCTTCAAAGCGGGGGGGCACAGCAGGGCACTACGGGGGGCACAGTGGCGGATCTTGCCCTGGTGCGGCGCCCTCCGGATGGCGCCGGCGCCCTCCGGAAGGCGGCACCCCGGGCAAAAGTACCGCTTGCCCGTGGCAAGAACCGCCACTGCACGCACACACACACACACACACACACACACACACACACACACACACACACACACACACACACGAAGTCTCCTATCTGATGACTGGCTGCCTGGAACCAGGGAAACTTGCGTATGTATATTGGCTGTAATTGTAACTCTCTTATTTAAACACGCTTGTGTGTTATACCTGCATTTGTGTTTTATATCTGTAATGGTGTTTAATACTTGTACTTGCTAAATGAAATCTGATTGTGCATTGGAACACAATTATCAGTATATGATACCGTACACTCTTTTATTAACGTATTAGCGTGCATATAACTGCACCAGGGGTGTGTTACGCAAATAGACGCAGCTTGCGTCCGCAGAAAACTATTTTGCATTGCTTTAAAATATAGTGACTTTTACAGTTGGGGGCTCGTATCCAGACACCACGTCCTCATATTATATGCAAAATAAGCGTACTTTGGTTTATCAACAAAGGGTGGACGGATGCGTCATTAAGATTCTTTTTGTATTACTCAAACATCTGATGTTGATAAACCATGTCCGTTTTTGCGCTATCATAGAGGTGCTGGTGCGAATCTAGGGACAATAAATTTCTTTGGTGCTTTTGGGAGCGACAAAGACGCATAATATTGCAAGTGTTAAAAGTGTACTGTATATTGTTGCCATTGGTTTAAGAAAGTTATATTGTATCAAATTCAGTTTGGATTGTTTGACTGCTAAAGTACACAGATATATTATTCAAGCAGCAATAGAATTATGTTTTATTGTTAGTTTCATTTGAAAATATGTGGTAATTATCTACGCAACGGTGTGCACTAGCATGTGGCGATGCACGAGCGCGTAAAAAGATGCACACGTGACTCGGTACGCAAGTACATATATAAGTTAAGATTTACTTAAGTTATAACAAAAGAGAGAGAGTTAGTGTTTGAGTGTGTCCTGGCCGCATGGCTTAAAGACTCCATTTTGGATTCAAGCACATGGCTTGGAGGGGGAGGAACAGGCAGCCATTTTAAGTCTGACACAGTTACAGTAACAAATAGCAAATATCACCTGTTGTTCATGCTGTACAAATTAGCATTAGTCTTATCATAAACCAACATAACTTAAAGTCACTTCCTATCCACTTATGATTTCACAATTAACCTTCAGCTGTTCCTAAACTACACATCACAATAAGCCATTGTTAAACAATCCATTACCTTTGCCACAATTAAACACATATATACAAATCCATCACCATTTAAAACTACCAACGAATGCAACTAGTCTATGCCATAGTCAATTAGAGATGGTGTTTCAATTAGACCTAGTGAGATTGATATTTAGCTTGATATAGCAAATCCATTCTGGTCAAACTGCTTTCATGCAGATAGCACCCAAAGACCCAGAGCTTCATGTGTCCTGCCAGTCTCAGAACTAAAGACCAGGGGCAGTATTTGCACAGGAAATGGTCACAGGCTTATGGTGTGACTAGGCCCATTGTTACCTGAGCCAGGCTATTTGATATGCTAATGACCATGTCCAACTGCCTTAAGACAAGAGTACTTAGAGTACATGTGTTGAGATGCAATTAAATAGCTACTCTGGAAGCTTCATTCAGTCTACACACATATAAAAAAAATATATGTTTCATAGAGTGTATTAAATTAATGTGTGTGTATATATATATATATATTTAGTTATATATTAATATATAAATATATATATTATACGTTTTGCAAGATAACTATCCAATCTGAAACAGAGTGTTAAATTATAGTCAATAGCTATATTAATTGAAGTGTAATACAGTACCTCTAGGAAAATGCTATCGGTCACTGGTAAATGATTCCCTTTTCTGTACAGAAAAATATTGTTTGTGCAAACTGTTGATTGAATAGTATGAGTGCATGATCCGGAGAGGTACCGAAGTGTGACACTGATTCCAAGAGAGGTTCGGTGGCGTGGCTGCTTGCTACCGTACGTTATAAGGAAAGGTGTGGGATTGCAGCCTATTGGAAATCAATACCCAGGTGTTGGGGGTATGTCCTAGTTAAATTGCCTCTGGCATCGTACGACACACAGATAATAAGTACCTGTGTGTCGTGCGAGTGGACCGCACGGTTGTGTATGATACGGATTGCTTATCATACGCATACGTGATTTGTGTAAATAAGGAACACTGATGTTCTCTTCTCAGTTAAAGTTCCAGGTGGAAGTCCACTGGATGGGGTAGTGACGTTTCTCACCCAGAATTCTAGTGGAACGAAACCAGTGTAGGGGCCCACACTAAAGACACAGCCTGCTAATGGGGTGGTGACATTTCCCATCCAGAACATTGACAGGACGTGGTATAATTAGTGTGAAGGAGTGGAGGGCAGCATTGGCTTTTGGTAATGTTTTGGTACAAATGACGATGAATGAGAGAATATCATTCCCAGTGATTGGTAGTTTTGATCCTGAGGTATTGCAGGTAGTACAAAAACAAATATGTCTGATCAAATCATGTAAGTTGAGAATGAAACATAATGACTGTTTAAATTTGAGGCAACAGGAAAGTGAGATACAAAAAGACAAAAGTAATGCAGAAAAGGTGAAAGCAAGTGCACCACCACCTCCGTATGTAGATAAAAAAAAGTTACAGTCACTAGTAGTGATGAGCAGGTTCGGATCCTCGGAATCCGACCCGCCCGAACTTCACCTTTTTTTTACACGGGTCCGAGCGACTCGGATCCTCCCGCCTTGCTCGGTTAACCCGAGCGCGCCCGAACGTCATCATCCCGCTGTCGGATTCTCGCGAGACTCGGTTTCTATATAAGGAGCCGCGCGTCGCCGCCATTTTCACACGTGCATTGAGATTGATAGGGAGAGGACGTGGCTGGCGTCCTCTCCATTATAGTAGAACACAGAGTGACTTAGTTAGTTATAATTGTGGGGAGGATTGGGGACGGGGAGCAGCTGTTAGGGAGTACAGTGCAGGGTTTTGATTATACCACCAGTGAGTTTAATCCTTTGTTTCTCTGCCTGAAAAAAACGCTCCGACCACCATATCTGTGCTCACTCAGTGTGCTGCACTGCTGCATGATATATCTGTGCTGAGTGCACTGCTCTGCTCACACTGCCTAATTGTGGGGACTGGGGAGCAGTTATAGCAGGAGTACAGTGCACAGTTTTGCTGACAGTGACCACCAGTCCAGTATACGTTTGGCTGCCTGAAAAACACTCCTGTGTTTTTTTTTCTTCATACTAGTTTAGCAGTCTGCTGACAGTGTCCACCAGGTCCGTTATACAGTATATTATATATATAAGCAGCAGTACGGTAGGCCACGGCTGTACCTACCTCTGTGTCGTCAGTGCACTCGTCGTCCATAAGTAATATATTACTATACTATCCATCCATCTACATTGTATACCTGTGGTGTTTTTTTTTTCTTCATACTAGTTTAGCAGTCTGCTGACAGTGTCCACCAGGTCCGTTATACAGTATATTATATATATGTTATGCACACCAGTGCCTGCAGGAAAGTATTGGTGTCAGAACTGTTATGCACTCCAGTGTCTGCAGGAATGTACTGGTGTTTGAACTGTTATGCAAAACAAATGGACTCACAGACAAACTGGGGAATATGACATAACGTACACAGAAGGTGATAGGGTAACAAAATACACACAAAGTGAACAGAGAAGCCCAGAGGCTAAGGAACTGGGTATATCCCTTGTATTAGAACTGCTCAGATAGAAAAAGCAAGATGTTGTGTTTTAATACGTAAAGAACCCGAAATGCTGTTGCTAAGGGCAACAGCAAAACCCTAAAGGGTTACCAACGGGTGTGGCAGTAAACTCCTTGGTCAGAGATGGAATGATAGACACAAGGAGATTCTCCACAATCCTAATTCTCACTTGCAGTGCACAGGTTTTAGCTTACTGCCACTAAACTGACCCCTGACACCTAGCACAGTGAGACAGGATTAGACAGGCAAGTCTTAGAATACAGCCGCAAACTTGCTAAGTTCACAGAGTAGTAACAGAACCCCAGCAAGCTAAACGACTGACTCCAGTCTTACTGCTAGGTCTGGATTGGCAGAGTGTAATACCAAATCCCCAGGCCTATTTGCAGTAAGCAACAAACAAATACAAAGCTACACAGTACTGGCTAACTTTCATGAACTGACTAACCAACAAGGATTCAGCAGCATCTGCTTACTCTGAAAAGAGGCCTTATAAAGCAGGTACTGTCCACGCCCCACTCAGACCTCACAGACTGTGAGCACAAAAACCAGCACCGGATCCCCTGCCGTGCACAGAGCCTATAACCACTGCACAGCAAAAGACCCGAACCGGAGTATCAGCTGCGCTCAGGTCACTCCACCAGCACTTGTCTCCCGGTTGCCATGACGACGTGGCAGCACAGGGCAGGAGACCCTAACAGTACCCCCCCTCTGACGAGGGGTCAAAGAACCCCTACCACCGGGTTTATCGGGGAACTGCGAGAAGAAAGAGCGTATCAGTCTGGGGGCATGAAGATCACAACTGCGCACCCACGACCGCTCCTCCGGGCCATACCCCTTCCAGTGCACCAAAAATGACAGCCGACCCCGAACCACCTTGGAGTCAAGAATCCTTTCAACAACAAACTCCCCCTGGCCACGTATCAGAAGAGGGGAAGGTCTTCCACTGGAAGAAGGATTACTAATCGCCCGTTTTAAAAGGGAACAATGAAATGTTTTATTGATACCCAAAGAACGGGGCAGATCTAACTGAAATGCCACCGGATTGATAACCCTGGTGATCTTATAAGGGCCGATGAACCGGGGGCCTAACTTATGAGATGGCTGTCTCAACTTCAAATTCTTGGTAGACAACCAGACGAAGTCTCCTAATTTGAAGCTGCAGGGTCTTTTCCGCTTATCAAAAACCCTTTTGGTCACTAATGACACAGACAGAAGGGCTTTCTTCACTTTCCGCCAAATACCTCTAAGGACCGAAACCACAGAGGAACCACCAGGCGTGGAGTCCAGGGGGTCAAAAGAATTGGCCTTAGGATGATGCCCATACACACAAAGGAAGGGAGAGATCCCTGTAGCAGAGTGAGCCGCGTTGTTATAGGCAAACTCCGCCATGGACAGATGAGCAACCCAGTCAGTCTGACACTTGGAGACATAACACCTGAGGAACTGCTCCAAGGACTGGTTCACCCTTTCAGTCTGCCCATTAGACTGCGGATGGTAGCCTGACGACAAGCTGACAGAAATCTGGAGATCGGAACAAAATGCCCTCCAGAATTTGGCCACAAACTGGGATCCGCGGTCAGAGACCACATCAAGTGGCAACCCGTGGAGACGCACAACATGCAGCATAAATAATTCAGACAGACGTCTGGCCCAACGCCCAACCAGTGGAACGAAGTGCGCCATCTTCGAAAACCTGTCAACGACAACCCAGATGGCTGTCATCCCCGAGGATTTGGGCAAGTCCACCACAAAATCCATTGAAATGTGGGTCCATGGCTTAGATGGAATAGAGAGTGGATGTAATGGGCCAACAGGAACCCCTCTAGGAGTCTTATTTCGGGCACAGATGTCACATGCCCGAACCCACTGATCCACATCCTTAGCCACCGAGGGCCACCACACCGCCCTAGATAGCAACTCCCGAGTTCTGGCAATACCCGGGTGACCTGCCGACTTCTTGGCATGGAATTCCAGGAACACTCGCTGTCTTAACCTAGGAGGCACAAACAAAAGACCTACCGGAAGGTCTGGAGGAGCCTGCTCCTGTGCTCTAAGGACTAATGATAAGAGGTCCTGGGTAATGCCCACTTTAATACATGATGGGGAAACAATGGGCAACGGCTCCTCGGTGGTCTCCTGGATTGGAGCAAAACTCCGCGAGAGCGCATCAGCCTTGATGTTTTTTGACCCAGGGCGATATGTTATCAAAAAATTAAAGCGAGCAAAAAACAAAGCCCATCGTGCCTGCCTGGCATTGAGACGCTTCGCTGACTCTAAATATGCCAGATTCTTATGGTCAGTGAGAATTGAGACCACAAATTTAGCCCCCTCAAGCCAGTGTCTCCACTCCTCGAGTGCATCCTTAATAGCCAACAATTCCCGGTTACCCACGTCATAATTCATCTCGGCAGGCGAAAATTTACGGGAAAAGTAAGCACAGGGATGAAGGCGATTATCAGACACTCCCATCTGAGAAAGCACTGCCCCAATACCCATCTCAGAGGCATCCACCTCCACCACAAAAGGACGCTCTGGATCTGGGTGTCGCAGCACCTTGGCCGAAACAAATGCCCTTTTGAGACGGGCAAAAGCCGCTTTAGCCTCACAAGACCAGTGAGCAACATCCGCCCCTTTCTTAGTGAGTGCCACCAAGGGCGCCACTATAGACGAAAATCCAGCGATAAATCGTCTATAAAAATTCGCAAAGCCCAGGAAACGCTGAAGCGCCTTCAAACTAGTGGGCTGCACCCAATCCAGGACTGCCTGTACCTTGGAACCCTCCATTTGGAAACCTTCTGGGGAGATAATATATCCTAGAAATGCGATTTGCTGAACTTCAAATTCGCACTTCTCCAGCTTCGCCCCAAGCCGGTGGTCTCTGAGTTTCTGGAGGACTAAGCGTACATGCTTCCGATGTTCCTCCAGGGAATGGGAGAAGATTAGGATGTCATCTAAGTATACAACTAAGAATCTGTCCAAATATTCCCTGAGCACATCGTTCATGAAATCCTGGAAGACTGCCGGGGCATTACAGAGCCCAAAAGGCATCACCAAATATTCATAATGCCCTGAGTGGGTATTAAAGGCAGTCTTCCATTCATCCCCCTCTCTTATTCGGATTAGATTGTACGCACCGCGTAGGTCAATCTTAGAAAAAATGGTGGCAGTACGAAGCTGGTCAAACAAGACCGAAATGAGAGGCAGTGGGTATGAGTTTTTAATCGTGATACGGTTCAATTCCCTGAAGTCGATGCAGGGTCGCAACGAACCGTCCTTTTTACCCACGAAGAAGAACCCCGACCCAACTGGAGACTGTGAAGGTCTGATAAATCCCTTAGCCAAGTTCTCCTGAATGTACTCTGCCATAGCCTGAGTCTCAGGACGTGACAGGGAGTACAACCTGCTCTTGGGAAGCTTAGCATTTGGCAACAAATCAATGGCACAGTCATAGGGGCGATGGGGAGGTAGTACCTCTGCAACTTTTTTGGAGAACACGTCCGCAAAATCTGCATAACACCCTGGCAATCCTGGCAAACTTAGCTGCGAGAGCCTGACTGGAAGGCTCAAGCAACTCCTGAAACAATCAGTACCCCAACTAAGAATCTCCCCAGAGACCCAGTCAAATTGAGGATTGTGGGCCCTTAACCAGGGTAACCCCAACACCAATGGGGCAAAAGTACAGACAGTCACATAAAAGGACAATTTTTCAGAGTGTGTGGCTCCAATAAACAAAGAAATCTGGCTAGTGCAAGAGGTAATTTTACCTTGGGATAATGGTTCCCCGTTTAACCCACAAATCTCAATTTCCGATGCCAAGGGTACTAAGGGAACAGAGTGTTTCAGGGCGAATTGGCGGTCCATAAAAACCCCGTCGGCCCCACTGTCCACAAAGGCCTCAGTCTTGACAGTTTGACCGAGGATCTTCAAGGTCACTGGAATGATAAAAGTCTTTTTGGGAAATTCTGACTTCTGGCCTGACAGGATATTTCCCATCACCCTCAGGCCCTGAAGTTTTCCGGCTTTTTTGGGCATGATACTACCACATGACCTTTATTCCCACAGTACAAACACAACCCCTGCTGTCTCCTCCGCGTCTTCTCACGCGAGGAGAGGCGGGTAGCCCCAATCTGCATAGGCTCCTCAGAAAATTCCTCAGAGTCTGAGGTTCCCTTGGGAAGGAAGGAAATCTTAGTCTCCCTTTCAAGCCTACGCTCTCTCAGCCGTCTATCCACCCGGATGGATAACTGCATGAGCTGATCCAAGCTATCAGGCAAGGGATATTGTACCAGTTGGTCCTTTATCTGGTTAGAAAGACCTCTTCGGTACTGGTGTCTCAGGGCTGGGTCATTCCACTGGGTATCATGGGCCAACCTCCGAAACTCCGTACAGTAAACCTCAACTGGCCTTCGCCCTTGCTTAAGGATCGAAATCTGAGCCTCGGCTGAGGCCGTCTTGTCAGGGTCATCATACAACATGCCCAGTGCCGTAAAAAAAGCATCAACACTTTTAAGCGACGGACAGTCAGGCTGCAACCCATATGCCCAGACCTGTGGGTCTCCTTGTAGCAAGGAAATCACTATGCCCACCCGCTGAATCTCCGACCCAGAAGACTGAGGCCTAAGCCGGAAGTATAGCTTGCAGCTCTCCTTGAAACAAAAGAACTGCGAGCAATCTCCAGAAAAACGATCCGGGAGATTTACTTTCGGCTCCTTAACCCCTGCAGGTGCTGCTGCTGCGGGAGCTCCGCCAGCAGCCTGGGAGGTGTGCATTTTAATGGACAAATCATTAAATTGTCGAGTCAGGACCTGCACCTGATCGACCACCTGTTGCAACGTATTTTGAGGGGTATGCTCCATATTCCCACAAAATTTCAACAGGAGTATTGGGCTGCTGAATATGTTATGCACACCAGTGCCTGCAGGAAAGTATTGGTGTCAGAACTGTTATGCACTCCAGTGTCTGCAGGAATGTACTGGTGTTTGAACTGTTATGCAAAACAAATGGACTCACAGACAAACTGGGGAATATGACATAACGTACACAGAAGGTGATAGGGTAACAAAATACACACAAAGTGAACAGAGAAGCCCAGAGGCTAAGGAACTGGGTATATCCCTTGTATTAGAACTGCTCAGATAGAAAAAGCAAGATGTTGTGTTTTAATACGTAAAGAACCCGAAATGCTGTTGCTAAGGGCAACAGCAAAACCCTAAAGGGTTACCAACGGGTGTGGCAGTAAACTCCTTGGTCAGAGATGGAATGATAGACACAAGGAGATTCTCCACAATCCTAATTCTCACTTGCAGTGCACAGGTTTTAGCTTACTGCCACTAAACTGACCCCTGACACCTAGCACAGTGAGACAGGATTAGACAGGCAAGTCTTAGAATACAGCCGCAAACTTGCTAAGTTCACAGAGTAGTAACAGAACCCCAGCAAGCTAAACGACTGACTCCAGTCTTACTGCTAGGTCTGGATTGGCAGAGTGTAATACCAAATCCCCAGGCCTATTTGCAGTAAGCAACAAACAAATACAAAGCTACACAGTACTGGCTAACTTTCATGAACTGACTAACCAACAAGGATTCAGCAGCATCTGCTTACTCTGAAAAGAGGCCTTATAAAGCAAGTACTGTCCACGCCCCACTCAGACCTCACAGACTGTGAGCACAAAAACCAGCACCGGATCCCCTGCCGTGCACAGAGCCTATAACCACTGCACAGCAAAAGACCCGAACCGGAGTATCAGCTGCGCTCAGGTCACTCCACCAGCACTTGTCTCCCGGTTGCCATGACGACGTGGCAGCACAGGGCAGGAGACCCTAACAATATATAAGCAGCAGTACGGTAGGCCACGGCTGTACCTACCTCTGTGTTGTCAGTGCACTTGTCGTCCATAAGTAATATAATACTATACTATCCATCCATCTACATTGTATACCTGTGTTGTTGTTTTTTTCTTCATACTAGTTTAGCAGTCTGCTGACAGTGTCCACCAGGTCCGTTATACAGTATATTATATATATAAGCAGCAGTACGGTAGGCCACGGCTGTACCTACCTCTGTGTCGTCAGTGCTCTCGTCGTCCATAAGTAATATAATACTATACTATCCATCCATCTACATTGTATACCTGTGGTGGTTTTTTTTTCTTCATACTAGTTTAGCAGTCTGCTGACAGTGTCCACCAGGTCCGTTATACAGTATATTATATATATAAGCAGCAGTACGGTAGGCCACGGCTGTACCTACCTCTGTGTCATCAGTGCACTCGTCGTCCATAAGTAATATAATACTATACTATCCATCCATCTACATTGTATACCTGTGTTGTTGTTTTTTTCTTCATACTAGTTTAGCAGTCTGCTAACAGTGTCCACCAGGTCCGTTATACAGTATATTATATATATAAGCAGCAGTACGGTAGGCCACGGCTGTACCTACCTCTGTGTCGTCAGTGCACTCGTCGTCCATAAGTAATATAATACTATACTATCCATCCATCTACATTGTATACCTGTGTTGTTTTTTTTTCTTCATCCTAGTTTAGCAGTCTGCTGACAGTGTCCACCAGGTCCGTTATACAGTATATTATATATATAAGCAGCAGTACGGTAGGCCACGGCTGTACCTACCTCTGTGTCGTCACTCGTCGTCCATAAGTAATATAATACTATACTATCCATCCATCTACATTGTATACCTGTGGTGTTTTTTTTTTCTTCATACTAGTTTAGCAGTCTGCTGACAGTGTCCACCAGGTCCGTTATACAGTATATTATATATATAAGCAGCAGTACGGTAGGCCACGGCTGTACCTACCTCTGTGTCGTCAGTGCACTAGTCGTCCATAAGTAATATAATACTATACTATCCATCCATCTACATTGTATACCTGTGGTGTTTTTTTTTTTCTTCATACTAGTTTAGCAGTCTGCTGACAGTGTCCACCAGGTCCGTTATACAGTATATTATATATATAAGCAGCAGTACGGTAGGCCACGGCTGTACCTACCTCTGTGTCATCAGTGCACTCGTCGTCCATAAGTAATATAATACTATACTATCCATCCATCTACATTGTATACCTGTGTTGTTGTTTTTTTCTTCATCCTAGTTTAGCAGTCTGCTGACAGTGTCCACCAGGTCCGTTATACAGTATATTATATATATAAGCAGCAGTACGGTAGGCCACGGCTGTACCTACCTCTGTGTCGTCACTCGTCGTCCATAAGTAATATAATACTATACTATCCATCCATCTACATTGTATACCTGTGGTGTTTTTTTTTCTTCATACTAGTTTAGCAGTCTGCTGACAGTGTCCACCAGGTCCGTTATACAGTATATTATATATATAAGCAGCAGTACGGTAGGCCACGGCTGTACCTACCTCTGTGTCGTCAGTGCACTCGTCGTCCATAAGTAATAAAATACTATACTATCCATCCATCTACATTGTATACCTGTGTTGTTGTTTTTTTCTTCATCCTAGTTTAGCAGTCTGCTGACAGTGTCCACCAGGTCCGTTATACAGTATATTATATATATAAGCAGCAGTACGGTAGGCCACTGCTGTACCTACCTCTGTGTCGTCACTCGTCGTCCATAAGTAATATAATACTATACTATCCATCCATCTACATTGTATACCTGTGGTGGCTTTTAGTTGTGCGCAAAATATGGAGAACAAAAATGTGGAGGTTAAAAAAATAGGGAAAGATCAAGATCCACTTCCACCTCGTGCTGAAGCTGCTGCCACTAGTCATGGCCGAGACGATGAAATGCCATCAACGTCGTCTGCCAAGGCCGATGCCCAATGTCATAGTACAGGGCATGTAAAATCCAAAACACAAAAGATCAGTAAAAAAATGACCCAAAAATCAAAATTAAAAGCGTCTGAGGAGAAGCGTAAACTTGCCAATATGCCATTTACGACACGGAGTGGCAAGGAACGGCTGAGGCCCTGGCCTATGTTCATGGCTAGTGGTTCAGCTTCACATGAGGATGGAAGCACTCATCCTCTCGCTAGAAAAAAGAAAAGACTTGCGGCAAAAGCACAGCAAAGAACTGTGCGTTCTTCGAAATCCCAAATCCCAAAGGAGAGTCCAATTGTGTCGGTTGCGATGCATGACCTTCCCAACACTGGATGGGAAGAGCTTGCGCCTTCCACCATTTGCACGCCCCCTGCAAGTGTTGAAAGGAGCACCCGCAGTCCAGTTCCTGATAGTGAAATTGAAGATGTCAGTGTTGAAGTACACCAGGATGAAGATATGGGTGTTGCTGGCACTGGGGAGGAAATTGACAAGGAGGATTCTGATGGTGAGGTGGTTTGTTTAAGTCAGGCACCCGGGGAGACACCTGTTGTCCGTGGGAGGAATATGGCCATTGACATGCCTGGTGAAAATACCAAAAAAATCAGCTCTTCAGTGTGGAAGTATTTCAACAGAAATGCGGACAACAGGTGT
This sequence comes from Pseudophryne corroboree, assembly GCF_028390025.1. Classification (NCBI taxonomy): domain Eukaryota; kingdom Metazoa; phylum Chordata; class Amphibia; order Anura; family Myobatrachidae; genus Pseudophryne; species Pseudophryne corroboree. The sequence goes on from NC_086445.1 coordinate 987,705,023, forward strand.
CAAGCCGTGTGTTGCCTTTGTCAAGCTGTAATAAGTAGGGGTAAGGACGTTAACCACCTCGGAACATCCTCCCTTATACGTTACCTGCAGCGCATTCATAATAAGTCAGTGACAAGTTCAAAAACTTTGGGCGACAGCGGAAGCAGTCCACTGACCAGTAAATCCCTTCCTCTTGTAACCAAGCTCGCGCAAACCACACCACCAACTCCCTCAGTGTCAATTTCCTCCTTACCCAGGAAAGCCAATAGTCCTGCAGGCCATGTCACTGGCAAGTCTGACGAATCCTCTCCTGCCTGGGATTCCTCCGATGCATCCTTGAGTGTAACGCCTACTGCTGCTGGCGCTGCTGTTGTTGCTGCTGGGAGTCGATCGTCATCCCAGAGGGGAAGTCGGAAGACCACTTGTACTACTTCCAGTAAGCAATTGACTGTCCAACAGTCCTTTGCGAGGAAGATGAAATATCACAGCAGTCATCCTGTTGCAAAGCGGATAACTGAGGCCTTGACAACTATGTTGGTGTTAGACGTGCGTCCGGTATCCGCCGTTAGTTCACAGGGAACTAGACAATTTCTTGAGGTAGTGTGCCCCCGTTACCAAATACCATCTAGGTTCCACTTCTCTAGGCAGGCGATACCGAGAATGTACACGGACGTCAGAAAAAGACTCACCAGTGTCCTAAAAAATGCAGTTGTACCCAATGTCCACTTAACCACGGACATGTGGACAAGTGGAGCAGGGCAGACTCAGGACTACATGACTGTGACAGCCCACTGGGTAGATGTATTGCCTCCCGCTGCAAGAACAGCAGCGGCGGCACCAGTAGCAGCATCTCGCAAACGCCAACTCGTTCCTAGGCAGGCTACGCTTTGTATCACCGCTTTCCAGAATAGGCACACAGCTGAAAACCTCTTACGGCAACTGAGGAAGATCATCGCAGAATGGCTTACCCCAATTGGACTCTCCTGGGGATTTGTGGCATCGGACAACGCCAGCAATATTGTGAGTGCATTACATCTGGCCAAATTCCAGCACGTCCCATGTTTTGCACATACTTTGAATTTGGTGGTGCAGAATTATTTAAAAAACGACAGGGGCGTGCAAGAGATGCTGTCGGTGGCCAGAAGAATTGCGGGACACTTTCGGCGTACAGGCACCGCGTACAGAAGACTGGAGCACCACCAAAAACACCTGAACCTGCCCTGCCATCATCTGAAGCAAGAGGTGGTAACGAGGTGGAATTCAACCCTCTATATGCTTCAGAGGATGGAGGAGCAGCAAAAGGCCATTCAAGCCTATACATCTGGCCATGATATAGGCAAAGGAGGTGGAATGCACCTGTCTCAAGGGCAGTGGAGAATGATTTCAACGTTGTGCAAGGTTCTGCAACCCTTTGAACTTGCCACACGTGAAGTCAGTTCAGACACTGCCAGCCTGAGTCAGGTCATTCCCCTCATCAGGCTTTTGCAGAAGAAGCTGGAGGCATTGAAGGAGGAGCTAAAACAGAGCGATTCCGCTAGGCATGTGGGACTTGTGGATGGAGCCCTTCATTCGCTTAACCAGGATTCACGTGTGGTCAATCTGTTGAAATCAGAGCACTACATTTTGGCCACCGTGCTCGATCCTAGATTTAAAACCTACCTTGGATCTCTCTTTACGGCAGACACAAGTCTGCAGAGGTTCAAAGACCTGCTGGTGACAAAATTGTCAAGTCAAGTGGAACGCGACCCGTCAACATCTCCTCCTTCACATTCTCCCGCAACTGGGGGTGCGAGGAAAAGGCTACGAATTCCGAGCCCACCCGCTGGCGGTGATGCAGGGCATTCTGGAGCGACTGCTGATGCTGACATCTGGTCCGGACTGAAGGACCTGCCAACGATTACTGACAAGTCGTCTACTGTCACTGCATATGATTCTCTCACCATTGAAAGAATGGTGGAGGATTATATGAGTGACCGCATCCAAGTAGGCACGTCAGACAGTCCGTACGGATACTGGCAGGAAAAAGAGGCAATTTGGAGGCCCTTGCACAAACTGGCTTTATTCTACCTAAGTTGCCCTCCCTCCAGTGTGTACTCCGAAAGAGTGTTTAGTGCCGCCGCTCACCTTGTCAGCAATCGGCGTACGAGTTTACTTCCAGAAAATGTGGAGAAGATGATGTTCATTAAAATGAATTAGAATCAATTCCTCCATGGAGACATTCACCAGCAGCAATTGCCTCCAGAAAGTACACGGGGACCTGAGATGGTGGATTCCAGTGGGGACGAATTAATAATCTGTGAGGAGGGGGATGTACACAGTGAAAGGGGTGATGAATCGGACGATGATGATGAGGTGGACATCTTGCCTCCGTAGAGCCAGTTTGTGCAAGGAGAGATTGATTGCTTCTTTTTTGGTGGGGGCCCAAACCAACCAGTCATTTCAGTCACAGTCGTGTGGCAGACCCTGTCGCTGAAATGATGGGTTCGTTAAAGTGTGCATGTCCTGTTTTTACAACATAAGGGTGGGTGGGAGGGCCCAAGGACAATTCCATCTTGCACCTCTTTTTTCTTTCATTTTTCTTTGCGTCATGTGCTGTTTGTGGAGTATTTTTTTGAAGGGCCATCCTGCGTGACACTGCAGTGCCACTCCTAGATGGGCCAGGTGTTTGTGTCGGCCACTAGGGTCGCTTAGCTTAGTCACACAGCTACCTCATTGCGCCTCTTTTTTTCTTTGCGTCATGTGCTGTTTGGGGAGTATTTTTTTGAAGGGCCATCCTGCGTGACACTGCAGTGCCACTCCTAGATGGGCCAGGTGTTTGTGTCGGCCACTAGGGTCGCTTAGCTTAGCCATCCAGCGACCTCGGTGCAAATTTTAGGACTAAAAATAATATTGTGAGGTGTGAGGTGTTCAGAATAGACTGAAAATTAGTGGAAATTATGGTTATTGAGGTTAATAATACTATGGGATCAAAATGACCCCCAAATTCTATATGATTTAAGCTGTTTTTTAGGGTTTTTTGAAAAAAACACCCGAATCCAAAACACACCCGAATCCGACAAAAAAAATTCGGTGAGGTTTTGCCAAAACGCGTCCGAACCCAAAACACGGCCACGGAACCGAACCCAAAACCAAAACACAAAACCCGAAAAATTTCAGGTGCACATCACTAGTCAGTAGAAATAAAGAAAATAAAAAATAAAAATGTAATTTGTACCCTGTACTAACCAATATCAAAGGTTCTTACTCAGGTGAACAGGATGACCCTTCCCTGGTCACTGGCCATTTCTCACACCCTCAGCTTTCAAGAAGGGCAATATTCTCACGGTAAAAGAGGAGCTGCAGCAGCTTCAGGAGGGATGGCTGAGAGCAGCGAAGCCGGTAAGTATGACGTTATCCACAGTCCCGAGACGGTAAGACCAAAAATACATTTTGATAATAGTGATATAGCTGGAGTATATCCTGTCCGTACATTAGCAATTCCCAAACAGAGATGGGGAATTCCCTATTAAATACATATTTATGCATTGTTCTTGGACTATGTCAGAATTGCTGTCCATTATAACAGATTTTTTGCTGCCAAAAGTTTGTTAAGGACTTGGGTAATACTCATGAGCTGACTAACAAAGATTGGTGGGTAGCATTGAGAGCTTGTCTTCCCCCCAATATTAATATACAGAAATGTATTGAAGATTGTCGATTGGAAGATGACAAACCTTTAAATGATGAAGACAACCAAGGTAATGTAAAACAAATAAACATCCAATTGTCCCTATACTTCCCAGCAGTAGTAGACTGGAGAAAAATCTTCACTATAAAACAAAAGGATAATGTGACTGTAGCTGACTACTTCACAAGGGCTTTGTTAGATATGGTTAAATACACAGGAATAGCCAACATAAAAGAAAATGTGCATCATAGGGAAGTAGCCATCTCGGTACTCATGGATGGCCTAAAGGAGTCATTAAAAATCAGGGTGAAGACTTCTCTGCCCAATTGGAGGGGTATAGCTGTAGATGCCTTGAAGGAATCAGCTATACTTCATGATAAAAACTGAATTAAACGAAAGGAGGAAAGGACGGAGACATTATTAACAGTAAGTATTCAGGCATTAGAAAAGACTCCCACAAAACCTTATCAACACCACACATATGGGGAACACAGAGAAGGGAACACAATACTTAGGACACTGTCTTATGCAAGGACTTATATATTTAACTAAAGATAGGATACAGGCCATACTGAACATGACACTACCACAAACTCAACAACAAATCCTCAGATTTTTAGGAATGTGTGGATATTGTCAAAATTGGATCCCAGGTATCTCTATTTTGGCCCTACCACTGCAGGAAATGGTTTCATCAAACAAACCAGAACGGGATTCTCATACTGAGGAGTCTGAACAGGCATTTGAGAAACAAAATGAATGCCTAACAAGAGCCCCTCACTGGGAATGCCTGATTACAAGAAACCATTTGAGTTGTACGGAACAGAGGCTGCTGGGTGCGCAGCAGGGGTCTTAACTCAGAGACATGGTGATGCCAGCTGACCAGTAGCATACTACAGTGCCCAATTGGACACTGTGGCATGTTCACTCCCCACTTGCTTAAGAAGTGTAGCCACAATAGCTTTACTGGTGAGTAAAAGTGAGGACGTAGTACTAGGACATGAGTTGAAAGTCCATACACCACATGCCATATCAGTCCTTCTAAATTCTGCCCAAACCAAACATGTCTCATCTGCACGGTTTACAAAATGGGAGCTGTTACTGATGGCTCCAGCAAACATCACCATAAAAAGGTGTAATATGCTAAACCCAGCCACTTTTCTGCTGTATGTACCTATTAAGGCACAAAGGGTGAAGGATGAGAATGATGGAGAAAGAAAATTTTGTATGGACTCTGATACGCATGATTGTATGGAATATCTGAATCAGACCTTTACTACAAAACCAGACATAAGCGATAGCCCATTAGTAGATGCAGATTTGATCTTCTATACTGACAGTAGTTGCCACAGACAGATGGACCTATGCACAGGATATGCTATTGTAGACGACCAAGGTATTATAGAGGCTGAACCCCTTGGGCCACCGCATTAAGCACAGGTCGCTGAGCTAGTTGCACTGAGCATGCAAGTTGGCAGAAGGTAAGTCAACCAATATCTATACCGACTCTAGATAAGCTTTTGGAGTGGTGCATGATTTTGTGGCCCTATGGCGCCTCAGACATTTTATGACGGCGGCAGGCACAGCAGTGGCGCATGCGTCGCATATAAAGAAATTACTGACAGCCATACAGCGACCAGAGTGGCTGTTATCAAGTGTAAAGCCCAAACTTACAACCAAGACCCAGTCTCACTTGGTAACAGCCAGGCAGACGAAGCTGCAAAGTATGCAGCAAGCACCACCACTAAAACCACCACACCACTGATGCCATTCAATATGGTAAACACACAAAAATATATTGAGATGCAAGATTTGTGTTCCCTGCAGGAAAAGTCAGCCTGGAAGGTTGAGGGGTATGATCAAGAGTCCTCTGGACTCTGGAGATATGGACAAGGTAAACCAGTAGCCCCCAGGGCATACCTCCCAAGCTTAGCTGAAGCGGCACATGGTCTGACTCACCTGGGTAAGGAAGGTATGTGCAAATTGGTAAGAGCTTACTGGAGTGCACCAGGGTTTTCTTCTCAGGTGAGCAAGAAAGCATTGTCCGGTCTTACTTGCTTGAGGAAGAACATTGGTAAGACAGTACCAACAGAGCCATCCCATATTCCTCCTACAGATGGACCTTTTCAGGTAATACAAATCGACTTCATACAGTTACCACCCTGTAGGAATTTAAAATATGTATTGGTATGCACTGATGTATTTTCAAATTGGGTAGATGCATTTCCAGCTGCCACTAACACTGCTGTTTTCACTGCAATGAAAATCGTCCAAGAATTTTTTTGTAGATATGGTATCCCTAAGATTATTGAAAGTGACAGGGGTACCCATTTTACTAGTGAAGTCTTTCAGGTCATGTGTAAACTCATGGGAATTAATAGTAAACTTCATACTCCCTACCGACCCCAAGCACGTGTGAAGGTGGAGAGAATGAACAGCACTATTAAGAACAAACTAAGCAAAGTGATGGCTGAAACTGGACTATTGTGGCCAGAGGCGCTGCCACTAGTGTTATATAGCATCAGAACCACTCCCAGACTCCCGCTTAACTTATCACCCTTTGAAATCCTCAGGACGATCTGAAATGTAACAACGAAGTGATGGTACAATATCTGATCAGGATGAACCAGCAGTTGAGAAATCAGCAAAAGAACTTGAAGCTGTTGATTCCTGATGTGCCAATTACTAAATGTCATGATCTTGAACCAGGAGACTATGTGATGATTCAACATTTCTTAAGCTCAGGCTGCCTAATAGACAGGTGGGAAGGACCGTACCAAGTTTTATTGACCAGCACGACTTCATTGAAGGTAGCCGAGAGAGAGACTTGGGTCCACTCTTCCCATTGCAAGAAAGTCGCTAATCTGGAAGAAACTCGTAACGAGGGTGAGACTGCAGAAATATCACTCGAGAATCTGTTCCGTGAAGACTGAAAGGCAGCACTGTTGGACATTACCTGAGCGTATCAAAGAGTCACAAAAAGGGCAGTTGTACTAAGATGGATTTACTACAATCAAGACTTGTTGTGTTCTATTTTTTCTTTGTACAAACATTCTTTACAGGACATTATATTTTTGCGAGGGTTCTAGAGGAGTCGAGTATGGGTCTGAAACTGGCTCTGAAGAAAAGAGTGATGACTTCATAGGATCCCAGGATCAGCCTATTACTTTGGTCAAAGCCAGGGTAAACAAGAGGTCTGGTAGTCACGGAGTTCGGAGGCAATGTGGTGGGCTACTGTCTAAGGAATACTGTATTTGTAATTACTGCAACCCCATAATTGAAGATGAGTGTATCCAGAGATGTCAGTCGAGTAATGATGCCAAATTTGACAGACATCCTTTGAGTGATTACCACTCATTAGTGGGTAAGGTCTTAAACCAAAAAGAGTGTTGGGTGTGCTCACAGGTACCTCAAGGACAAAACAATGCAGGATTAGTGCCATACCCATTAAAGTTAGCAGAGGTACTTGAATTACATGGGGAGACCGGTGGATAAGACATATAATATAACTAGGCCTCCTAGTCTTAAGCTCCACCAGTACCATGTAGATAAATCCCTGTTATGTTTAAATTTCACCAATTTCAGGACACCAGGAAATTGGGAGATAATTTGGAACAATCAGACAGTGGCCTACTCACACAGAGCTGATAAAGCGTCAATTGATACTGCAACTGCACAAGGGATTGTTGTAAGTGGGAAGCACTACCCATACAGATACATGAGAGGGTATAACAAGATAATGGATGGTAGAGTGCCACTGGGTTACTGTGCAAGTATTATATAGCCAGAAACATGTTTTGGTCAGATGGGGAGCATCGGGACAGGTGTCTTTGTTAGAATTCTATGTGCAATGATAATGACGCATCCTGGGGGTCATTCCTACCTGTTTGCACGCTGCGGTTTGTCGCAGCGGTACACACGGGACAGTTCTGCGCATGCACGGTGGCCGCATTGCGCAGGCGTGTCATTGCCCGTCGCCGGGCAGCAATGCCGCTAACGACAAAAGCGGTCGCAACGGCGACCGCAAGAAGATTGACAGGAGGAAGGCATTCCGGGGGCGTCAATTAACCGTTTTCCAGGAGTGGTTCGGCTAACACAGGCGTCTCTAGGCGTTTGAAGGGCGGATGTCTGACATAAATTCCGGGACCTGCATCGCTGGAACGATTGCACAGGGTAAGTAACTCTTACCCTGGTCTTCGTTTGCAGCCCTGCTATGCAGATATACACTCCCCCATAGGTGGCGTCTAGTTGATCGCACAGGCAGCAAAAAGTTGCTACGTGCGATCAACTCGGAATGGTTCCCTCTGTTCCCTATGTTCTCCCAGATGATGTGTATTTTATATGTGGAAGGAAAGCATACAAGTGTCTGTATCTGAACTCCGATGGTTTATGTTATCTTGGAAGGGGTGTGGTTCGTTTTATCGACAGTATCTAGGTCGACAATGTTTAGGTCGACCACTATAGGTCGACAGTCACTAGGTCGACATGGATGGAAGGTCGACAGGGTTTCTAGGTCGACATGTGCTAGGTCGACAGGTCTAAAGGTCGACATGAGGAAATTTTTTTTTTGGGTGTCGTTTTCTTCGTAGAGTGACCGGGATCCCAAATTAGTGCACCGCATCCCCTCGCATGGCTCGCTTCGCTCGCCATGCTTCGGGCATGGTGCCTTCGCTCCGCTACCGCTTCGCTCGGCACACTTTACCGTTCCAATCGTAGTCCACGTGGATCGTTAAGTATGAAAAAATCCCCCCCCCCAAAAAATGTGAAAAACTCATGTCGACCTTTAGACCTGTCGACCTAGCACATGTCGACCTAGAAACCCTGTCGACCTTCCATCCATGTCGACCTAGTGACTGTCGACCTATAGTGGTCAACCTAAACATTGTCGACCTAGACACTGTCGACCTTCAGACCGGATCCCCTTGGAAGGGTACTACCTGAAATAATAACCCTTACTCATGACAAAATGGTAGACATTCACCACAATGCTCCTCCTCCTTATACTCATACCCACTACGAACACATTTATAAAAGAAACCTCATCACCAGGGAAGAACCCTTAGCTTCTAATTTGATCCAAGAATCCACGGGGATTCAGTTCCTCATTGCCTTAGATATCACCCGTACGGCCAGGGGAGTCATAAATTATAGATATATCCAAGCGCTGACGAATTTAATTGACAGTATCACTGAGATGTATGATGACACTTTCAGATATACGGGTAGGGAATTGCACCCCTATAAGAAAGAACTAGTGCAGCATTGGATGGTTTTGAATTACGTCACGGCTGTTACAGGAGGGTATTGTGTAACTCTAGCAACTCAGTGTTACTGACTCCACCCACTGCGCAGTGAGCGGGTTTACGCTACCACCACTAAACTCCTAACCTGTCGTGGCGTTTGGAACCACGGCTCTGCTCTGCATGCGTCAACACGCTACCTCACCACACCTGTGTGGTGTTGATGAATTCCCACTAGTCGCTTGACTAGGCCTCTACCCGGTAGCTGGCTGGAGGCCGAGCCTGGAGACGCTGGGTACACCCCAGACAGCCCGAAAATGGATCTAGGTTTCGCCTAGCCCTGCAGGTCACAAGATGAAGCAGTCGTCTTGAGGCAGATGATATTTATTTACCCAAGTAGTTCTGAAAAGAACTCAGCAATACAGTAGATGTTTACAGCAGAATGAAAATGGTATAAGACACTTTTCATGGGGCAACTCCCCTCCTTTTATCCTACTCCAATACACAATACCACAGGGGGTAAGCCCGCCCTGTGGTTTACAACCAATCAATGTTTACCCAGGTGCTGTGCATGCCTTGGTCACATGCACAGCTACCACTGTCCTCTATGGACAGTGGGGAGTGGTCACTCTCCTTTGGCCATCAAATCCTGGAGGGTCTGGATCCACCCCGGTGACGTTCAATCTGCACTGGGGGAAGTTTTCCTGCCGAAACTTACTTCCAGGAATCTGCCTGGGACCCAGCTCAGCATCTGCAGCCTGAATTCTTGCTCCAGAGCTGGGCAGCCTAGATTCCCGGTCAGGGTCTCCTGCTCACAAAAGGCGATCCCTATGGAGCTCCAGAAAACCACTCAGCTTGTTGGAAAACTGAGCTTCTCCTCTCTCTTCCCATGCTACTTTTAAGAGTCTGGTGGAGAAAGCATTCCGTTTTTGGGGAAAAGGTCTGGGGGAATCCATCAGCTTGCACAGCCATGGATTCCCCCCTCCTGGGACACACAACCAAGTAAGTGCATTTTCTTTTAACACACATTTAAATACACTGTACATGTTTCTTTAAATATACACTGAGCCTGTACCCTGCACAGGCTCCAAATACCCAGGCACTGCAGCTGGGGGATCTGCTATCCCCAGCTCAGTGCTTCACATCACAATATATATTATATACATTTAAATGCATTGTTTTTATTCTGTACTGTGCCCAGCACTCAGCGCTGGGCTCCCCTAGCCCTGCAGCCTGGCTGCTAGGGCTCTCCCCGTGCTGGAGGTATGGGGCTGGCTTCCCCCATCCTGCAGCCTACCTCGACACTGCCTGCAACTGGGGTCCAGGGAGATGGCTCTGCCTGTCCCCCCAGTGCGGCACTACTTGATGGCTTCACCGCAGGGTGCGGCGCACCCCCCTTATTGGAAGCCCGGCGGCTCAGGATGCTCGCCTAAACTATACAATAAATAGTGTATTATTTTGAAGAGAGACCTTCACGGGATTCCTCTCCAGTAATGAGCGCTTGCACACGTGCTGCCCGATGGCGGTGTATGCACAATAGCTCTGCCGGACCCCACCCCGGAAGTAAAGTAGTAGTGTAATTAGTCACTTTAAATTTTTAGATTCCATAGGAATAAGCTCCTATAGGAGTCTGTGTCCCTGCCAGAAAATACTTATTACCCCTGATAATTTCTATGATATGCAGAGATAAGAACTTATACTTAAGGGGCTTAAGTGCGGGGTGTGATGTATATTCCGTTAAGGTGAGAAGTGCTTCTGCAGCAGCGCACATCAAATAGCTTACTTTGAAAACTTACAAACCTAGTAGTTCTGAGCCAATAGCAGGGAAAGAGGACAGGTGTGACAGGCTGTAGCTGGTTAGAACTAGAGATGTGCACCGGAAATTTTTCGGGTTTTGTGTTTTGGTTTTGTGTTTGGTTCCGTGGCCGTGTTTTGGGTTCGAACGCATTTTGGCAAAACCTCACCGAATTTTTTTTGTCGGATTCGGGTGTGTTTTGGATTCGGGTGTTTTTTTCAAAAAACCCTAAAAAACAGCTTAAATCATAGAATTTGGGGGTCATTTTGATCCCAAAGTATTATTAACCTCAATAACCATAATTTCCACTCATTTTCAGTCTATTCTGAACACCTCACACCTCACAATATTATTTTTAGTCCTAAAATTTGCACCGAGGTCGCTGGATGACTAAGCTCAGCGACCCAAGTGGCCGACACAAACACCTGGCCCATCTAGGAGTGGCACTGCAGTGTCACGCAGGATGGCCCTTCCAAAAAACACTCCCCAAACAGCACATGACGCAAAGAAAAAAAAGAGGCGCAATGAGGTAGCTGTGTGACTAAGCTCAGCGACCCAAGTGGCCGACACAAACACCTGGCCCATCTAGGAGTGTCACTGCAGTGTCACGCAGGATGGCCCTTCCAAAAAACACTCCCCAAACAGCACATGACGCAAAGAAAAAAAGAGGCGCAATGAGGTAGCTGTGTGAGTAAGCTAAGCGACCCTAGTGGCCGACACAAACACCCGGCCCATCTAGGAGGGGCACTGCAGTGTCAGGCCGGATGGCCCTTCCAAAAAATACTCCCCAAACAGCACATGACGCAAAGAAGAAAAAAAAGAGGCGCAATGAGGTAGCTGTGTGACTAAGATAAGTGACCCTAGTGGCCGACACAAACACCTGGCCCATCTAGGAGTGGCACTGCAGTGTCACGCAGGATGGCCCTTCCAAAAAACACTCCCCAAACAGCACATGACGCAAAGAAGAAAAAAAGGAGGCGCAATGAGGTAGCTGTGTGACTAAGCTAAGCGACACAAATGGCCGACACAAACACCTGGCCCATCTAGGAGTGGCACTGCAGGGTCAGGCAGGATGGCACTTCAAAAAAATAGTCCCCAAACAGCACATGATGCAAAGAAAAGAAGAGGCGCACCAAGGTCGCTGTGTGACTAAGCTAAGCGACACAAGTGGCCAACACAAACACCTGGCCACACATGACGCAAAGAAAAATGAAAGAAAAAAGAGGTGCAAGATGGAATTGTCCTTGGGCCCTCCCACCCACCCTTATGTTGTATAAACAGGACATGCACACTTTAACCAACCCATCATTTCAGTGACAGGGTCTGCCACACGACTGTGACTGAAATGACGGGTTGGTTTGGACCCCCACCAAAAAAGAAGCAATTAATCTCTCCTTGCACAAACTGGCTCTACAGAGGCAAGATGTCCACCTCATCATCATCCTCCGATTCATCACCGTGTACATCCCCCTCCTCACAGATTATCAATTCGTCCCCACTGGAATCCACCATCACAGCTCCCTGTGTACTTTGTGGAGGCAATTGCTGCTGGTGAATGTCTCCATGGAGGAATTGATTATAATTCATTTTAATGAACATCATCTTCTCCACATTTTCTGGAAGTAACCTCGTACGCCGATTGCTGACAAGGTGAGCGGCGGCACTAAACACTCTTTCGGAGTACACACTTGTGGGAGGGCAACTTAGGTAGAATAAAGCCAGTTTGTGCAAGGGCCTCCAAATTGCCTCTTTTTCCTGCCAGTATATGTACGGACTGTCTGACGTGCCTACTTGGATGCGGTCACTCATATAATCCTCCACCATTCTTTCAATGGTGAGAGAATCATATGCAGTGACAGTAGACGACATGTCCGTAATCGTTGGCAGGTCCTTCAGTCCGGACCAGATGTCAGCATCAGCAGTCGCTCCAGACTGCCCTGCATCACCGCCAGCGGGTGGGCTCGGAATTCTGAGCCTTTTCCTCGCACCCCCAGTTGCGGGAGAATGTGAAGGAGGAGATGTTGACAGGTCGCGTTCCGCTTGACTTGACAATTTTCTCACCAGCAGTTCTTTGAACCCCTGCAGACTTGTGTCTGCCGGAAAGAGAGATACAACGTAGGTTTTAAATCTAGGATCGAGCTAGGTGGCCAAAATGTAGTGCTCTGATTTCAATAGATTGACCACCCGTGAATCCTTGTTAAGCGAATTAAGGGCTCCATCCACAAGTCCCACATGCCTAGCGGAATCGCTCAGTGTTAGCTCCTCCTTCAATGTCTCCAGCTTCTTCTGCAAAAGCCTGATGAGGGGAATGACCTGACTCAGGCTGGCAGTGTCTGAACTGACTTCACGTGTGGCAAGTTCAAAAGGTTGCAGAACCTTGCACAACGTTGAAATCATTCTCCACTGCGCTTGAGACAGGTGCATTCCACCTCCTATATCGTGGTCAGTTGTATAGGCTTGAATGGCCTTTTGCTGCTCCTCCAACCTCTGAAGCATATAGAGGGTTGAATTCCACCTCGTTACCACTTCTTGCTTCAGATGATGGCAGGGCAGGTTCAGGCGTTTTTGGTGTTGCTCCAGTCTTCTGTACGTGGTGCCTATACGCCGAAAGTGTCCCGCAATTCTTCTGGCCACCGACAGCATCTCTTGCACGCCCCTGTCGTTTTTTAAATAATTCTGCACCACCAAATTCAAGGTATGTGCAAAACATGGGACGTGCTGGAATTTGCCCAGATTTAATGCACACACAATATTGCTGGCGTTGTCCGATGCCACAAATCCACAGGAGAGTCCAATTGGGGTAAGCCATTCTGCGATGATCTTCCTCAGTTGCCGTAAGAGGTTTTCAGCTGTGTGCGTATTCTGGAAAGCGGTGATACAAAGCGTAGCCTGCCTAGGAAAGAGTTGGCGTTTGCGAGATGCTGCTACTGGTGCCGCCGCTGCTGTTCTTGCGGCGGGAGTCAATACATCTACCCAGTGGGCTGTCACAGTCATATAGTCCTGAGTCTGCCCTGCTCCACTTGTCCACATGTCCGTGGTTAAGTGGACATTGGGTACAACTGCATTTTTTAGGACACTGGTGAGTCTTTTTCTGAGGTCTGTGTACATTTTCGGTATCGCCTGCCTAGAGAAATGGAACCTAGATGGTATTTGGTACCGGGGACACAGTACCTCAAACAAGTCTATAGTTGGCTCTGCAGTAATGATGGATACCGGAACCACGTTTCTCACCACCCAGGATGCCAAGGCCTCAGTTATCCGCTTTGCAGCAGGATGACTGCTGTGATATTTCATCTTCCTCGCAAAGGACTGTTGGACAGTCAATTGCTTGGTGGAAGTAGTAAAAGTGGTCTTACGTCTTCCCCTCTGGGATGACCATCGACTCCCAGCAGCAACAACAGCAGCGCCAGCAGCAGTAGGCGTTACACTCAAGGATGCATCGGAGGAATCCCAGGCAGGAGAGGACTCGTCAGAATTGCCAGTGACATGGCCTGCAGGACTATTGGCATTCCTGGGGAAGGAGGAAATTGACACTGAGGGAGTTGGTGGGGTGGTTTGCGTGAGCTTGGTTACAAGAGGAAGGGATTTACTGGTCAGTGGACTGCTTCCGCTGTCGCCCAAAGTTTTTGAACTTGTCACTGACTTATGATGAATGCGCTGCAGGTGACATATAAGGGAGGATGTTCCGAGGTGGTTAACGTCCTTACCCCTACTTATTACAGCTTGACAAAGGCAACACACGGCTTGACACCTGTTGTCCGCATTTCTGTTGAAATACTTCCACACCGAAGAGCTGATTTTTTTGGTATTTTCACCAGGCATGTCAATGGCCATATTCCTCCCACGGACAACAGGTGTCTCCCCGGGTGCCTGACTTAAACAAACCACCTCACCATCAGAATCCTCCTTGTCAATTTCCTCCCCAGCGCCAGCAACACCCATATCCTCCTCATCTTGGTGTACTTCAACACTGACATCTTCAATCTGACTATCAGGAACTGGACTGCGGGTGCTCCTTCCAGCACTTGCAGGGGGCGTGCAAATGGTGGAAGGCGCATGCTCTTCACGTCTAGTGTTGGGAAGGTCAGGCATCGCAACCGACACAATTGGACTCTCCTTGTGGATTTGTGATTTCGAAGAACGCACAGTTCTTTGCTGTGCTTTTGCCAGCTTAAGTCTTTTCATTTTTCTAGCGAGAGGCTGAGTGCTTCCATCCTCATGTGAAGCTGAACCACTAGCCATAAACATAGGCCAGGGCCTCAGCCGTTCCTTGCCACTCCGTGTGGTAAATGGCATATTGGCAAGTTTACGCTTCTCCGACGACGATTTTATTTTAGATTTTTGAGTCCTTTTTTTACTGATATTTTGTGTTTTGGATTTTACATGCTCTGTACTATGACATTGGGCATCGGCCTTGGCAGACGACGTTGATGGCATTTCATCGTCTCGGCCATGACTAGTGGCAGCAGCTTCAGCACGAGGTGGAAGTGGATCTTGATCTTTCCCTATTTTTGGAACCTCAACATTTTTGTTCTCCATATTGTAATAGGCACAACTAAAAGGCACCTCAGGTAAACAATGGAGATGGATGGATACTAGTATACTTATGGATGACGAGTGACTGACGACACAGAGGTAGCTACAGCCGTGGACTACCGTACTGCGTCTGCTAGTATAGAGATGATGATATAAAAAATATATATATATCACTACTGCAGGTATATATAATATAATGACGGACCTGCTGGACACTGTCAGCAGACTCCTAAACTACTAGTATGAAGAAGATAGAAAAAAAAACCCCACCACAGGTAGGTATACAATTATGGACGAGCACTGATGACACAGAGGTAGCTACAGCCGTGGACTACCGTACTGCGTCTGCTAGTATAGAGATGATAATGATATAAAAAATATATATATATCACTACTGCAGGTATATATAATATAATGATATATAATATAATGACGGACCTGCTGGACACTGTCAGCAGACTCCTAAACTACTAGTATGAAGAAGATAGAAAAAAAATCCCCACCACAGGTAGGTATACAATTATGGACGAGCACTGACGACACAGAGGTAGCTACAGCCGTGGACTACCGTACTGCGTCTGCTAGTATAGAGATGATAATGATATAAAAAATATATATATATCACTACTGCAGGTATATATAATATAATGACGGACCTGCTGGACACTGTCAGCAGACTCCTAAACTACTAGTATGAAGAAGATAGAAAAAAAAACCCCACCACAGGTAGGTATACAATTATGGACGAGCACTGACGACACAGAGGTAGCTACAGCCGTGGACTACCGTACTGTGTCTGCTAGTATAGAGATGATAATGATATAAAAATATATATATATATCACTACTGCAGGTATATATAATATAATGACTGACCTGCTGGACACTGTCAGCAGACTCCTAAACTACTAGTATGAAGAAGATAGAAAAAAAAACCCCACCACAGGTAGGTATACAATTATGGACGAGCACTGACGACACAGAGGTAGCTACAGCCGTGGACTACCGTACTGCATCTGCTAGTATAGAGATGATAATGATATAAAAAAAATATATATATCACTACTGCAGGTATATATAATATAATGACGGACCTGCTGGACACTGTCAGCAGACTCCTAAACTACTAGTATGAAGAAGATAGAAAAAAAAACCCCACCACAGGTAGGTATACAATTATGGACGAGCACTGACGACACAGAGGTAGCTACAGCCGTGGACTACCGTACTGCGTCTGCTAGTATAGAGATGATAATGATATAAAAAATATATATATATCACTACTGCAGGTATTTATAATATAATGACGGACCTGCTGGACACTGTCAGCAGACTCCTAAACTACTAGTATGAAGAAGATAGAAAAAAAAACCCCACCACAGGTAGGTATACAATTATGGACGAGCACTGACGACACAGAGGTAGCTACAGCCGTGGACTACCGTACTGCGTCTGCTAGTATAGAGATGATAATGATATAAAATATATATATATATCACTACTGCAGGTATATATAATATAATGACGGACCTGCTGGACACTGTCAGCAGACTCCTAAACTACTAGTATGAAGAAGATAGAAAAAAAACCCCCACCACAGGTAGGTATACAATTATGGACGAGCACTGACGACACAGAGGTAGCTACAGCCGTGGACTACCGTACTGCGTCTGCTAGTATAGAGATGATAATGATATAAAAAAATATATATATATCACTACTGCAGGTATATATAATATAATGACGGACCTGCTGGACACTGTCAGCAGACTCCTAAACTACTAGTATGAAGAAGATAGAAAAAAAAACCCCACCACAGGTAGGTATACAATTATGGACGAGCACTGACGACACAGAGGTAGCCACAGCCGTGGACTACCGTTCTGCGTCTGCTAATATAGAGATGATAAAGATGATAGAGATGAACAAAAAAAATATAACACTACTGCAGGTAAATATTTATATAATATAATGAATGACGGACCTGCTGGACACTGTCAGCAGAATGCGTTTATAGAATAAAAAAAAAAAACACCACAGGAGTGTTTAACTTTTTCAGGCAGACAATATACTGGTGGTCACTGGTCAGTCACACTGGCAGCAAAAGTGTGCACTGTACTCCTGCTATAACTGCACCCCAGTCTCCCCCACAATTCAGCTGTGTGAGCAGTGAGCACTCAGCACAGTCAGATATACATAGATGATATTATCATGCAGCACACTGAGGCTGAGCACAGATATGGTATGTGACTGTGTATCGTTTTTTTTCAGGCAGAGAACGGATTATATTAAATAATAAATAAAACTGGTGGTGGTCACTAGTAACTATCAGCAAAACTCTGCACTCTGAGTACTCCTAATGCTCCCCAAAATTACTAAGTTAGTAGTAAATCAACTCAAGTGTCTCTATCTATTCTAACGGAGAGGACGCCAGCCACGTCCTCTCCCTATCAATCTCAATGCACGTGTGAAAATGGCGGCGACGCGCGGCTCCTTATATAGAATCCGAGTCTCGCGATAGAATACGAGCCTCGCGAGAATCCGACAGCGGGATGATGACGTTCGGGCGCGCTCGGGTTAACCGAGCAAGGCGGGAAGATCCGAGTCTGCCTCGGACCCGTGTAAAAAGGCTGAAGTTCGGGGGGGGGGTTCGGATTCCGAGGAACCGAACCCGCTCATCTCTAGTTAGAACATGCTGAGGGTCACATGGCTGTACTGTCTGTATAACATGGGGATATAGAATGTAACAGGGTCCCCTTTATGTGTCATGTCATTCTGTTCATTGTCCCTATTACAGTACGGCATACTGTATGTTGGTGTCAGTGCTACTGTACGCTTATTGGTATATGTACTGTTCCAGCGTGACTCATACATCTACTCCTGTGTATCACATATCTGCTTGTGCTTACAGTATTTGTATGTATCATAGTTTTCTGTATTCATGTATACTGGTTACAGGCATGAATGAGGTTATACTAATGGTTACATGCATAAATGTCCAGCACTGGGGAATGCTGACAATAAATAATAATATGTTAAAATGTATAATCTGCCCATATCTAGTTCAGGAGGTTAAAGGAGGTGTCTATGGAAGTAAGGTGTCCATCGGTTCCTATTTTGGGGGCTAATCTTTATTTCTAATAATGTGATGTTCTGAGAAATACATAATTATTTGGGGGCATATTTATTAAATACTTTTTGTGGAAAATCCTCCAAAAACAGTAGATTTTGGGGGGCTTCTGCATTAATTAGGTATCCCCCGATGTATGAAAAAAGAGTAACACATCAGCTATCTCCCATATCTCTGTTGTCCCCCTGTCCCTCAATCATCAGAGCTCCCATATGTTTATGTGACGACTGCGATATAGATAGTACTGAAGCCTATACTCTGCTACATTGCATTATTAGGGGTCCGGTAATGACCGCTTGGACATACGCAGGCGGAACGTTATGCAGCAGCTCCACTATAGCCAAATGCATAAGCAACTACTTTACATGCACAAGCTCATATATGTGTTTCTGCCACAAAATTATATTGATAAATACCCCTGATAACTCTTTTCTTATTTCCGTGATATGCAGTGATAAGTACTGATACTTATTGGGGCTAAAGTGCGGGGTGTGATAAATATTCCCGGAAGGTGAGAAGTGCGTCTACAGCTGCGCACATCAAATATCTCATTTTGAAAACTTGCAAAGCTAGAAATTCAGAGCCAAATGCAGGGAAAGTGGCCAGGTGTGACGGGCTGTAGCTGATTAGCACATTCTCGGGCTTACACGTTCTAATGCTGTGTACTTGGTTCACCCAAATTCTGAACTTGCACCTGCCAAAGAAGCCTATGCATGTGAGCCAATCACAGTGAAGCAGCGTGCATTTGATATGGGTCTGAATTTAACCTGAGGCACGCAAAACATAATACCCAATAACCAGCCCTCAGAGCCATAATAACACATAGGTCTGGGAACTTATCCCAAACCCGATGTGTTATCGGCCAAAAACGGGACATTTTTCAACCAATAACAATGGGCTATAATTGGATAGCCCGAAAATGATTGTTGACATAACATCCAAGTTGTTAATTTGAGGGCTGACATTTAGAAAGCGTCGACATAGCGATATAACATACCACACCCATATAGCTGATCATGCTATTATCCATTTATTTCTCTAGCAGATTAATAGTGCGATTCATGAAGGAACGGAAAGCTTTCCGCTTCTCCATGGAGTTCAGGTTCGCTATCTCAGGATGGCGCAACCTGAACCGTGGTGCGGTAACTGCAGGGAAGCTCAATGCTTCCCTGCTCTCTGTTCGCACCTGGTGCTGGCTCTGCCCCCCTGACCTCCCACCAGCCTCTGCAGCCTTCCGGGAGGTCAGCCGGCGTCGCATGCGCAGAAGGACACGCCGGCTGACTCCAAGCACCGCAGCGGGGGACCACCGGAAAAGAGAGCGCCGTTGGAGTCTGGGACACCGCATCGCTTCACCGGAAAGGTGTGTATACATGAATTGCTACTTATAACAACTATACATCACATCGAACCAATGCGATATATAGTGATAAGTATAAATTCATTTTTTATTTTTTTTTCTGAATAGACTCCTGTTACCCAAGTACTCTATTACAGTTTCCTAGGACTAATAATTCTTGCTGATATTTAGAGGCCATTAAACCAAACGTTTAATCATTTGTAAATGTTTTTTTCTTTAGATCTTTAGACGTACGTGTTTTATACTCTTTTATATCAAACTGCAGTAAATGTGTAATCTAACAAGCTGGCATATAGTAATGACATGACCAACCCCCGGCATCCCGAAAACTGAGAATCCTGATAAGTTTATGGGGTAAGTGCGCCAACCCCACCCCATATTCCTAGCCCTTCTCTTGTGGCAGCTAGGGCTAAATCTAGATGGGAGGTTGCTACGGCCAAATTTTGGGGAATGGCGGCTACGGCTAACCACCCCCCTGGTGCCTTACTCTTACTCTAACCCCCCATTCCATGCCTAACCCTTCCCCCTAACCCCAATACCCACAGTGATACTTACCTTTGGGACGTCAGCTGTCGGTGTCCCGGAGCCAGTGTCCTGAGCGGTCTCGGGATTCTGGCTTATCCATGCAACATAGACTGGCTTTCCTGCTCTGGGCCAGTATACCTGTGGCAGGTAAGTATTGGACGGCTTTTTCTTTTAAATTGCAACTATGAAATACGTTTTTATGCTCAATAAACTGCAATAAGAATTTTTTTTTCTATTCCCCTAAGTGTCCTATTTATCAATCAATTACATCTGTCCGTTCCAATCTTTTCATCACAGTGCCTATGGAGGCACACAATAACATCATGCCGAATAGAACTTCTTTGCAATTTATTATTCTTTATTATTAAGGGTTTAAACATTTTAAAAAAAAATCTAAGTGGTTGAATTTCCTGCATTGCTGGATAACATTGACAGATGGACCCAGAAGCTTGGCAGGCCGTCCAGCCAGTCTTGTGTTCTGCCTTAGTGCAATTTGGCATCTGTTGTGTTATTCTCTCTGCACCTGGCAACTTCCAGAATATTTAAACATTTGCTGAAAAGATCCAGTAGTTCCTGAATTAATGATACTGTGTGTGATAGAATAGACTTCAATAGCATTTCCGTGCCAGTGTCGGAGGTTGTAAGTATAACTCTAATTGTCAGCCAGCAGCTTCAGGGCAAATAAATACTATACTGGGAATGAAGTTTATTATTACGGTGATACTAACCAGATACCCAATATTGAATTTGAGCACAGGTTTCTAAACATTAATCTGCTTTTATTTCTAAAACAATCTGGAAGTTTTGGCTCTGGCAATACCCCCAGATTTGTTTTGCTTTTAGATTTCATTAACATTGGTGAAAAAAGGGTAGAATCAGTGGTCGAAGTGGACATTTTGAAGTGGGGGTATGGAAAAGTCAAGGACGCAAATATGCACGCACTCCAGAAAAGGGGGCGTGGTCACCCAAAAGGGGGTGTGTCCAGTGTAGTAGAACCCCTTATACTATCTAGTACTGGTGCCCCTTTCACCTTATAGCACACAGTACGAGCCGAAATTCACATTATAGCACACTGAATGAGATGAAATTGGGACAGCAGGGACAGCCAGAGTGACAGCAGGGATAGGGAGAGAGAGAGTGATGACAGGGTGAGAGAGTGACAACAGGGAGAGAGAGTAACGACAGGGAGATAGAGTGACAACAGGGAGAGAGAGAGAGTGACAACAGTAACAGCAGGGAGGAAAGAGAGAGAGTGACAGCAGGGAGAGAGAGAGTGACAGCAGGGACAGGGACAGTAACGACAGGGAGAGAGAGTGACAGCAGGGAGAGAGAGTGACAGCAGGGAGAGGGAGAGTGACCTCAGGGAGAGAAAGTGACAGCAGGGAGAGAGAGAAACGACAGGGAGAGAGAGTGACAACAGGGAGAGAGAGAGTGACAACAGTAACAGCAGGGAGGAGAGAGAGAGAATGACGGCAGGGAGAGAGAGAGTGACAGCAGGGACAGGGACAGTAACGACAGGGAGAAAGAGTGACAGCAGGGAGAGGGAGAGTGACCTCAGGGAGAGAGAGTGACAGCAGGGAGAGAGAGAAATGACAGGGAGAGAGAGTGACAGCAGGGAGAGAGAGAGTGACAGCAGGGAGAGAGTGACAGCAGGGACAGGGAGAGTAACGACAGGGAGAGAGAGTAACGACAGGGAGAGAGAGTAATGACAGGGAGATAGAGTAACGACAGGGAGAGAGAGAGTGATGACAGTGACAGCAGGAGAGAGAGAGTGACAGCAGGGAGAGAAAAAGTGATGACAGTGACAGCAGGGAGAGAGAGAGTGACAGTAGGGACAGGGACAGTAACGACAGGGAGAGAGGGTGACAGCAGGGGAACATTACCTGACTGTGGTTGGCGGAGGCACCCATGGGCAGCGGCGGTGATAAGGAGGCCTATGGTGCTGTGAGGTCCCTCTGACCACCATTTGTTGCGGGCGCTGTGACCGGGTGAGCGGTTGGCGGCGGTGAGCGGCTGGTGGCGGTGAGCGGTGAGTGGCTGGCTGCGGTGAGCGGCTAGCGGCGGTGAGCAGCGGGCGGTTGTGAGCAGCTGTGCGGCTGTGAGCTAGTACAGCGCTCTACACAGCCGCCGAGCAGGGACGGGAGCACCATGTGCAGCAGGATGCCCACTTCCCTCGCCTCCTGCTGCACACTTTTAAAAAAATTCCGGGTCAGTGGAAGAAGTGGCGGTATACCATACCCCCCACTTCGACCACAGGGTAGAATCATGTACTTTAGTGCTGTTTTTGTTCATACATTAGTGTTTATATTGTTAGCAGAGTGTATTGGATTCTCTGGTGCAGTGACGTCAGTCCACACACTTAATGACTTAAACAGTAATGCAGGTTTATTCAGTGAACACAGGTGAATCAGATGTAATACTGATATAGGCAAGTAGGGGCCCTTATATCATACAAGGTAACAGCAGTGGTAGCGGTACTTATCAGGAGTTGTCTCCGGTGGTGAGTGATGGAGGACTGCACAGCCGTGCAGTCTGACTCCCGCTATAGAGAAGATGCCGCGCCCGGCTCAGCATCAGCTCCGGAGCCATGATACATGCAATGGATCTCTGTTAGTCTGTGTAGATGAGATCCGCACCCAGTCTCAGCTCTGCACACTTGCACACACCAGGACTCTCTTACTCATCACATTACATCACATAGCTCCGCCTCTGAGTGACTCTTGGCACTAGGGAATTAACACTAGGGGATGCGCCCATTGACTGCTGTGTAGAAGGAGACAGGCACAGAGCGCACCATATCCTAACATACATAACTTACAGTAGGATTCGGTATCTTATGTTGACAGTGATTACGTCGATGTGAGAATGTTGAAGGGGTCATAATATTGCCAGTGTATTCTTACAGTAAGTGTAACTTCTGTGGTGAATCCTAACTGCAGGACTCCCATCAGAAATTTTGGGGCCCGGGACTGCCAGAATGAAGAGCTAGTGCTAAATAGCGCAAGTGACTGTAAACTTCAAGGTAGTAGGATTGTATGATCCTTGCACAATTTAGTTAGGTAAGCAAACAGTTAACAGGTTGGGAGCAGGAGTGTACTATAATAGTGTGAGTGTTTAGGGAGGAGCTAGAGGATATTTTTGGGAGGAAGGAATATTCCTCTTTCTCTTTCGGATTTCCCACCCTCCCTCTCCAAGTCACCTTTTTGCCCCACCCGTTTTTTCTTTTTCTTTGCCGGTTGGGGTTTGTCAACTTATAGGTGGCGGGAAAGAACGGCAGTTACAGTGGCTATTGCACTGCTGTTCAGAGGGCACTCTTTGCCCAATACATTGTATACTCTGGCCTTCCTTACCGGTGGTCATTGGGCTTGGCTGTCTGGCCGGCCCTATTATGGTGTATTGGGAAGAGAGTTGGAGCCTCAGCATTTATTGGCGTAGCCAATGAGTGATATAAAGTCATGTCGTGGACATGCGTAGCGGCAATAAGACGTAACGTCACTGATGATCTGGCCGTTCTTTCTTATTTGCCACCATACTTAGTTTAAGTATTATAAATAAATAACGGTTGACTGATTTTAATGGCATTTCAGTGGTCTGTGTCGTTATTTCTAGATAAGTTGTTAGTTATTATTTAATAGATAAGGTTATTGTGTGATGATGTCATTCAATCCAACATCTGCTGATAGAAAGTTTATGGGCAGCCAATCCTCCCCCTTCCCTGTGGCCCCCATAGCTTACTATTCTGGACACAAGTTGCAGGACATCAGGTGGGGCCCCTAGGTATGATCGCAGCATGCCGGGGCCACCAAAACAGCACAGGGAAGGAGTCTGGAGCAGGCAGCTGTAGAGGCACAGTGCTGGCGGGATTTAAAATTTGGAGCGACAAGTCAGTCGATTGGCTTGTGAACTGGCAGCCAATCAGGAGCTGCTGCTGTGGCAGCCCCTGATTGACTGCCGATTCGCAAACTCTGATTAGCTCATGGCAAGTGCCAAATTCAAAATGGTGCCAGCACTGTCTGTCTATGGCTGCCTGCCATCCGGGTCCCCTCAAGGCCCAAGCCTGGGACTCCAGTCCCGGCAGTCCCCCCCTGATGGCGGGCTCTGCTTAACTGTGACCCTTAACTTAACGGTAACACTAACCTATGAGCCTAGACCTAATGCTGAAACCTAAACCTAACCTTAACCCTAACGCTGATGTCGACATTGTCACTATGTTGACATTTCATTTGTTGACATTCTATCCATGTAGACATTTTGGCCATGAACCGCTCCAGGGACAGTGGCACGTTGGGTGTTTGAATGAGAAATGCACCTGCCAAAGTGTAATGCAGGTGTCCTAAGGCCAGTTCAGGAAGGACAGACACCTCCCATGGAGCAAGAGGCCAAACGCTTGCCTCAAGAAATGATTATGGTCATTTGAAAACCCCCCAGAAGGTATGCACCTTGTGCCGGCCACGCCCCCGACCAATGATGATGTCATGGAGCAGGGCCGGATCTAGGGGGGGGGGGGCGAAGGTGGCGAACGCCCCCCCACCCCTAACACAGTCATAGCCACGCCCACTTTTGAGCAGAAGAGAGCTCTCCGGGGAGAGCCTGAGGCAGAACGACGTGCTGCAGCTTATACCACAGCAGCACAGAGGAGCCAGGAGAGCAAGGGTTACAGAGCATTTGCCCCTCACTTGCTGGTGTGTGGGTACTAGGGCTAATAAATACAATTACCCCATAGCACAGTCACATGTACATAGAATAGAACAATCACAAAGCTCTATCTCAGTCTCACTCAAAAAGTTCAGTCAGAATTGAGAGGAGGAGGAGGAGGAGTTAGGATTGCAGATGGGAGGAGTTGGGACTGTAGAGGGAGTCAAGATTAAACAGTAAACCGCCCCCCCCTAAAGAAAAGTCTAGATCCGTCCCTGTCATGGAGATGCTAGTAACCGCAGCATTACCCGTACTGTCCTTGGGTGCCTGCTTGGGGCATCTAAAAACTACTCTGGCCAGCACTACAGTAGAGATCCTGCTTTAGGGTGATGTCAGTATGATGTCATCTCTAAGTGCCGGCAGAAGAGAAGCACCGGCATTAATCCGGATCCAGTCTGCAGTGTGAACAGAGTTTTTGAAACCTGTGTTAAGTGACCTGGGCTGCGACAGACAGAGTACTGTACAGCACTTGTCTGAGAATGGCCTGGTCGTGGTATGCTAGCACTACTGTGCTGACATGTGAGGATGATTATGATACCAGTGCTGCTACTATTGAAGCAATACACCAGCCTATCATGTTCATGTATAGTAGCCTTGTGTTTGACCAATATTGCCTGGCTACATTTAAGTGGCATTATGTAGGGAATGAACAATCTTGCCTTTAACCTCCTGGTAAATTTGATGAGAAGTGCAATCGAGATGAAAGGTTGGCTGCATCGCCTTAACGGTTTGGGTATAGAATACTGGCCACCAGAATGGAAAGCTAGAAAGCCCCTTGCAGGTTTGCTGTGCTTGATAAATTGCAAAACTACAATTCACTTCTCAAGCGGGGAGCCGCCCAACACAGGGCAAGTCCGCCCTGCATACCGGGTTCTGCCCCCGCTAATATGCGAGCGTTTCGCTAAACAGCAAAGCACTCGCATGATAAGGCCCCCATAAGCAGTCAGAGGGCCGCCATATTTTGGGTCACAGTGGCTGTGTGTGACATCACGGAGCTGCAACGACCTGCCCCAGCTATGGTCCAGACACGCCTCTGTTTTCCGGACTGCGCCCCTTAAACACAGCAGCGACGCCCACAATATGTTGCGTCAACGCCAAATTCCCGCCCCCCCCCCCCCCACCAGGTCTTAGACTGCAGTCTAAAGAGAAGGTAGTTTAAGACCTTGCACATGCACCCACAACAGGGATTTCAAGCTGAATCGCCCCCTTGGTCTGTAATGATGTTTCATCCCAGCTGCTGCAGCCTTAAGCCGGGTACACACCTGCGCGATGTCAGGACGATTTGCCGCTTTGTAACGATAGATCGCCTGCATGATGGTGCGCTCCCACGGGTCTTTAGTGGCATCTTCCGGGCGGCCCTGCTGCAGGGCCGTCAGAATATATCGCTAGCGACCCAATGCAGTGTAAATGAAGTGCAGAAAGATATGTAATTCCATCTTTCATATGTACGGCCAATCTCTGCTAGTCTGGGCTGAAGGGAGCTCGGCCCTACCATAGGGATGATTGCCCGTCGTTCTAGTGTGTAGTCGGCTTTAGTGCACCAAGATGCACACGCGCCACAGTCTTACACGTGGTCACTCTCGGTAACATGTAGGCAGGATGAGCGTGGCTACAACTGTACATTGGTGGTCTGCGCTGATTTGTGCCCATCCTTTCATCCCAACCATATCATTTTTTTTTTTAAATCATACATTTTATTGAATTAATGAGAATGGTACAAACGACAAAGAGGTGGAACTCATGAAAACATTGTGTTACAATAAGTATCAGAAATAAAGATTCAGTAACAAACACATCAACAACTAGCAAGGCCAACTGTCTATCAAGTAAATGGGAGAGTGAACTTAGAAGAGACAGAGCAATATCCATCTCAGACAGTTTGCGACAAAAAAATAGTGTGGCAGATGTGGATGGCCTAAGCCAGAGGACAAGTAATGTGCCGTGGCAATAGGACAGAGCAGGGGGTGAGAGGGGAGTGGAAGGGAGAAGGAGAGGAAAGAGAAGAGGGAAGAGAAGAAAAAAGAAAAGAAAAGAAAAGGAAAGACCTATCAACGAATTAGGATCCACGTATATTGATATATAGTCAATTTACGGTGGATTTGGCAGGAACTAAATGAGGCCCAGGAGGGCAACATTATGGTGGGAGTACCAGGGTTGCCGGACAGAATGACATTTTTGTACTGTATTGTTCTAGAGGCAAGTGATATATTCCATTTTGGCTATAAACCAGATTCTATTCAGCAGTTCTTGGAGGATAGGTTTTTCCAGTTATGGGTCACTTGGTATTTGGCAGCACAGGAGATGTGGAGAATTAATTTGTTGGAGTCTCTAGGGATATGATCCATAGGGGTACAGAGGAGTAAATTAGCAGGAGTGAGGGGCAAGAGAAGGGAAATCAGTTGTGTAATTAAAGAGCATACACATTTCCAAAACCGGCATACAGTGGAGCATGACCACCAGATGTGATCAAATGTACCCTGCTAACCACATTCTCTCCAATATAAATTACAAGAGTTGGGATCAGGGTCGGACTGGCCCACAGGGGTACAGGGGAAACCACCGGTAGGCCCCACTGATGAGGGCCCACTCTTTCCTCTAGGGATCAGGTTCCAGACTGTGCACCTGTATTATACATGGTTGATATGTTGCATTACACTGCACTAAACTATTGTGTTTTAAGCCTCTGTGGAGGATGGCCACACCCCCTTTGTAGGCTGGTCACACCCCTAAGTATGGGCCCCTATCACTGCTTTCCCCCCGGTGGGCCCTTCATATCTCAGTCCGACACTGGTTGGGATAGATACGATGTAGACGTTTAGGCACTAGGGAAGTCATTCCGAGTTGTTCGCTCGCAAGCTGATTTT
Source organism: Pseudophryne corroboree (assembly GCF_028390025.1). NCBI lineage: Eukaryota > Metazoa > Chordata > Amphibia > Anura > Myobatrachidae > Pseudophryne > Pseudophryne corroboree. The sequence goes on from NC_086445.1 coordinate 987,732,810, forward strand.
TGCAGATTTGCTCACGCTAAGCCGCCGCCTACTGGGAGTGAATCTTAGCTTCTTAAAATTGCGAACGATGTATTCGCAATATTGCGATTACACACCTCGTAGCAGTTTCTGAGTAGCTCCAGACTTACTCGGCATCTGCGATCAGTTCAGTGCTTGTCCTTCCTGGTTTGACGTCACAAACACACCCAGCGTTCGCCCAGACACTCCCCTGTTTCTCCAGCCACTCCTGCGTTTTTCCGGAAACGGTAGCGTTTTTTCCCACACGCCCATAAAACGGCCTGTTTCCGCCCAGTAACACCCACTTCCTGTCAATCACATTACGATCGCCAGAACGATGAAAAAGCCGTGAGTAAAATTCCTAACTGCATAGCAAATTTACTTGGCGCAGTCGCAGTGCGAACATTGCGCATGCGCACTAAGCGGAAAATCGCTGCGATGCGAAGATTTTTACAGAGCGAACAACTCGGAATGACCCCCTAAGTACCATCTTGTATATACTTTATAAGAGTTTTCCCGTATAGCAACACTAATAGAACATTTTGATATTGCAGTACGGATCGAATCCCAAACCTCTTAGTCAAAATGTTGCCCCAGATCAAGTTCCCAGTCTTGTTCGTGTTTTTCAAGAAGGGGAGGGTCTTTGGTTAGAATGGATTGATATAGATGCGAAATAACCCCTTTGTCACTAGGTTGATAATAAGCAGGAGCTTTCTATCGGGGTGGGAATCGGGGGCGATTGAGAAGAATGAAGAGTGGTCGCAAAGTGGCATATTTGTAAATATTGGTAGTGTAAAGAAGGGGTAATTCCATGCTTTTCCTGCAGGTCTGCGAAAGATTTAGGAGCAAAAGCACCCGTTACATGGTGGACTCTGGTTACACCCGCTGAGGTCCAGGATCGGGCCATTGTGGGAGAGAGACCCGGAGGAAAACCAGGGTTATTCCAGAGGGGGGTAAGAGGGGAGGGAGATGAGGATAGTTTGAGTTTTCTATTGAGGTTTTCCTATGTTCGGAGGGCAATCTCTATCGAGGGGGAGGTGAAAGAAAATTGAGGATGGTGTCTACGTGGAAGCCATGGAAGGTATGAGACCGAGTATATGCCTACTAAATCACTCTCCAACCATATCATTTTTATATTGGTATTTATTAATAGATGGTTAACCTTTGTCTGCCAATTGACATCACCATGGAGCACATTTATCAAAGCTTTGAAAGAGATAAAGTAGACGGAGATAAAGTATCAGCCAACCAGCTCTTTACTGCCAAACACATCCTGTAACATGGCAGTTAGGGGTGGCTGGCTGGTACTTTATCTCCCCACTTTATCTCTCTCATAGCTGTGATACATATGCTCCCAAATCTTTATTTATTATCTAGCCTTCAGCCGATAGGAGGCTTAATGAACAACAATGATTTTATGTGGATTGGGATAAGTGTTTATTTTCCTACAGTATGTGCAGCCCATCTATCTGAACAAAAGGGATGTAGTTATGTGGCCGCCGGTCACAATACCTCCCCCTACATCCCGCCACCTTAGAATCCCGACAGTCGGCATGCCAACTAGCAGGGACTATTCCCACTCGTGGGTGTCCATGACACCCATAGGGTGAGACTAGAACCTGTGGCGAGCGCAACTCACCACCGTGCCTGCAAGGGGCTTGTTGCGCTGGTTCCCCCTGCCAACCATCTCAATGCCAGGATCCCGGTGTTGGCATGGTGACCGGCGGTCTTGCATAAGCGCCTTGAGTCCTACTGGAGAAAGAGCGCTATATAAATAAAATTATTATTATTATTATTATTATTATTATTACCTAACTACTTATTGAGCTGCGGGCTCAGTCACTTGTTACAGCTTGGGCCCGAAGAGGTTGATCTCAGAGCAGAGTTATCAGGAAAGTGACATAAATGTGGATACTTTAACAAAGCCAAAGTTAAGAGGAATCACAGTTTATGGGTCTGAAAATAATAAACTGTTTGAAGCAAATCCAGCTTCAGGTTCTCAGTAATGATGGATCGGAGAGGAAGAGACTCTGCTTTGCTAAGTGGTTACATTCATTTGTGACTGTCCTATTCCTAATATACTGTCCCCAATATAACTAACAGCTCCGGCTGCCGCTGAGAACGTCTGACAATTTGTTGTTCCACTACGCTAATTGTGAAGCATATCCTCAGCGAAACAATCATTTTGTGCTGTACAAAGTACTATCTGTCATTTAGTCATAAATCACATCATGGTCTGGTTCAACAGGATAACTAATAAATTATAATATTTGGAAATGCTATATATGGGCGTCAGACTTCAGGCTTCAATTAATGTTAGGGACGTACTGTGCAAATTTCTACCTGGACAAACCACGTGGGTGTAATGAACTATTTCCTGCTTTTGCACAATAATGATTTTTTGCCAGCTTTAAAACACCACCCATCACCAGCACGTGTTCACATCCAATCGCAGGATGTAATATCCAGGGGTTTGGCAGGGGAAAATATAAACTGCAAGTGATGTGTGAGAGGTGCGGTTGGGGGCCTGCGAGTGCGTGTGGTGGTGCCTGCTGCCGTGCAGGTGTAGACTCGGTACTCACCAGGCGCCGCTCGCTCTCACCTTCAGGTACCGGAACCCTCAACGGACCTGGAAATCTTCACTCGGATCCGGACACGGCGATTCCCTCTCGGAGCTGACCGACGACCGAGCTGAGGAGAGAATGGTCTACATTAAAGGGGGTATCGACCCTGCTTCCGGTGGAACAGGGGATACCCCAGGGGTGGCTGCGACCTTCACCGGCTGGGTGAATGGTCATCACCGGCACAAAGCCTCAGCTACCCAGCTTTCACACACTCGCGCTTTCGCACGTAGTGTGATGAAAGGGATTCTCACGTCCGTGAGCAATCCTAACTCCGGCGCTCGGGGACAAACAAGGGACAGACGTACACGGATGCTACTCACCGTCACAAGTCTTGCACTCCGATCTTCTCCACTTACAGGTCCCTGTAAGGAGGCAAAGAGAAACAGCCGTGCAGGGCCTAACTCTGACCTAGTGTCACACCCTATACTATCTACAACAGCAGAGCCCTCAAACTAGCTCTGTGGGTGTGGTGCAACACAACTATGCACAACTTACACAACACATACACTTTGCCCTGCACGGTAACAACATATATCACACTATCGGAGTTACAACATAAAACGGTGCTGTCCCTTTATCTACCCGACTCAGCACACCCAGTAGTGGGGACCGCACAGCTCACCCACCTACCGTACTCTCAGGGTGGCCTGAGCCTAACGCCCAGTGTCACCTTTACTCACCTCGGGGAAAACACTGCTTCGATGGGCCTAGCGCCCCCTAACTGTCCACAGGCCGGAGGCCTGACTTTGCCCACGGGCCTAGCGCCCGCCTACCTTGCTGCCCGTTGGGTGACCTGGGCCTTGTGCCCAAGGTCACCTTATCGTACCTATTTGGCCAAAATCCACTAGGGCCTAATGCCCTCTAATGCCCCCACAGGCCTAGTGCCTGACCGTGCCCCTCGGGCCTAATGCCCGCCTAACTGCGCCCACAGGCCGGTGGCCTGACTATACTTATGGGCCTAGTGCCCAACCTGCGCCCAGGCCTAGTGCCTGCCTATGTGCCCCCACGGGCCGAGAGGCCCGACCAAATGCCCACGGGCCGGGAGGGCCCGACTACATGCCCACAGGCCGGGAGGGCCTGACTGTGCCCACGGGCCTATTGCCCGAACACCCGGTGGTCTAGGGAGGGGCGGGTACAGGGGCGCCTGATAAGGGCCTACCTGACCCGCTGGGAGAGGCACCAGGGGGGAGCTTCGGCAGCCCTTTGCTTCCCACCCCTGGTGACCCCTCCGGCGCTGCTCTTCTTCAATCTTCGGCCGCTGGCCCGTCCTGGCCAGCGGCGCCGCCGTCGTCGTCGCGCCGCGTCCAGCCGCCGCTGGACATCTTCTTTCTTCGCGCTCTTCTGCGCGCCCGCTCTCGTCCACTCCCGCCCGTGTCTTCTGCCGCTCTTCGGCGCGGCCTCCCCTTCAGGCTCCCGCCCGGCGTCTGACGCCGGGGGCGGGGCCTATGACGCGGCGAGCGCCGATTGGCTCGCCGCGCCTGTTCCTGATTGGCCGGCGCCCCGCGAGCCGTGATTGGCTCGCGGACGGCGCCGGATTCAAAAAGCCGCGGGCGGCGCTTCTCATTGGCGGCCCCAGCGGCGCCAAGTTTAAAGCGCCGCCGCGCCGCTCTCCGCCGCCGACAGCCTGGTGCAGGGAAACATCCGATCCCTGCACCAGGCACCCGCCGCCGCACACTCCGCGCTGGGGACAGACAAGCTGCCCCAGCGCTGTCCCCAGCTAGGGACCACAACATGGATGTGCCCACAGGGCACATCCTTACAGATGCATGGTGGTTTTAGAACTCTGGGGTCATTCCGAGTTGTTCGCTTGCTAGCAGTTTTTAGCAGCCGTGCAAACGCATTGTCGCCGCCCACTGGGGAGTGTATTTTCGCTTTGCAGAAGTGCGAACGCTTGTGCAGCAGAGCGCCTGCAAAATCTTTTTGTGCAAAACAAGACCAGCCCTGTAGTTACTCTTCGTGTGCATTGATTCTAACGACGGAGGGACGGCTTTTGACGTCATACACCCGCCCAGCGAACGCCCAGCCACGCCTGCGTTTGTTTAAGCACTCCCTGAAAACGGTCAGTTGACACCCAGACATGCCCACTTCATGTCAATCTTCCTGCGTTCGGCTGTGCGACTGGAATGTTCGTTACACTGCATACGCACGCGCAGAAATGCAGATTTTTAGCCTGATCGCTGCACTGCAAACAACGGCAGCTAGCGATCAACTCGGAATGACCCCCTCTATGTCCAAACCGCATTTGGGGGCAGATATAACAACAAGTGATATATTTGTTATCTCTATTTACAAATGATAAATGGTGCTTCGGCCAATCTGCTCCTAACTTTCATTTTTCAAACACATGATAGGTAGGAGCTGATTGGCTGAAGCACCATTTATGATTCGTAACGAGTGATAACAAGAATATCACTTGTTGTTAAATCTGCCCCTTGGTATTGAGGAACATCTGGGGAGAACCACATTGCTCACTTAGGAGACAGCAAAATATTTATCCCCCAGAGGGGTCTATTAATGAAGCAGTGATAAGAGTAGAGAAGTGAACCAGTAGAGAAGTTGCCCATGGCAACCAATCTGCTTTTACTTAACATTTATCAAGTGCTTTCTATCAAATTATATGTAGCAGGTGATTGGTTGCCATGGGCAACTTCTCCACTTGCTCACTTCTCCACTCTTATCACTGCTTCATGAATAGACCCCTTAGGGTAATTAAAGTTGAGCTGTACCCCTGTACTATAATAGATATTGAAACATGTCACCAAAACAATAACATAAGTGATCTGTCTCCTTATAAGTAACAATAAAGATATGTGCCGCCTTAGGGATACATTTACTAAGCAGTGATAAGAGCGGAGAAGTGAGCCAGTGGAGAAGTTGCCCATGGCAACCAATCAGCACTGAAGTAACATATATAATTTGCATACTATAAAATGATACTGAGCTGCTGATTGGTTAATGGGGAAATTTCTCCACTGGCTCACTTCTCCGCTCTTATCACTGCTTAGTAAATGTTCCCCTTAGTATTATAAATAAATAATTACTATGTCCCCTCTGATACTTATAATATTATAGTGGTAATATTTTATACTGTAATTACTTTCCAGGAATCTTCTTATATACTTTCTCCAAAGTGGTCCATATGGATAAAAAAATAAAACAAAAGACCTTATAAGACGAGTTTATCAAATTCCCGAACTGTTAGAAGGAGATTTGTGCTGTCTCCTTCACGTTTGCCTGAGCCGACAGGCACTTGGACCCGTCATGGTTCTTTCTGGAGGTCTCTCCTCCAGTATGTGCTACTGAACATCTGTGACTATTCTGCGCTTCTTCCTCCATATTCCTCCTGGGTGCGGGGTGTGGAAGGGGGAGCACAGGACCCCACCGCTCCATAGTATAAAGCAGCTGAGCTGGTTATCTGCCATCTCCTCACCCGCATCATCTGCAGCCCCAGTACTGAATGAAGCGCCCTCCACCCGGTCACTGTACTGCTCACCCTTACACAGGGTCTCACCCCTTCCTACTGGACTGATTCACCTTCTCCTCTCCCCGGTAAGTGTCCATACGTGTCTCTGGTGCCTCCGCTCTGAGCTCTGAGGGACCATCTGCATTTCATCGCCCCCCGCCCTACCCAGGTCAGATAAAGCACAACAATCTCACTGGGGGTGGGACACTTCCGAGGCATTCTGGCGGCTTGGCGGGCAGTGCAGTGGTGAGGTCCTGCGGCTGCGCAGCATGACGTAAAGTCAGAGGTCACACTGCGCAGCAGCCGGATCTCACGTCCGGAGCCGGGGGAGGTGAGCAGAAGGAGCCAGGCAGCGTCTGAGCATCCTGAGGATGCTCAACTCTGCCCGACATATCCAAAAATAGGTTGGTGGCCAATCCCAGAAATCCCCAGGATTGGAAGCTCCAAGCCTGGGATTGAATCCTGGCCAATTTTAGGCCGGGATACCGCCAATCCCGGGATTGGCCACCCTACTGCTACTTGTTGCTGAGTCCTGGGATGGCAATTAATCTGGGGTTGCAGCACAGTATATGTAGGATGGGGTGCAGAGTATGCAGTATATGGAGGAGGGAGGTACCCTGTATATGGGGGTACTATATGGTGGAGTATGGGGGTGCAGTGTGTATATGGGGGCAGTAAATGGTGTGAGGTGCAGTGTACATAGGTGTGTGTGTGTGTGTGTGTGTGTGTGTGTGTGTGTGCTCCAAACGGAGCTCCATCGGGCACCCTCCAGACGTGAAGAGAAGCGTCAGCCTTTTATATATTGATATGTAATAATGTATTGAAAAAAATCTACATCACTCTCTCCACTCTCCCTATCTGACCCTACCACTCCACTCTCTCCCGGGTGCCTATTTACCCCAACCCTTCGCCCCTCCCCCCCAGTCCATATCTGGCCATACCCTACTCTCTCTCCCCAGTCCCTATCAGCACCAACCCTGCTCTCTTTATCCCCCCAATCCCTATCTGCCCCTACTGCACTCTCCACCCCCTATCCCTACCTGCCCCTAACCCCACTCTCTTTCTCCTAAGCCCCTTCTCTCAGTATGCAGCAAGTATTAAACAGGTCAATATTATTAATATTAGGAACAGCAGGTTGGGAGGCTGTAACATCTCCTGCAGTATTAGTTTCACTTTCACCTGTGACCGTTTGCAGCACACAAAGGAGTCATTTGGTCCATCAAGCGCCCTCTAGTGGCTGCCACCACACATAACAATGGTGAGGAGCAGCCTTAACCTTTGATTATATAGGACATTAAAATAAAAATAATGTCCTTCATACACAAAGTAAACTGTGAAATTATTTAGTGTCTGGTAATCGTGGCTAATTAGTAGCTGATCAGGTGTTCCATCCATGAGAGATCCTTAATTATAAACACAGCTATGCCCCCAAGCCAAATATTTTTCGTAGGGCCCCTGGTTCCATGCCTCAAAAATTGTAAGGCACATACATGACTGAAGTTCAGATTATCCCCAGGTTACAGTGAGTTCTCTAAACCATATGACGCAGTTGTAAAATTCTAAAGCAAACCTTTTGATGGGTTTTAGGGGCCCATATATTAATTATCAGGATTTTAGCCCAGTGTCCCAGTTCATATTATATGCCAAGTTACCATGCCTCCGGGTCTGTTTATGCCATATTATAGTGCCCCAGTATATTATAACATCCACTAAGCACGCCTTTCTCACCACCATAACATCCATTACACACTGTATGGTCCACTGAAATGCATCCACTATATGTCCGGCCATTCATGGTGGTGGAGGAACAGAAGATATATCCAGAAATAAAAGGAGCTCCACAAAACAGCTCATCCACTCCATTGTCAAATTCAGCATTGCTGTAAATCTCATTCTTTCATTATAGCCAGTCACAGATAGTCCCAGGGCTGTAGGGTGTGGTGTGCCAGTGATGCCGTCGCCTAGGGTCACATGTTCAGGGCTGGGCTGTCACCAGGCAGCAGTGAGCCTGCCATAGAGTGTGTTATGGCGGGGAGGAAGGGGGACCTATAGGTGTACACAGCCAAATTTATTTCATTAAAGGTTTTGGTTTAATTGACAACCGATAAATTTGCTGGTATATGGAGAACGCTACTGTGTTTCCTCGACGATGCTCAATAACATGAAACATCTATCCTTTGCCAAGATGGCCACTGTAAACATGCGTGGCGCCATCTTGCCACTGTGTTTACTTAGCTCCGCAATAAACCCAAAATCTTGGTTAAGTCTATCTGGCTGATGTGTCTACAACACTTCATTCTGCTGGTATCCACTATTTCCTAAGTGTTGGGTTCGCGTGACCATACCAATGCTAGCATCCCGGCTTTGAGATGGCTGGCATTCGGGGGTGGGGGGGCGAGCACAATGCAGCCCCTTGTGTGCTCGGTGGGATATGGAGAACGTTACTGCGTTTCCTCCACTATGCTCCATAACATCAAACATCTATTCTTTGCCAAGATGGCCACTGTAAGCATGCGTGGCGCCATCTTGCCACTGTTTTTACTTAGCTCCGCAATAAACCCAAACGTTTGGTTAAGTGTATCCGGCTGATGTGTCTGGGAATAGTCCCTGTTGATCGGCATGCCAACCAGCGGGCTGGTAAGTGGATCCCGGCATCGGTGTGTGGACCGGCGGTCGGTCACATAACCATAACCGATTTCCTAACTGTGTATACTACAAAATAGTACGCACATATCAACAAAATTAGACTTTTTTTTAATAATTAAAAAGGACATTTGAGGACAGGTATCATCAAGTGACTTACACATTATGATGCAGATCTCGTTCTGTGGGCAGCTCATAAGGATCCTCAGACAGGGCTAGCCGTTTTAAATAGAGAATGTTCAGGATGAGATGGAAAAAGTAGAGTGAATTAGTAAAATCTATCTTTGTATAAATCCAACACTTCATGTCCTTTCAAAGTGGATTAGGTTTTGAGTTGTCATTAGGAGCGAAGATTAAATTCCATTGCATTAGAGCAGCAGAACAGAATAAATTACACAGCCCTCTTTTAATCATTCCCCATATAACTAATTCACAGAAAATGAAATGGAAAAGAAATATGATAAAATCGGGCAATGAAGTTACAATTCTGCATAGTACAAACATTTCTCATGTTGTGTTAGTTGCCAGTATATCTATGTATACATTCATATTCCACATCTAAAGTGCCTGGTCCCAAATGTTTATCTGTTCGTACAATAAATAACAGGAGATGAAAGATAGCGTGTGGCAGCCAGGTGCACTTAATGCAACGTATCGCCGAGACGTATATTTGTTCTTTCAAGTCATTTTACAGACACCTTATTGTGTAAAAGTATAGATTTATGTCTATAACAATTGAATAGTGTATGTAGCAGCTTATTAACTGTTGAGGGAGACGGAAATTTTATAGGTCTAAAAATGTACCACCCCCCCCCCCCCCTAAGCCCTGGCGCACATTGTAGTGCCCAGGCTTATATCGGACTGGGCATGATTGAATAAATTGTATTATTCGCATTGCCTGATGTATCAATGTATTTTGTATTTGTAAGTGTGTCTGTGCATGTCAAATGGTATAAAGTTAATTGATTTGCTGGATGTGCTCATATCCACCAGAAGTCCAGAGACAGATGCTAATCAGCCCTAGAATCCTGAGTAAGGGATAGGAATCTGTGAATAAATAAACACAGCAGGGGTGAAGCCTGCAGCTCAGGGAAGACACACTGTCTACCCAGGTGTGAAGCTTCTTCCTGACCAGAACTACAGTTTGTTTATCCAGGAACCAGGTCTATGGCTTTTAAAGCCAGCAATAAAGATGAAAGTATCAGCCCTGCTGGAATGGCTAAGAAACCCCAAAGTGTAAGCTGAGACACACTCCACTCTGGTTTTGGGAGGGTTAAATTTGAGGAGCACAGTCCAAAAGATTGTCATTATCATTGAGGTGGCATCTAGGGAGAGACTGGAGTCTATAATGTCCAGGATATGAAGACAGACCTCACTCAACCAGCGCTCGACTCTACAGGTGATCATAACGTTGTCTTTTTCTTCCCTTATTTTTATTTCTTAAAATTGTGATTACTTATGTGACTATTTACACTATTATATTCTTGTAACCGTTCTTTTTTCTGTAACTTTAAGCTTTGAAGTTTTTACTTGATTTTTATGTATTAATTAATAATTGTATGTGCGGGTGGGAGCAGAAGCTCACCCTGGGCCCTCAAAGTCACTTGGCCTGACTGGCGCAGTGACCGGTACTTCTGCTGGTGGCAGTCACCGTGTTGATCTACCACATGCGCTGAGGTAATCAGTAATGTATTACGGGCTGTGGTTATCAGATTGGCGTATCTGAAGAATTGCCGCGCCCAGAGTTGTGACACACATGGCATCATGATATCACAAAACAAGTCCTGGGAGAAGGAAGATGGTGCCGGGTGCGTTTTTTCTATTTAATGGGTACCTCTCCACCTAGCACTTTGGAACACAGAAGCATACTTCCCAACATGACCCTCTCCACAAGTTACAAAAATACTCTGTTTCTGGACTTTCCTCTTAGTTTATGTTTGCCAGCACTTATTTTGAACAGGTTAATGGATAAGAAAGTTGTTTCACCACAGGTGAGGACAATCATAAATTAAGAGGGAAGTCCAGGAGCAGAGCATTCTGTCCCTCCTGGAGAGGGTCATGTTGGGAGGTGTGCAAAAGGACACCGGTCAGAACTTATTTTGTGAACTCTAGTTTGTCTTCGGTGTTGGGGGGTAATTCAGAGTTGATTGCAGCAGCAAATTTGTTAGCAGTTGGGCAAAACCATGTGCACTGCAGGTGGGGCAGATATAACATGTGCAGAGAGAGTTACATTTGGGTGGGTTATTTTATTTCTGTGCAGGGCAAATACTGGCTGCTTTATTTTTACACTGTAATTTAGATTTCAGTTTGAACACACCCCACCCAAATCTAACTCTCTCTGCACATGTTATATCTGCCCCTTCCCCCTGCAGTGCACATGGTTTTGCCCAACTGCTAACAAATTTTCTGCTGCGATCAACTCTGGATTAGGCCCTTGGTTCTGTGGGGGAAGCTCTGTGCAGGAAACTAGGTGGACAAAGGAAGCTCTTGTGCATGAGGTTTTCAGGACCCAGAGTGTCACGATCCGGGTATCTGGACGCCATTTCTTACCCATCAGATGCCTCCTAAGGCTGGCTCAGCGCTCCAGGACCGGATCCCATCTGTTATCCTAATGTTCACATTCCTGCATCCTCTCCTGTCTCTCTGAGACGCTGTCACAGTAACGCCTTATTACATCTGGCATGGCGTCTCCCGCGGCCTCCGCCGCCGTCCCTGAGCTTCTGCATGCAGAGTGTCAGAGTGGCGATTACGTCAGCCGCGGCCTCCGCTGTGTCCGCGTGGTTGGATGTGCACTTGTCAGCCTGGCGTCTCCTGTCTCCAGTGGCCGGCGCCGCCATTACTGTTTTCATTACCACATGGATTACAAACCAAACTTCCCTCCAAGTGTCTGCATGGGCGCAGCCATCTTGGATTCTGTCAGCTGATCATTTCCTCCAATCTGTTGTCAGTATTGTTAATCTGCATAATTGCCTAGCCAATCCCTTCCTTGCTGCAGGTATAAATACACTGTGCCTGAGCAAGGAAGGCGTCAGTGCTTTGGTTGTCAAACCTAGTTCCTGTTTGTCTCTCTCCTGTGATTGTCTTCCAGGTTCCAGCTCCTGTCTCAAGACTTCCACCATAGAGACCCGCACCAGCATTCCACCTGCGGTGTAGCCTGACTCTCCAATCCATTGTGGATTCATCTGTTTCCAGCTATAACATTACCTGCTTCCAGCTCAGCTTCCAGCAGAGTACAGCTTCCCTTAAAGGGCCGGTGTCCTTTCTACACTTTACCACTCTCCACCGGTATTATTATTTCTCCGCTCTCAAGTTCTACATTTCAGTTCATATTTCATCGCTCCCAAGTTCATTTATTATTTAACTGGTTCCAGCCAGTATCCACTCCGTGCTAACAACAGTCTGGTTCCAGCCAGTATCCACAGCTGCTGTTTTACCTTCAGCAACCCAGCTTTTCCTGGAACACCAGCTGGCACAATCCTGGGTTATCTCCATTGCTACAGTCGGGCCTGGTAAGGACTTTCCATCTAGAAGATCATAAGAACTATCTCACACTACCAGTGCCCTGTGGCTCCTGCCATCCTGTAGTACCCAGGAACTGTATTTATTATTTGCTGACTTTTACGTTTTCTTTTACTGCTGCTGTGTTGTGGAGTTGTCATAATAAACATCATTGACTTTTATCTAAGTTGTCGTGGTCACGCCTTCGGGCAGTTATTATTCATGTTACTTACATGTCCAGGGGTCTGATACAACCTCCCAGGTTCCGGTACATCTCAGCCCCTACAACTGAGGCTGCCTCCCGTCAGCTCAGGCCCTCAGTTGTGACACAGAGAAGAATATAACTCAGGAAGACTTTATTATGAAAATACTGGAACTGGACTAGGCTGTGGACTGGTAAGACACAGGGTGCAGAATTCTGGTTCCTGACAGACACCATGGTTGGCCAAGGAGGTTCAGAGTAAATATTTGGTGAGGCCAAGCACAGGTGATGTGGTGTCCCGCCTCAGTTTTATGGATGTGGAGCGTCGACTGCTCTAGGAGCACCCCAGTGTAAGTGGTGGGAGTTGGTGCCCACTGGCATCTCTTTATTCAAATGGTGATATGGTGAGCAAAGACCAACATGTATGTGGGTCATTGGTCACTCAGCAGCTAATGGGAACCATGCTAGTTACATGCCAATAATAATATAACACTTGCCTATTCTTTTGGATTGGGGTGAGGAGAAGCTACAGTATTCTCTCCAAAAGCCTAATGGGGACATGCCATGATGCCATCAATTGCCTAGACAAGCACCACTCACTGCAGTAATCACAGTTGTTCTAGGACTTCTTGATGTGATTTGTGGCATCATACACTTTGCCCCACTCACTGGGTACAAATCATATCATCAAGCCTTCACCTTCCTCTTCTTATCATAGTTGTCTCCACATCTCCTGAAAACGTGGAATGGTAAATAAGCAAGTAAACATAGAATGGCACCAAAAGGAAGGTACTCTGGACAGGTTTAGCCGCTGCTTACCTTACCCACTGCAAATGCTAATTGAGCAAAACATTGATTAAAATCTAATTCCTATCTAAAAAAAAATTATTGCAGTGGGTGGAGAGAAAACAGTGGATATGAAAGTGATATAATTTGTACTACCGTGCTCCTTCTCACTTAGTGACATCCATGCCACAGCTCAATACCAACTCAGCGCTTGCAAAGACTTCAGACTGTTCAGTTCCTGTTTTGACGTCACAAACATGCCCTGCGTACACTCCCTGAAAATGGTCAGTTGACACACAGAAACGTCCCCTTCATGTCAATCACTCTACGGCCAGCAGTGCGACTGAAAAGCTTCGCTAGACCTTGTGTGAAACTAATATAACAAATAACTGGGCGCTGACAATAATTACTATGATATTGAATAACACTGTTTTGAGGCTGCTGCTTCACCAAGAGGTCACTGCCAACCTCACAAAAAGTTCCAAAAGATATGTACACAATAATGAAGCGCTGTCCAAATCAATGTGTATTTAAAACATATAACATTTATTTAACAAATACATGACAAACATAGATCACACAGCCGGTGTTATTCTAATATCACTTAAAAAATATAATATATATAATGTAGCCACTCCGGGGTTAATAAGCTTAATTAGTGCACTAGATGTTAGTAGCCATTAGTCATGCCATAATGGAAAACTTAGAATCATCAGAGAAAATTCAAAGCATGAAACTCTTTCAGCTGATGGAGATTTAATAAAGTTCAAAGCATGGAACTTGTCAGTAACAAGCGTATTAATGCAGGAATCCCTTTGCTCCAATATATCCACTGCAAACAGCTTTTAGTAATGATTATGTACTTAATAGTCCAGCGTGGCCACGCTTAGCAAGCAGCAACTCTGCGTGTCTTCAGACCTGGATGGTGATTATCCGGGGTGACGTCTCACTCCTTATGAATTCATTCTCTCTGAGGAAGCCGCCGAGTTGCACATAGGCGGGGAAACGCGTTAGAGGAGTGCTATCCTCGGCTGGGATCAATTGCCGTTCACAACCAGCACCACAAGCGTGAGGACCGGCTAGGAGCATAAGGAATGACCCCCAATGTACTAAGACTTGAAGAGAAATAAAGATGGCTGCCTCACCTTTTGCATGCTCCTGATCATCTCCATAAAACAGCTGAAATTCACCACAACTGACCTATAAATCATCATAAATATCCAAGGACTTACCTTTAACTTGTACTACTCTACGCGGACATCTCATCAAAACCAACAGATTGCATTCCTGCGCTGAGATATACACTAGATTGAAACCTCTGCAACTCTGCACTGAGAAGTCCTTCAGTTTGGAATCTACTGTGCTCTGCATTGGACATCCCAGACAAGGTACTGTGGTCTATAACCTATATTTGGCTTCATCCAGCCCCTCACTTAGACATCATTCACTTCTGTTCTCTTAGCAAAAAATAACTGACTTCTTGCATTAATCAACTAATATACAGCATATTCAGGCTCTGAATCACTGAAGGGTCACTGCTGACTTCAATTTGCAAGAGCCATTCCACAGGACACATGTTATCACTACCCCCACAAGAAATCTACTTCAAAGGCCTCTTACACTGATATCTTTCACACCTACACAACAGGAATTGGATTCTAACACCTTTCCAAGAGCCTGCTTTGTTTTGACTAAATCAGCAACAGAAAAAGCAGTTATTTTATTTACAGTATCACTTGTTTCAAATATACCCATTGTATTAAGGAGCAGCAATAGGTTACAGCAACAACGATTATAGCGATTACAATCTAAGATGGCGCCTCATATGGCTACCTCGGAGCTACGCAGCTCAGCCAAAATACCTGTTTCCCCTTGTTTTCCCCTGCCCTTGTCTACCCCACCAGTGACCAAATACAGCAGGGAAGCCCTCCTAAGTTGGAGCGCTCCCGAGGTGCTTACCACACGTTCGGGCCCGTCGGCGGGCGGATCAGCGGCCCTTGCAGCCCTCGCTGCCCTTGCTGCCGTGTATGGCAAGGATGCAGATGTCGTGGACACCGAAGTGGATGACCGAGCGGCTGCGCCCCGCCGCAGCCCGGGTGGCGACTGGCGGGTGGATCGCCGGCCCCGGAAAGAGAATGACGGAGGCCCTCATGTCGGCCCTAGTAGAAAGACCTGGGCTCAGAGGAGAGGCTGTCGCGCAGGCGCCCTAGTGAGGTGGCGGCGGCAAGGGCACCGGTCTGCACTTCCTGCGATCCTGCTTTCGAATGTGCGCTCACTGGCAAACAAGTTCGACGAATTGTCCCTCCTTCTGGGCAGCGCAGGGTCAGGCATTACAGGATCATCCGTCCTCTGCTTTACAGAAACGTGGCTGGACGACCATATTGCGGACAACCCGATGTCTCTGCCGGGCTTCAGTCTCTTCAGGGACGATCTTTCCAAGGTTCTCTCAGGAAAAACAAAGGGTGGTGGCATCTGCTTCTACATCAACGACGGATGGTGCACCAATGTCACGATCATAGGCAAAATGTAGCCATCACCTGGAGATGCTGAGTATCAACTGCAACCCCTTCTATCCCCCCCGGGAATTTGCCACAATTGTCCTTGTGGGAGTGTACATCCCACCCCTCGCCTGCGTGAACGAAGCCCTGCACCACCTGGCCGTATGCATATCCGACATAGAACAAAAACACCCAGACTCTCTGCTTATAGTACTGGGCGACTTCAACAGAACTAACCTGAGCAAGGAGCTACCTAAGTACAAACAACAAGTCACGTGTCCCAGTAGAGAAGGGCGCACCCTTGATCACTGCTACACTACCCTCAAGTCTGCCTTTCGGTCTATCCCGCGTGCTGCACTCTGTCTATCTGACCACTGCCTCGTCCACCTACTCCCTACCTATACATAGAAGCTGAGAGCGGTTAAGCCTGTCGTCAAGACTGTTAAGAAATGGACCAATGAGGCCAAGATGACTGCATGGAATGGGGGGTCTTCGAAGCCTCGGCAACCGACCTGAATGACCTGACACTGTCACGTACTACATCAGCTACTGTGAGGACATGTGTGTACCTACCAAGACTTACCGCATTTACAACAACATCAAGCCCTGGTTCAATGCCCAGCTCAGGCAACTTCGTCGAGCCAAAGAGGAGGCCTATAGCAGCGGTGACAGAGCACTATACAACCGTACTAGGAACTCTCTGACTAAAGGAATCAGGCTAGCAAAAAAGCAGTTCTCGGACAAGCTGACAAATGATCTCTCCACCAATGACCCCGTATCTGTATGGAAAGGAACGCAATCCATAACCAACTATAGGAAAACATCGAAGTCCACCACCATGCACCAAGACCTAGCAGACGAACTGAACCACTTTTATTGCAGGTCCGCAAAAGAAGTCCCCTGCAACCCAAACAATCACCTCTACGATGCCCCGAACACCGACGGCCAACCCCAGGCACTGCAAGTCGCCCAAGAAGAGGTGGAGGCATTGTTCAAAAGGGCCAAACCCAGGAAAGCTCTGGGTCCTGACGGAGTGTCACCATCTGCCCTAAGAGCATGTGCGGGTCAGCTCGCCCCCATATTCACCATGATCTTCAACAAATCGCTGGAGCTACAGAAAGTCCCTTCCTGCCTCAAAAGGTCTACTATCATCCCGGTCCCCAAGAAACCCTCTATCACGAACCTGAACGACTACAGGCCGATAGCACTGACGTCTGTGGTCATGAAGACGTTCGAGCGTCTGGTTTTGAATCACCTGAAAACTGTGACTGGCCCCCAACTGGACCCCCTGCAGTTCGCCTATCGATCGAATCGGTGTGTCGAGGATGCAGTCAACCTGGGCCTGCACTACATACTACAGCACCTAGACATTCCTGGTACCTACGCGAGGGTCGTGTTTGTCGATTTCAGCTCGGCCTTCAATACAATCGTCCCCAGCATCCTCCACCCCAAATTACTTTGCCTAGGGGTCCCAGAAGTTACCTGTTCCTGGATAGTAGACTTCCTGACAGATAGGACACAGGTGGTGAAAGCGGGGGAATTCACCTCTCAAGCACGGTCCATTATTACAGGGGTCCCTCAAGGCTGCGTCCTCTCACCCCTGCTCTTCTCCCTGTACACAAATGACTGTACCTCTTAGGCGCAATCAGTAAAGATCATCAAATTTGCAGATGACACCACCGTCATCAGCCTCATCAAGGACGGGGACGAATCGGCCTATAGATGGGAAGTAGACCGGTTGGCCCAGTGGTGCATCCACAACAACCTTGAGCTCAACCCCCTCAAAACTGTTGAGATGATAGTGGACTTCAGGAAGAAGTCATCTAGTGCACCTCCGCTAACGATTGCTGACAGTGTGGTATCGCTAGGGACCACAATCTCCCGGGACCTTAAATGGGGGTCCAACGCTGACGCCACTGTTGGGAAAGCGCAGCAGAGTTTGTTCTTCCTCAGGCAACTAAGGAAGTTCAACATCCCACAGAAGCTTCTGCTTCTACTCCGCGATTGTGGAGTCGGTACTGTGCTCCTCAGTACTCGTATGGTACAACTCCGCCAGCGCGAGGGACAGATGCAGGCTCCAAAAGGTGGTCAGAACCACAGAGAAGATCATCGGGGCCGACCTTCCCTCAGTCCAGGACCTGTACCTGTCCAGAGCTAAAAAGCAGGCAATGAAGATAGTAAAAGACCAGCTACACTCCGGCCACAGCATGTTTAACTTGCTTCCTTCAGGCAGGCGTTACAGGGCCATCCCCGCCAGGTCCACCAGGAGCCTCAAAAGTTTCTTTCCCCAAGCGGTCCACCTGCTGAACTCCTGAACATTGACTGACTAGACGTACATGTAACTAACTTGTGTCCCTACGGTATACCTATCTGTGTGACTTTACTTGCCTCCCCCCCCACCTGCTTATCTGTTACCTACTTGGCTGTTGTATAGCAAACCGAAGACAAATTCCTAGTATACGCAAGTATACCTGGCCAATAAAGATGATTCTGATTCTGATTCTGGATGGAGATAAAGGGAGTCATTCTGAGTTGATCGCTCGCTAGCTACTTTTTGCAGCCGTGCAAACGCATAGTCGCCGCCCACTGGGGAATGTATTCTAGCTTTGCAAGTGTGCGAACGCCTGTGCAGCCGAGCAGTACAAAAATAGTTTGTGCAGTTTCTGAGTAGGTCTGAACTTACTCAGCCGCTGCGATCACTTCAGCATGTCCGGTCCCGGGACACCCACCCTGCAAATGCCTGGACACGCCTGCGTTTTTCCAACCACTCCCTGAAAACGGTCAGTTGACACCCATAAACGCCTTCTTCCTGTCAATCTTCTTGCGATCGGCTGTGCGAATGGATTCTTTGTTAAATCCATCGCCCAGCAACGATCCGCTTTGTACCGTACGACGCACCTGCGCATTGCGGTGCATATGCATACGCAGTAGTGACCTGATCGCTGCGCTGCGAAAAATGGCAGCATGCGATCAGGTTGGAATGACCCCCAAAGTACCAGCCAACCAGCTCCTGTCATTTTTCAAACACAGCCTGTAACATGGCAGTTAGGACATGATAGGCTCAGGGGTTAAAATGAGCCGGAACGGGGCGGAACTACTGGGGGCAGGTTAAACTACTGGGGGCATAACTGCAGGGGCTGAACTACAAGGGGGCAAACTACAGGGGGCATTACTACTGGGTGCTAAACTACAAGTGGGCAAACTACTGGGGGCATTACTAACGGGCAAACTACATGGGGGCTAAACTACTGGGGTCATAACTGCAGGGGCATTACCATTAGGGGCATAACTACTGGGGCTAAACTACATGGGGCTAAATGACTGGGGGCATTACTACAGGCAACATTACTACTGGGGGCAATACTACACAGGGGCATTACCATGAAGGGCATTACTACTGGGGGCACTACTAATGAGGGCATTGTAAAGGGGGAACTTCATAAGGGGCATCACTCCTGGGGACATAAGGGGCACTACTATTGTGGGATTGCATAAGGGGCACCACTACTATGGGCTTTATATAAGGGGCACTACCACTGTGGGCACTACCAGTACAGTGGACATTGCATAAGGAGCACTACTACTGTGGGCATTGTATAAGGGGCGCTACTGCTGTGGGCATTATGTGTATTATGGGGTGCTACTACTGTGGGCATTATTACTATTGTGTGACCACGTCCCTTTCTTTTTGAGAACACGCCCCTAACTTTATTGCATTTTCTCCTTGCGGAGGGGCGGTGAGTTCCACCACCTCTCTAGGACCACTTTAAGCACTGGATAGGCTGGTACTTTATCTCTCTCCACATTATCACTCTCCAAGGCTTAGTAAATAGACCCCATTGTCTGCTGTTCTTGGAGCCTAGTAGGTCTTACCCAATCCGGCAACCACTGTATATACTGTAGCTTTTGGCAGCTTACAATATTTTAAACAAGTGTGACAATTATATCTGTGTCTGGAAGCCTTCATAGAAACTACAAAATATGTGTTGTCACTAGAGATGTGCACCGGAAATTTTTCGGGTTTTGCGTTTTGGTTTTGGATTCGGTTCTGCGGCCGTGTTTTGGATTCGGACGCGTTTTGGCAAAACCTCCCTGAAAATCTTTTGTCGGATTCGGGTGTGTTTTGGATTCAGGTGTTTTTTTTTTACAAAAAAACCTCAAAAACAGCTTATATCATAGAATGTGGGGGTAATTTTGATCCCATAGTATTATTAACCTCAATAACCACAATTTCCACTCATTTCCAGTCTATCCTGAACACCTCAAAATATTATTTTTAGTCCTAAAATTTGCACCAAGGTCGATGGATGACTAAGCTAAGCGACCCAAGTGGCCGGCACAAACACCTGGCCCATCTAGGAGTGGCACTGCAGTGTCAGACAGGATGGCACTTAAAAAATTAGCCCCAAACATCACATGATGCAAAGATTAAAAAAAAAGAGGTGCAAGATGGAATTGTCCTTGGGCCCTCCCACCCACCCTTATGTTGTATAAACAGGACATGCACACTTTAACAAACCCATCATTTCAGCGACAGGGTCTGCCACACGACTGTTGCTGAAATGACTGGTTGGTTTGGGCCTCCACCAAAAAAGAAGCAATCAATCTCTCCTTGCACAAACTGGCTCTACAGAAGCAAGATGTCCACCTCCTCCTCATCCTCCGATTCATCACCATTTTCACTGTGTACATCCCTCTCCTCACAGAGTATTAATTCGTCCCCACTGGAATCCACCATCTCAGGTCCCTGTGTACTTTCTGGAGGCAATTGCTGGTGAATGTCTCCACGGAGGAATTGATTATAATTCATTTTGATGATCATCTTCTGGCATTTTGTGGAAGTAACCTCGTACGCCGATTGCTGACAAGGTGACCGGCTGCACTAAACACTCTTTCGGAGTACACACTGGAGGGGGGGCAACTTAGGTAAAATAAAGCCAGTTTGTGCAAGGGCCTCCAAATTGCCTCTTTTTCCTGCCAGTATACGTACGGATGTCTGACGTGCCTACTTGGATGCGGTCACTCATATAATCCTCCACCATTCTTTCAATGGTGACAGAATCATATGCAGTGACAGTAGACGACATCTCAGTAATCGTTGGCAGGTCCTTCAGTCCGGACCAGATGTCAGCACTCGCTCCAGACTGCCCTGCATCACCGCCAGCGGGTGGGCTCGGAATTCTTAGCCTTTTCCTCGCATCCCCAGTTGCGGGAGAATGTGAAGGAGGAGCTGTTGGCGGGTCACGTTCCGCTTGACTTGACAAGTGTCTCACCATCAGGTCTTTGAACATCTGCAGACTTGTGTCTGCCGGAAAGAGAGATACAACGTAGGCTTTAAACCTAGGATTGAGCACGGTGGCCAAAATATAGTGCTCTGATTTCAACAGATTGACCACCCGTGAATCCTGGTTAAGCGAATTAAGGGCTCCATCCACAAGTCCCACATGCCTAGCGGAATTGCTCCGTTTTAGCTCCTCCTTCAATCTCTCCAGCTTCTTCTGCAAAAGCCTGATGAGGGGAATGACCTGACTCAGGCTGACAGTGTCTGAACTGACTTCACGTGTGGCAAGTTCAAAGGGTTGCAGAACCTTGCACAACGTTGAAATCATTCTCCACTGCGCTTGAGTCAGGTGCATTCCCCCTCCTTTGCCTATATCGTAGGTAGATGTATAGGCTTGAATGGCCTTTTGCTGCTCCTCCATCCTCTGAAGCATATAGAGCATGGGTCTTCAACCAGCGGCCCTGCTGCTGCTGTGGAACTACACATTCCAGCATGCCCTGCCTCAGTTTTAGCATACCTTAATAGCAAAACTGTAGCAGTGCATGCTGGGATGTGTAGTTTCACAGCAGCTGGAGGGCCACAGGTTGAAGATCCATGATATAGAGGGTTGAATTCCACCTCGTTACCACCTCTTACTTCAGATGATGGCGGGGCAGGTTCAGGAGTGTTTGCTGGTGCTCCAGTCTTCGGCACGCGGTGGCTGAATGCCGAAAGTGGCCCGCAATTCTTCGGGCCACCGACAGCATCTCTTGCACGCCCCTGTCGTTTTTAAAAAAAATTTGCACCACCAAATTCAATGTATGTGCAAAACATGGGACGTGCTGGAATTTGCCCACATGTAATGCACGCACAATATTGGTGGCGTTGTCCCATGTCACAAATCCCCAGAAGAGTCCAATTGGGGTAAGCCATTCTGCGATGATGTTCCTCAGTTTCTGTAAGAGGTTGTCAGCTGTGTGCCTCTTATGGAAAGCGGTGATACAAAGCGTAGCCTGCCTAGGAACGAGTTGGCGTTTGCGAGATGCTGCTACTGGTGCCGCCGCTGCTTTTCTTGCTGCGGGAGGCAATACATCTACCCAGTGGGCTGTCACAGTCATATAGTCCTGAGTCTGCCCTGCTCCACTTGTCCACATGTCCGTGGTTAAGTGGACATTGGGTACAACTGCATTTATTAGGACACTGGTGACTCTTTATCTGACGTCTGTGTATATTCTCGATATCGCCTGCCTAGAGAAATGGAACCTAGATGGTATTTGGTACTGGGGACACAGTACCTCAAGCAATTCTCTATTTCCCTGTGAATTAACGGTGGATACCGGACACACGTTTAACACCACCGCAGCTGCCAAGACCTGAGTTATCCGCTTTGCAGCAGGATGACTGCTGTGATATTTCATCTTCCTCGCAAAGGACTGTTGGACAGTCAGTTGCTTACTGGAAGTTGTACAAGTGGTCTTCCGACTTCCCCTCTGGGATGGCGATCAACTCCCAGCAGCAACAACAGCAGCGCCAGCAGCAGTAGGCGTTACACTCAAAGATGCATCGGAGGAATCCCAGGCAGGAGAGGACTCGTCAGACTTGCCAGTGACATGGCCTGCAGGACTATTGGCTTTCCTGTCTAAGGAGGAAATTGACACTGAGGGAGTTGGTGGTGTGGTTTGCAGGAGCTTGGGTACAAGAGGAAGGGATTTAGTTGTCAGTGGACTGCGTCCGCTGTTACCCAAAGTTTTTGAACTTGTCAATGACTTCTGATGAATGCGCTCCAGGTGACGTATAAGGGAGGATGTTCCTAGATGGTTAACGTCCTTACCCCTACTTATTACAGCTTGACAAAGGCAACACACGGCTTGACACCTGTTGTCCGCATTTCTGTTAAAATAATTCCACGCCGAAGAGGTGATTTTTTTCGTAATTTGACCAGGCATGTCAATGGTCATATTCGTCCCACGGACAACAGGTGTCTCCCCGGGTGCCTGACTTAAACAAACCACCTCACCATCAGAATCCTCCTTGTCAATTTCCTCCTCAGCGCCAGCAACACCCATATCCTCATCCTGGTGTACTTCAATAGTGACATCTTCAATTTGACTATCAGGAACTGGACTGTGGGTGCTCCTTCTAGCACTTGCAGGGGGCGTGCAAATGGTGGTAGGCGCCACCTCTCCCCGTCCAGTGTTGGGAAGGTCAGGCATCGCAACCGACACAATTGGACTCTCCTTGGGGATTTGTGATTTAGAAGAACGCACAGTTCTTTGCTGTGCTTTTGCCAGCTTAAATCTTTTCATTTTTCTAGCGGGAGGATGAGTGCTTCATCCTCATGTGAAGCTGAACCACTAGGCATGAACATAGGCCAGGGCCTCAGCCGTTCCTTGCCACTCCGTGTCGTAAATGGCATATTGGCAAGTTTACGCTTCTCCTCAGACGCTTTTAATTTAGATTTTTGGGTCATTTTTCTGAACTTTTGTTTTTTGGATATTACATGCTCTCTACTATGACATTGGGCATCGACCTTGGCAGACGACGTTGATGGCATTTCATCGTCTCGGCCATGACTAGTGGCAGCAGTTTCAGCACGAGGTGGAAGTGGATCTTGATCTTTCCCTATTTTAACCTCCACATTTTTGTTCTCCATCTTTTAATGTGTGGAATTATATGCCAGTAATATATCAATAGCAATGGCCTACTGTACTGTACTGCTATATATATATATATATATATATATATATATACTGGTGGTCAGCAAAATTCTGCACTGTCCTACTATATACTGCGCTCAACTACAATGCAGCACAGATATGGATAGTATACTTGATGACACAGAGGTAGAGCAATGGACTACTGTACCGTACTGCTATATATATATATATACTGGTGGTCAGCAAAATTCTGCACTGTCCTCCTACTATATACTGCGCACAACTACAATGCAGCACAGATATGGATAGTATACTTGACGACACAGAGGTAGAGCAATGGACTACTGTACCGTACTGCTATATATATATATATATATATATATATATATACTGGTGGTCAGCAAAATTCTGCACTGTCCTCCTACTATATACTGCGCACAACTACAATGCAGCACAGATATGGATAGTATACTTGACGACACAGAGGTAGAGCAATGGACTACTGCACTGTACTGCTATATATATACTGGTGGTCAGCAAAATTCTGCACTGTCCTCCTACTATATACTGCGCACAACTACAATGCAGCACAGATATGGAGCGTTTTCAGGCAGAGAACGTAGATATTTGCAGCACACTGAGCACAGATATTTGCAGCACACTGAGCACAGATATTTGCAGCACACTGAACACAGAAACTGAGAGAACGCAGCCACGTCCTCTCGCTATCATCTCCAATGCACGAGTCAAAATGGCAATACGAATCTCGCGAGAATACGACAGCGGGATGATTGACGTTCGGGCGCGTTCATGTTAACCGAGCAAGGCGGGAAGATCCGAGGCTGGCTCGGACCCGTGTAAACCACGTGAAGTTCGGGGGGGTTCGGATCTCGAGGAACCGAACCCGCTCATCTCTAGTTGTCACCAACAGATTCGTATTATTGTTGTATGGTAATAATTTCAATGTTGCAGCAAATATTTGAAAAAAATGGTTGATCCTCTGCGCCCAACGTCCGTCCTAAACTAAATCACCTGCTGTTTTAGCATTTATTTTCCTCTGTTTTTATTAGCTTTGCTTCTGCTTTATGAATTTATCAAATTTTTATTACAAACATGCAACGCTGTAAGGATGTCTTACTTCAGTTCTGCTCTAAAACTTGACTATGGGGGTCATTGAAACCCGAACACAGACGCGTACATAGTATAGCATGTTTTACAGATAACAAAAACGCGACATTTCCTGAGTAACCATATTTGTCCTTGAATTGTTGAATCAGAGACTGGATAGCTAAAAGTAGTATGCTTTGGGGTAGCTTCAGCTAGCTGTGAGCTCCCGTTGGACTGGCTGGTGCACTTTGGGGTAGGTAAAATGTTCTTTATTTTTGCTTGAATTTCCTGTAGAGTGTCTTTGGCTAATTGCATTGTCCATTTGATTATATTTTCTGCCATCTGAGCAGGTCATTCCCATGATTACCACCCAAATTTGTGCCAAGGGCCTAACTCCCAACCCTCTGGTTGTCTAGTGTAGTAATAGGGAAAGGGTGTCTCACTGAGACCTTACCCGCCCTGCATTGGCGTTTCTATAATGGGTGCAATGTGTGCGGTGCCCCTGGATCCAGGTAGACCCACACCGCACACACTGTACCCATGTTTCATTACTGACCTTTTCACGTCGGAGCTGCAGCCGCGGTAAAAAATCATCAGCAAAATGGCCGCCACACATACACAGTAGGGATTAAGTCTCCAAAATATGGTGGTCGCCATGTTGCCGGAGACCTGAGCATGCAAAGTAGACTCTCACACAATGCTAGAGTCTACTGCGCCGTAAGGAGGAGGGGGCCCATCCAGAGTCTGCACACAGGCCCCCTCCTCTGTTAAAATGCCCCTGCTGCTCTGCCTACCTAGGCATGGACAGAGTGATACCCTTTGCGTCGGCCCTTCCCCTCAGCCTGCCAAGCGCCGGATCTTCTCTTGCCTCTCGTCACCAGCTTTACTCGGCGGGCTATTTGATCCCCCCCTTACCTTTTCACTGACACTCGGGCCGACTGTACAGTTAATATTATGGTAGACAGAATCCTCTGGGCTATGTTGCTGTGGGCAAATGGCTAGACCACCTATGCCCTGGGCTGGCCCTGCCACTGTGCCCGGAAGGAACATTAAATGTCATATCATACCTCCCAACTGTCCCAAATTTTGCAGGACAGTCGCGCCATGCTACCATTTGACATGATGTTTGTTCTGACTCAAGGACTTACCCTAATAGTGCCCCATAATATGTAGACTGTAATGCAGGACCTGTGCTGAGGGCATATGGATGGGGTGCTAGTACCAAGCAGAGGAAGTCTCTACCTTCAAGTGTACTTTATATACACAGGGGCAATGGGGAGGGGCTAGGAATGCACCATATGTACTTTACTTCCAGGACAATGACCCTCATTCCGAGTTGTTCGCTCGCTAGCTGGTTTTAGCAGCATTGCACACGCTAGGCCGCCGCCCTCTGGGAGTGTATCTTAGCTTAGCAGAATAGCGAACGAAAGATTAGCAGAACTGCTACTAAATAATTATTTACAGTTTCTGAGTAGCTCCAGACCTACTCACAGATTGCGATCAGCTCAGTCCGTTTAGTTTCTGGTTTGACGTCACAAACACGTCCTGCGTTCAGCCAGCCACTCCCCCGTTTCTCCAGACACTCCCGCGTTTTTCCCTGACATGCCTGCGTTTTTTAGCACACTCCCGGAAAACGCTCAGTTACCACCCAGAAACGCCCCTTTCCTGTCAATCATTCACCAATCAGCAGTGCGACTGAAAAGCGCTGCAGGATCCACAACAAAACTGCTAAGTTTTTAGTTAAATAACTAAGCGCATGCGCCCTGCGTGCCTTGCGCATGTGCAATTAGCAACAAATTGCAGCATAGTGAAAATCGGCAACGAGCGAACAACTCGGAATGACCCCCAATGCTGGGAGGTAGTATCACAGGCCAACGTTCTTCTTAAACATCTTAGTGATATTTGGTGGACCCCTTTCTTTGAAAGTAAAGCATTCATAACCTAGAACCAGAAATAACGACACTGAGACTTGAATTTTGGCAGAAAATTGCTAGCTATTTATTTGTCCCTATCCATTAGGAAACCTGTAATAAAGAAATTAATTTAATATGCCGCTCCAGCTGGCATATGGTGGCGGCCCAAAAGAACGGCTCAATTAATCTGAATTAACTTTAAATAACTAACCCTATAAATTTACTAAAACTTACTATAAACCGGTAATAGGTGACAACTCAACCCCCACAGTGACTACCCACCGCTCCTGGGTGCCCTGCCGCTGCCTTCCCGGACGGGTGGTCAAGCGGCCATAAGTCGATGGAGGTGAGTGCACCTAAACCACAACAAACTGTAAAAAACACTACAGTTTTCCCTACAATACAAAACTGCCGTTCTTTTCCGCCAATAAATAGCCAACGAAAACAGCCAACAACTTAAAGCCAAAGCCCACGTGCCACAAATTCTTAATACCAGGGCGGGAGGGTGGGAAAGCAAATCACCAAGAGACTTAAGATGGCCTCTCCTTCCCTATATATAGCAAACCCTCCCCCTAAAGAAGGCTGTACTTTCCTCACAGCTAGGTCCACCCCTCCCCAGATGTTTAACTCTTTCCTCTCCTATGCAGTCAATACTCTCTCCTACTTGCTCTATTGAGAGTGTTTGCACTACAGGTGATCACCAGACAATAGCTAGAAGTGGGCCCCATAATCTGAAAAGAGGGAACTCCCCTCTTTCAAATGTGGGTAACCTCACATGTGCAGTTGTATAGGAGTGAAAGGGCGCTCAGTGCCCTCCCACCCATATATAGACAATATGTTTTGCAGAGGGTAATATTGTCTGGTGATCACAGGTGACCGCCACACAATAGCTACTGAGGGGGCTCAGCATTTGAAATGCATGTGCCCCTAAATTTAGGAATCCTGGATTGGGGACAATTGTCTAGTGATCACACTCCCTTCTTTCAAATAAGGGTTCTCCCATATTTCTAGGTGAAATGGTCCCTACTAGAACTTTGGGGGCCTCATAGCAACATTTTGAAAGGGCTCTCAATGCTTCAAGAGATACACCTCTCACTCCAGCGCCCCCCATAGGAGACCTGCCTACTGCCGCCCAATGGTCAGGCTTGCTGCTGCCTATCATTTTAGTACAATAACATCAAGTTACTTCATCACCTTCAGATTCCCTCATACCATCATCATCTTCTTTCATCATAGTCATTACCCCATGTTAAAGTATGTAACAACACTTTCAACGGCATTAGGAACATTAATAATTAAACCTATTTTATGGCCCATAACAGTCCTCCCCCATATTATCTCCTGTAACATGTAATTTTTTAATGGGGGTGGGGTTCCTATTCAGCCTCTGAATTGGTGCTGACATTCTGAGGAGCTATCACAAGGTGTGAAACGTTGGCTGCATCTCCCACAGTGCAGTACTGATGACAATGTGAATTTGGTGCAGAGGAGGTGGGGCCACAGAGCCTCTTGCCAAGAGACTATATTGACACCATAGAGATACTGCCTCCCCCCCACCCACTATAGTTAGGCACCTGCCCCCATACGTCCTCTGCACTCTTAAGTTCTTTGTAGAGGACAAGCCCTTCACAGTGAAAGTTGTTAAAGGATCATTTCGCTTTAAGTATTGTATTCATGTATTATATGTATTAAAGAGGTTTAGAGTCTACATATGTGTAATCTGCATACAATATGGGGCTGATGTAAAGTTGTATACTGAGTATACGTAACTGCAGGTGGCGCAGAGTCATGCGCATTTTATTTGCTTCTGCACTGAGGCGTAGCTGGGCCATACCGGGGTGTTCTTACACTGGCAAGTTGAGAGGGGGAGAGCGGACACATCTACAGGCTATTTAAAGCTATAAGTAAGCATAAATATGCATATTTTGTGCCAAGTATAGGCTGGGGCAAATGCGCCATGATGTTGCACGCATTTATTTCCATGCACTGTTTTGAATAAGCACAGGTCCTGCTGTCCTGCAGCACAGGTCCAGCACAGGTCAAGGGTAAGTCCTTGACTTTGCAGTACATTTAATACACATAATGGGCTTAATTCAGTAAGGATTGCAAATTCTGCTAATTAACAGAATTTGCTATTCTTTGGATCACACGCTGGGGGCCGCCCATCGCAGGGCCGCCCAGCATGCTGACCGCCGCCTCCCCCTCCCGTTCAACAAGCAGAAATTGCGAACGCATCACAATTTCTGCTTGTTAGCAGATACTGAGGATGGTTCCTGCCTGCGCAGCTTAGCTGCGCCCGCAGGAGGCCCGCCGCCATGTTCTCGATCGCGGCGGCTGTGTGTGATGTCACGCAGCCGCCGTGATCACACCCCCGACACGCCCCTGTTTGCGCCGCACCGCTCCCACAATGCTCCATCTCCGACCTGGAAACTGCATGCGCAGTAGACACAAAGACAGAGTCTACCGTGCTGACAGAGAGGAGGGGGCCCAGGCGGTGCCTGCACACGGGCCATCCCCTCTCTTAATCCGCTGCTTCCTTTGGGAGATGGGGTCCGGTTGCCAGTGCGGCCCGTTGCTCATATGTGGGGTCAGTTATCAGGAATGCTCTGTTTCTTATTTCCCTCATACTTGGAAGAGCAGAGTAGAAATTGCATTCTCAACCATCAAGTAATTTGCTACAACCGCACGAAGGACATGACCCCCAAACTCTTTGCCCTGTATATCCGCAGACATCCGCACGTCCTCGTTCCTCTGCCAGCTCTACGGCTATTGGTAATCGTTACCTGTGGTGTGTGTGTTATCAGATTGCAGTTATATTGCCAGTCTCTGCCCTTCTCATGGGTGCTCTTTCACTATATTAAGTCTTATCCTGTATTATTGAGAGGGATTTATTTGAAGAAAACAGCATTAAGATCCAGGGCTGCATTATTAACAGTCCATATGTTCATCAAGCTCCAGAGATATCAGCTTAGACAGGATGGCAGCTAAAAATCGCTCTGATCCTGCTGTCACCTCTAATTCATAATCCAGCCTCAACAAGTGCAGGAGCCCCGCAGATTTAATCAGAGACTTTCACCAAGAGCTGGCTATTGAATTTAACTTCTATATTGCTGGACAGAACGCTCTGTACTGGCTGGGACGGTATCCGTTCAGATGGTCGACCATGTTATGGTCGACAGTCATTAGGTCGACCACTATTGGTTGACATGGTCGACATGAACACATGGTCGACACATGAAAATGGTCGACACATGAAAAGGTCGACATGACTTTTTTGACTTTTTTTTCTTTTGGGGAACTTTTCCATACTTTACGATCCACGTGGACTACAATTGGAACGGTAATCTGTGCCGAGCGAAGCGGTAGCGGAGCGAAGGCACCATGCCCGAAGCATGGCGAGCGAAGCGAGCCATGCGAGGGGACGCGGTGCACTAATTGGGGTTCCCAGTCACTTTACGCAAAAAACGACACCCAAAAAAGTTAAAAAAACTCATGTCGACCTTTTCATGTGTCGACCTTTCATGTGTTGGCCATTTTCATGTGTCGACCATGTGTCCATGTCGACCATGTCAATGTCGACCAATAGTGGTCGACCTAATGACTGTCGACCACAACATGGTCGACCATTCATACCGGAACCGGCTGGGACAGACTGGCTGGCAAGGGTTCGGGTATCAAGCTGGCAATATGGAATATGGGAGGAAACCGGAGAACCCGGAGGCAACCTGCGCAAGTACGGGGAGAATATACAATCTCAGCACAGTTAGACAACATGAGGTATGAAAATGGTACACAAAGCAGTAGAGGCATATTTCTTGAAATTGTCACACAAAAGTGTAAAAAAAACAAAACAAAAGATAATGAATAAGCACTAACTGCTGGTTGCAATCTTTGCAGTACGGACATTGGGGGTCATTCCGACCCGATCGCACTCTGCACTTCCTCGCAGCCGTGCGATCGGGTCGGAACTGCGCACGTGCGGCGGTCTCATTGCGCAGGCGAGTCATTGCCCGCGCAAACGAAGAAAGCGGTTGCAGCGGCGACCACAAGAAGATTGACAAGAGGAAGACGGAACCAGGCAGCAACTCACCGTTTTCGGGGAGTGGTGAGTCCAACGCAGGCGTGTCCAGGCGCTTGGAGGGCGGATGTCTTACGTCAATTCCGAGATCTGCAACACTGGATTGATCACACAGGGTAAGTAACTCTTACCCTGGTCTTCTTTTACACAAAATTTTTTTTGCATAGCAGGGCTGCACAAGCGTTCACAGCCCTGCTATGCAGAAATACACTCCCCCATAGGCGGCGTCTAGTTGATCGCACGGGCAGCAAAAAGTTGCTACGTTTGATCAACTCAGAATGACCCCCATTGAACAAGATGTATCAAGTATTGCATATATTATGCAATAGATCCCACCCTCTAATAACACCAGTATAAATATACACTTATCTCCTGGGACACCTCTTCAGATAAGTGCTGTCCCTTGAGATGAGAGGACTTCTTAGATTCTGACCCGGCAGTTCTATTGTGCATGCGTGGCCGTTGGCAGATCGCGGGCTAATAGGAGAAGGATCCTTGGGATCCCTCTCCGGGAAGCATCATGGAAAGAAGCCCATAGACTACTTTAGGCCAGAAGCTCAGTAAATTTACGCTTTCCAGTGCTTGCTGCATACAGGCCATAGTTGCCTGGGTGTGCTATGGAAGGTAGATAGTAACTAGGTCGACAGTGCCTAGGTCGACCACTATTGGTCGACAGGGTCTCTAGGTCGACAGGGTATTTAGGTCGACAGGGTCTAGGTCGACAGGTCAAAAGGTCGACATGAGTTTTTTATGTTTTTTTTTGGTGTCGTTTTCTTTGGAGAGTGACCAGGAACCCCAATTAGTGCACCGAGTCCCCTCGCATGGCTTGCTTCGCTCGCCATGCTTCGGGCAAGGTGCCTCGCTCCACTACCGCTTCGCTCGGCACAGATTACCGTTCCAATCGTAGTCCACGTGGATCGATAAGTATGAAAAGGTTAAAAAAAAGAAAAAAATTGTGAAAAACTCATGTCGACCTTTTGACCTGTTGACATAGAACATGTCGACCTAGAAACCCTGTCGCCCTAGTTACTGTCGACCAATAGTGGTCGACCTAGACACTCTCAACCTAGTTACTGTTGACCTAGAGACCGGATCCCGGTTGCCTACCCTCCCTCATTCTGCAGGAGACTCCCTGAAATAGCAGCAATCTCCCTAACTCCCTGAATGGTCCATCAATCTCCCTGATTGCACCTTACCCCCATTATGTAGCTGTTACATTCTTGGGGAAAAAATAAATCAGAGATATAACATTCAAATGGGATCATCAGTGCCATTTCCCTGTATTGGTCATAAGGCACAATGATCCCTATGGCTACATGCAGGGCCGTAACTACGTGTGTGCCAAGTGGGCCTGGCACACAGCGCAGTTGCCCTGAGGTCGCACGGCCAGCGGCATGTAATGAGTCAAATTGAGTCATTACATGCCGCCTCTGCTGTGTGCCGTGCGCCGCCGCGCGCTGTGGAGGAGAGCTACAGCGTCGGGCAGTGGAGAAGGAGGAGGATGGAGGGGGACTGGAGCCGCAGCAGCGCTATTTCATTGGTAGTTAGCGCCGCTGCAGCAGCCCCCTCTCCTTCCGTATTGGCTGCCCAGCGCTGCTGTGAATGCTGGGATGCGGTTCCTCCATCCCAGCATCCACAGCAGCGCCGGCCAGCCAATACGGAAGGAGAGGGGACTGCTGCAGCGGCGCTTACTACCAATGACATAGCGCTGCTGCGGCTCCAGTCCCCCTCCCTCCTCCTCCTTGTCCGATGCCTGCACCGAGGGAGCTGCACGAGGAGCCTGACTGCCAACGGGGAGATGGTAAGTATCTCTCTCTCTCTCTCTCTCTCTCTCTCTCTCTCTCAGGGGGACACCGTCTGCCATAATGTGTAAAAAGGGGGACACCGTCTGCCGTAATATGTAAAAAGGGGGCCTGGCTGCCACAATGTGTAAAAAGGGGTACTGGCTGCCGCAATGTGTAAAAAGGGGGACACTGTCTGCTGTAATGTATAAAAGGAGGACACTGTCTGCTGCAATGTATAAAAGGGGCTCTACCTGGTGTAGTGGCGCTAATGTGCAGCGTAATTTGAATAATGGAGACTACTGTGCACCGTAGTATGAATTGCTATTATTTTGTGGCCACGCCCCTATATATTTTTTGCGCACCTACGGCACGCACCGCCAATATCTTACATGGGGGGGAGGGTGCCAATGTCGTTTTTTGCACACAGCGCTAAAATGCCTAGTTACGGCACTGGCTACATGCATTGTAAATATGTATTGTAAAAAAAAAAAAAAAAGATTTCCCGTGGTCACTTACAGTATACGGAACCTCTTGTAAAACACGGGTGTACTACGATATCTCCGCTGTTGGGATCCCGGCGCCCAGCATACCGGCGCCGCGATCCCGACCACCGGAATGCCGGCAGTGGTGCAAGTGCTGCGGTCATGGTGGCACACTTATTCTCCCTACAGGGGTGTCATGGATACCCCAAAAGGGAGAATAGTTGTCGGTATCCCGGCGGTTGGGATTCCGGCGCCGGTATGGTAAGCGCCGGGATCCCGACAGCCAGGATATTGAATACAAGAAATTATTTAAAAACTAGCGCTAAAAGTATTAAAACTTCAAAGATAAAACATCGGACGAGAAAACTTGGAAACATGAGGCTTCATCCAAATCAGCAATCAGGTGGTTCCACGTAATTGAAAAGACACTCACATTAAAATTCAAACTCGCATTCCCATAAAGGTATCTTTGGACCAGTGGAAGCTGAATGATTGCTTTATCAGAGGAAGTGAACCATAAGAATGACACTTACATTAGTGTTCTGTCTCGAGTGCACTGAAAGGTTTCTTTCTCGTTCCCCAAACGCTGCAGACAGGAGGCAGGCAGACCGATGTACTTAAAAACACACACAGGTTTATTCATCGAACATAGGGGGTAATTCTGAGTTGATCGCAGCAGGAACTTTGTTAGCAGTTGGGCAAAACCATGGGGGTCATTCCGAGTTGTTCGCTCGCTAGCAGATTTTAGCAGCATTGCACACGCTAGGCCGCCGCCCTCTGGGAGTGTATCTTAGCTTAGCAGAATAGCGAACGAAAGATTAGCAGAATTGCGAATAGAAAATTCTTAGCAGTTTCTGAGTAGCTCCAGACCTACTCACAGATTGCGATCAGCTCAGGCCGTTTTGTTCCTGGTTTGACGTCACAAACACGCCCTGCGTTCGGCCAGCCACTCCCCCGTTTCTCCAGACACTCCCGCGTTTTTTCCTGGCACGCCTGCGTTTTTCCGCACACTCCCAGAAAACGGCAAGTTTCCGCCCAGAAACACCCACTTCCTGTCAATCACACTACGATCACTTCAACGATGAAAATTCTTTGTTCGGACGTGAGTAAATCTACTAAGTTTTGTGCTAAAACACTTACCGCATGCGCACTGCGTACCATGCGCATGCGCATTTTTGCCTTAATCACTCCGTTGCGAATATCGGCAATGAGCGAACAACTCGGAATGACCCCCAATGTGCAGTGCAGGGGAGGCAGATATAACATGTGCAGAGAGAGTTAGATTTGGGTGTGGTGTGTTCAATCTGCAATCTAAATTGCAGTGTAAAAATAAAGCAGCCAGTATTTACTCTGCACAGAAACAAAATAACCCACCCAAATCTAACTCTCTGCAAATGTTATATCTGCCTCCCCTGCAGTGCACATGGTTTTGCCCAACTGCTAACAAAGTTCCTGTTGCGATCAACTCAGAATTACCCCCATAGTGAACATAAACCTCACACGTCAGATGCTTCCACGCGCCACTCAAGCACACTTATCTTATAAAATAAAGACACAACAACTGTAATTGGCGTGAAAGGGGTCAGCTTTTATTTTCTGACTTAGAGGAAGGCCTATTAAATACTAAAACTAAAATGCAGACTTCCCTCTCTAACTAAGGTGGCGGGGAGAAGAACGGTTAAACATGATAAACGTAACATAAGTGATCAACATTATAATACAGAAAAAACAAGCAATAAAAACATATGTGTGAGGGAGCCTTCTGCCCGAGATGTTCCGGGATCGGCCTCCTGCCTCCATCCTGGACATTGAAAATCAAAAAAATCCAAGGACAGGGGTCGACCTTCTGCCACTACCCCTGCCCACCAACAGTTGTAGGAGACGGAGGTACGCTCCGCCCCTGTGGAGCAAAAAATTGGGCCACCGGCCCCGCCATCCACATATGTTTATACCAATTATATGGACCCCACTTGGTAAAGTGATGCCCGTAAACTAATTCAAAAACTATGAAATTTACCTAAAAGTACACCCAAACTTCTAACCTTGAACTCATAATTAAAATTAAGTAACCGTTCAGAAACCGGCCAACTGCCAGGTTACCAACCTGCCACCGCCACCGAACTCAAAACCCAAAAGGCAGAAAAACTAACTAAAGGGACCTAAAAAGCAGAACAAAACTAACTTAAGAGACCTAAAAAGTAGAACACAAACTAACGCAGCGAAACCCAAAACGACTATCAACAGAGAAAAACTACCTAAGGGGACCGAAGAACGTTAATAATGTCCTCCAAGAAGATCAGCATGCCAGCTGGCGACAAATGCACCCCGTCAGACCAGTACAGTGCCGGAAGGAGATACCACCGTGCGGCACGACCAGCCCGCCATGCTGGAGGACAGCACGACCGACAACCGAATTGACCCGCCTCCGAACTAGGTCAATCGCCCCGGGGTTAAAGGCTCCACGCCAAGACCGCCGAGGGACGATGTCTGACCAGAGGATCAGGCAAAACGGCCAGTCAGCCATAAGTTCCAACAGCTGACGTCTGATCTCGAGGCGAATGTAAAGCCCCGTGCGGCGCACCAAATCATTGCCACCCAGATGCAAGACCAGAAACAGTGGATACCCAAATCGGCCAACTGCCGCCCGAAGCCAGTCCCGCAGGCCGTCCCAGTGGAGGCCTCTACGCCCCAACCAGCGCACAGCCCGCAGCTCCGGAAACCGGGTTGTGTCGCAGGCCAGAGCCGACACGGACAGCCAACAGATGTATCAATGGGCGACAAACCATATAAAGTGCTGATCTAACCGCCGTCCTGTAAAAGAAGGGTGTGACGAAGGTTAATAAACGAAAGAAAAGATAGCATTTGTAAATGGGCAACCTAACTGCATCCCTAACGGGGATTGGAGGGGGGGGGGCACCCAATTCGACTTGAGGCAAAAACAAAACTTCATTAGCCGGCAAAAGCCGTAAGTAAAACCAACGATAAAACAAAAATTCCTCAAGGCCCCCGCAATCGCAAAGTGCAACTGCGACGAGCGGCTAGTCCTCAAATGGGCGCACTGGGAGGAAAAGGCCTGATATAGCGTCTGACTGCACCAGACCTCCACCTACCCAGTGCCCGGACTTCGACTTCGGACCAACCCGCCGCAGCGGCTGCTGAAGCAGCGCCGATGCGGAAAGAGTGAGTCCCATAGTTGGCCGGAGAGAGACCCAGGTACAAAAGACAACGTCCCAAAACCGACCAGAATTGATATCTGGTCAACGGGAAACCGTCACTATGGACGAGCCACCCGGGGGCGTTGGAGGCCGAAGGGACGAATAAACCTGGGCCGCGGCAACTGGACAAATGCCCCACGCACGAGCCCGACCCATTCGAACCCACTGCCCCCTGCCGACTACGTCAGTCTTGGAGCGCTGAATCCTGCACCACAAACCGTCGGGGCGTACGACGACGTGGGCTGCCAGCATGGGCGAGGCAGAAGTCCGAGAGACGGATACCAGCTCACCCACCCTGAATGCACCGTGGAAGGCCATCGTAAAGGCCGCCATGAAGAGGCGAACTTCGTATCCCGAGGAGCAAATACTCCGTAGGGATCCCAAAATCCGCCTCAGCAAAGCACCCGTGATCGGCAGGCGAGTACCCGGGAGGGGCGGGATCGCCCGAGCCCAACCTTTCAACACCCGCCGGAGGAAAAAGGACTTCGTAAAATCCGCTTCCCCTCGAAGCTGCAGAAAGTATTATGTACCTGCCAGAATCCTGCTAACAGACGCCCGCGAAATCCCGTCGGAGTACAACATCCAGATGTATTCTAAGAGTAAATCGTGAGAGGTCTTACCACTTTGGCCTCTCTCCAGGAGGAAGCGACTCCACCGCTCCCAGGCGGCCCGATAGGCCGTAAAAGTGGCAGGGGCCAATGACCTGTGGGCTAACTCCTCCAATCCGGGTGGATGACCTGCCACACATAAGCAGGACAGGATTCCCCTTGGATTAGCGCTGCAGGAGCCAAGCGCTTAAACCGCTGCCAATTGTCGCGAGACAGGGCATCCGCAATTTCGTTACGCACGCCAGGGACATGTTTGGCTCGCAACGTAATGTTGTTCACCAAACATAGCAAGACTATCTGCGCAAGGACCCACAGGACCGGCAAGGACGTGGATTTTTGGCGGTTTATGGCAAAAACCACACCCAAATTGTCGCACCAGAAGATAACATGTTTGTTACGCAGGGCATCGCACCACAATTCCAGAGCGACCGGAATGGGAAACATTTCCAGCAACAGCATGTTCGTCGTGAGGCCCTTGCTAAGCCAGGCACGAGGTCAAGGACACGCGCACCAACGGCCTGCGAAATAAGCTCCGAACCCGTAAGTGCCAGAGGCGTCCGTGAAAAGCTCTAGGGATGGGCTAGACACGGCCGCCTCCTGCCAAATACAGATGCCGTTGAAACGAACAAGAAAGTCGTCCCAAATACGCAAATCTCTTCGAATTTCGAGGGACAACCTGAGAAAATTATGCGGGCGTCTAACCCCCACGGTAGCCCGTTCCAATTTTCTACAGAAAACCCTGCCCATGGGGATCACCTTGCAAGCAAAGTTAAACAGGCCCAATAAGGATTGAGCCTGTTTGAGAGTGAGCTTGCCCGCAGCCAGCGCATATAGGATATCGTCGTGTAAACGCAACACCTTGTCCGCAGGGAGCCTACACAGACCACTGACCGTATCAATCTGAATCCCGAGGTAAACCAAGGAGGCGGAGGGAACCTCCGTCTTCTCAGGTGCCACCGGAACCCCGAAGTGTGCGAAGAGGGCCAGAGCCCCCTGCAGCAAGCGGACGCAGCGATCCGAGTCTGATGGGCCGATAAAAAGGAAATCGTCCAAGTAGTGCGAAATTCCCGTTCGCCCGTCGCCTGCTCGAGACACCAGTGGAGGAAAGAACTGAATCTCTCGAAGTAGGCGCAAGAGATAGAACAGCCCATAGGGAGGCACCGATCGATGTAATAGCCATCATCTAGCTTAAAACCCATAAACCGAAAAGCGGACGGGTGCAGCGGAAGGAGGCAGAACGCTGACTGGATGTCCAATTTACACATAACTGCCCCAGGGCCAAAAGCCCGGATGGCGTCTATAGCTGAATCAAAGGATAGGTAAACAACCCTACACTGCTCATAAGGGATGGCATCATTAACCGATGACCCCAGAGGACAGGAATGATGTTGGATAAGCCGAAATTTTCCCACGGTCGTTTTGGGCACTATGCCTACGGGGGACAAGACCAAGTCTGGCAAGGGGGGCTCCCGGAAAGGGCCTACCATTCTTCCTAATGCCACCTCAGCCTCCACCTTCTGGCGGAGCACGTCCGGAAACTCCCTGGCCGAGCGCAGGTTCGTACCAGCCCCGGGACCCACACGTCCATGTATCGGCAAGGGGAAGCCCGACGCGAAACCCGAGAGTAAGAATTGGGCGTCCGCCGGCCGCGGGTACCGTCGCAGCCAGGGAATGAGTGCCCGAAGATTAATTGGGGTGTGGGCTGTGGCCAACGCCAGAGGCCGCAGGAGCGCGACTCTGCCGGGTCTGTGGTCCGGAAGCCCCTCCGGTCCCAGGACTGGGACAGTCCTTAATCCCGTGGCCCCCGCCACATCGGATACAGGAGTGATGAAAACAACACCGGCCGCCCAAGTCGCATTGGGCATTATTAAAAGCGAAGCATTTTCTATGCCCCGCGTGCCCTGAACAGCCGCGAAAGCCAGCAGAACGAGAGGCAGGACGTTTTGCCCAACGCCTCGCAGGTCCGCCTTCCTCAGTGCCGGCCGAACCCTGGGTCAGTTCCGAGCACAATTCCACATCTTTCTTACCGAAGTTATAGATCTGCCACCCGTGTTGTTTCCGCCGAAAATCCTCATCATAACGTCGCCAGGCCGACCCTTTGTACTCATGGGCCCTCATTCCGAGTTGATCGGTCGCAAGGCGAATTTAGCAGAGTTACACACGCTAAGCCGCCGCCTACTGGGAGTGTATCTTAGCATCTTAAAATTGCGACCGATGTATTCGCAATATTGCGAGCACAAACTACTTAGCAGTTTTAGAGTAGCTCCAGACTTACTCTGCCTGTGCGATCAGTTCAGTGCTTGTCGTTCCTGGTTTGACGTCACAAACACACCCAGCGTTCACCCAACCACTCCCCCGTTTCTCCGGCCACTCCTGCGTTTTTTCCGGAAACGGTAGCGTTTTCAGCCACACGCCCATAAAACGCCGTGTTTCCGCCCAGTAACACCCATTTCCTGTCAATCACATTACGTTCGCCGGAGCGATGAGAAAGCCGTGAGTAAAAATACTTTCTTCATAGCAAAGATACTTGGCGCAGTCGCAGTGCGAATATTGCGCATGCGCACTAAGCGGAATTTCACTGCGATGCGATGAAAAATACCGAGCGAACGACTCGGAATGAGGGCCATGGTACAGCACATGTATGAGGAATTGATGTCGCACTATGTTCATGTGTTCGTCCGGGCGGGTCTCTAGGTAACATGCAGCAAAGATCAACATACATCACACCAAATTCGTGTAGGAGCGTAAAGCGTCCTCGCTGCCCCTTTTTCTTAGCTGAAAGTAAGGCTTTTCGATCGTCACTAGTAAGAGCGAAAATATTTACATATTGGCCCTTACGGATCCGGTCCCGGACCCGGGGCCTGAGTCCACGTTGAACGGCCGTATTAGCGCAGTGCACGGTGTCCGATTCCACCGAGACCTGGGAGGCGGACGAGGTTGAATACCGACATTCGCGCCGTCTGCGACGCTTAACCTTGTGCAAGCCGCCATCGGAGGAGGACAGACCCTCCGAGGACGTGGAGGCAAGGGAAGAGTCCGTGCCCGGCGCCTGCGCCTGCTGGAAAACCTACGCGCACTGCTGCCTACGCTAGAGGAGCTGGAGTGAGTACCCGAACCCAAGCCGCTACGGGGTGTAACCGCGCTCCCCCTGGACCAGTCGGGGTCCGATGAAGACTCACCTGCACGAGAGGGAACACCGTCCGTCCCCACGGCCACCGGACGACTTGAGGATGCACCGACTGACTCCATTCCTGACCTGACGTCCACGGCTGGGGAGACAAAAGAGACATGGTTCCCCTGCTCCCCCACCGGGCCCGCAGCCACCGGGAGCAGGGCAGGCGGGGGAACCGACGCGCCAGAGGACAGAAGCGGGGTAAGAGATTGCGCAATGCTATCCGCCAAAGAAGCAGCGGCCCGCCCCAGTCCCCCGTGTACGGAGGATAACAAGGGCGCCACCGCCGACACAACAGCTGCACAAATGGTGGACAGAACGGTGGTGTCCACCAGGGGTGCAGCCGCAGTGGCGGATGTAGGAAGATCAGAGCCGCCAAGCGAGTCGTGCGCCCCACGGGAGGATGGTAAACCTCCCGTTGGGAGCAAGGACCTGGATGATCCCTCACTGTCGGGTATCACGGTACAGCTGTCCCGCTGCGATAAATCTCACGCAAACCGCCAGCGCTGCGACCTCCTCCGATCCCGAGCATTGGTCACAGGATGAGAAACCGGAGAGTCATCACTACTGGAAGGAGGCAGCGCGACGTCGGAATGAGAGCCGTCCGCAGCAACATCGGCAGGAGACGACTGGACACGGGGAGGGGCAGAACGGTCGCCCTCCGATGGCGCACGCCGCCCCCCTGATGGGGTGAGTGACCCCGGTAGGAGCCGCACAGCCATGGGCGGCGGCAGCAGCGCCATTTGCCATGCGAGTTAACCTGGAAGGGGCAGGCGCTCCGGGGCCTTCCGCGGCAGGAGAGGCCAGGTGGGCCGCCCCACCGCGGGCGGACGCAGTACGCCCTCGTCTGACGGGCCCTGCCCTATCCTCAACCGGCAAAGGGGGAGACGCAGTAGTGGGGCGGGGGCGACGCCCCGCCCTGTCGGGGGAGGGCGCAGGCCGGACCTGACTGGGTGAAGGGAGGGCCGGCCAGAGGGGTCAGGCCTCATCTGGGCCCCCCAGCTGGCAGGGACAACTGCGGCACGCGCGCGCGCTGCCTAGACTGAACATGTGTGGCAGCTGCGTGACCCCCCGCCCGCCCATTAACCCCATCAATACCCTGATTTTGAGCAGCAAGCCGCTGATCCGCGGGCCGGGAGCTCCGTCCCGGTCCCACGTGATCGGAGCGGCCGCGGGTAGCTACGAGCGGCGGGCTCAGGGACGGCAGGACACCGTCCCTGGCAAGGCGCTGCATATACCCTCTATCCCCCTGCACTCCATCCCCCGCCGCGGCTGGACATCAGAGGCATCCAGGAGCCGGGTGGGGAGGCCAGCGGTGCGGCTGGGGCGGATTCTGGCGCCATAGAGAGTTAGGACGCACAAAAGAAACACAAAGGATAGGAAGGGTAAATATAGGAAAGGAGTAGAGGGGATAGAGAAGGGCAAGGAACAGAGGAGAGGGAGTGAAATAAGGACAAAGGGATGTTTGAGAAGTATGAAAGAGAATAAGGATATAGGAATGTAATAAATGGGAACAGTACTTGCAGGCCTCACGAGAAGAGCTGGAAGAGAGCAAGGAAGTACCCGGTCAGCAGCCTATATGCATGACAGGCCAGCCCCTATCCACGATCCAGCCAATCAGACCCCCGGACCCTCTCTCTACGTTCCTCCCACCACAAAACATTAACCCCTTCCAAGCCAAGGTGATGCATCGAGCGGCGCTGCGGAAGCCCAGACGGTGCGTTTATGCTGCTATGGTCACATTATGTTCCCTACGCAGTCTTGAATACTGCAACAAGCGTCCCGCAGTCGGTGGGTAATTCGTCACAGCAAAAAAACTTAAACGCGTTTCAGTGATTCCCTCCCCTTTATCGAGAAGTAAATGCTTCCCGTAAAATACTATGGGGGTAATTCCAAGTTGTTAGCAGTTGGGCAAAACCATGTGCACTGCAGGGGAGGCAGATATAATATGTGCAGAGAGAGTTAGATTTGGGTGGGTTATTTTGTTTCTGTGCAGGGTAAATAAATACTGGCTGCTTTATTTTTACACTGCAATTTAGATTGCAGATTGAACACACCTCACCCAAATCTAACTCTCTCTGCACATGTTACATCTGCCCACCCCTGCAGTGCACATGGTTTTGCCCAACTACTAACAAGTTTGCTGCTGCGATCAACTCTGAATTAGGCCCAATACACGAACATATCCTGCAAAATATCAGAGTCTTTTCTACAACAAGTAGATCTTACTAACTTTGGGGCTCAGTTACATTTGGATGTTAGTAATTTTCATGACGCGCCTCTCAGCTGTAGAAGTATGCGTCCGCGCTGATAGTTGATACTTTCACATCTCCCTGAAATGCTTTTTCAAATGTAGGCAAGTGTGATACAGGCACATTGCAGTTTCATGGAATTCTATGGGGTTTGCTGTGCGGGGACAGAGCTTGACATCACCGCCGCTACCACCGCAACCCCACTGCGACGACCCCTGCCAGCCATCGGGGCTTTCTGCTGTTGTGACTTCCGGTGCTGTAAAGTGAGCTGCCTCTTTGCAGCATCACTGTACTGCACCAGGGGTCACAGCGGCAGCAGGGATCCCCGATTTTCCGGACGCCCATACCGGAATACTAATCACTTGGTATGTGAGTGTTTATTTATTTATTTTTTACTTTTTTTCATTTTTTTCATAGTGATCAGCTTGCGTGTCCATCGGACACACAGAGCTGATCACACTGGCCGGGTCCCTGCACAGCTTTCTCTGCCTAGGAACAGAGAAAGCTGTGCAGAAGTACAGAATCCGCAGTGAGCCCTGTGATTGCACCAGCTGAAGCTGGGTAATTATCATAGGGCTGGCTGCGGTGTTTTATGATTTTTTTTTTCTTTTTAGTAAATTCTGACATATCGCACTTCCTATTAAGTATAGGAAATGCAATCTGGTTACTAAAAAAAAATGACAATTAAAGGGTATGGAGCAGTTTTTAATGAAAACTGCTCAAAGGCTCTTTAATACATTCAGGTGAAACTAAAATAATGTGAAAAGGGTGTGGGGCAGACGGCATATAAGAAAATCGACCCGAACCGCACACCGAAAATTGATTACATCACATGGATGTATCAATTATCGCATGCAGGGACAGAGTTTGCGAGCAAGCTCTGTCCCGGCGATTCCACTCCCAAGCATTATTGTGGCATTTTTTGTAAAAAAATACCCTGATGTCCTGCTGCACATGCGCCGCCACCGCCGCTGCAGCCGGGTCCTCCCCCATCCTGTGTGACTCCCACCCCCCACGCAGCGAACCCCCCCAGCGGTGATCATACTACTCACCAACTCCCAGGGTTTGGAGCTCCTGGACAGCTGCCGATCATTGGGGCTCCCTGCTTGCTGGACCATTGGGGCTGTAAAGTGAGCTGCCTTTTTTCAGCATCCCTTTACTGCACCAGATGTCACAGGAGCAGCACTGTGTCACGACCCCGCCACACCCATATGCTGCATCACGCCGCCCGCACCTCCCTCTGCAGCGCCAAGCTGCCTGCACTCTCCCGGAGGGGATCAGCCAGAATGTCTGCAAACCTGAGATAAAGTGGAGAGAGATACAGTACTAACCAATCAGCTCCTGTAATTTTTCAGACCCGGGGGGAGATGTTCATCAATTGTCTAATTAGTTAATATTGATATTTCCAAATCTATAGGAATGTTCATGAAAAAAAATCAGGAGCAGCTGCCTATATATAGACCTTGCCCAGGGAGCAGTAGTAGATTACAGGCGCCATAGCTGACAGATTTAGTTTTTTCTGACGCGGATCCTCCCAATGGTAGCAAAATCCTTCAGACTTATTTGTTTCAGATATAATTGGCGGTGGTGGGGAGATGAGCGCTCCTCTAGTCTGCAGCTGAGATGTGACCAGAGAAGCTGAACCACAGACTTATTAATATCCACCTAGAACAAATATTCCGGGGAGTCCGTGTGACATGTTATCCAGACTTAGGTGATCTCTGACTTCATAGTATTCAGGACCCTTATTTATGCATTGTATGGATTCTGCAAAGCGGTTTTGGCAGCAAAGCAGAGAGTTTTAAAAACGTTATACAATGCAAAATAAATTCACAGAATAAAATAAAAACTTTTAGTAAAATTCCGTGTTATGGGCCTAATTCAGACCTGATCGCTTGCTAGCTTTTTTTGCAGCGCTGCGATCAGGTCAGAACTGCGC
Organism: Pseudophryne corroboree; assembly: GCF_028390025.1. NCBI lineage: Eukaryota > Metazoa > Chordata > Amphibia > Anura > Myobatrachidae > Pseudophryne > Pseudophryne corroboree. Next base: position 987,776,988 of record NC_086445.1, read on the forward strand.
CTGCGTATGCACAGCAATGCACAGGCGCGTCGTACAGGTACAAAGCGGATCGTTGCTGTGTGATGGGTTTTACGAAGAATCCATTCCCACAGCCAATCGCAAGGAGATTGACAGGAAGAAGGCATTTGTGGGTGGCAACTGACCGTTTTTTGGGAGTGTTTGGAAAAACGCAGGCGTGTCCAGGTGTTTGCAGGGCGGGTGTCTGACGTCAATTCTGGCCCCGGACAGGCTGATGTGATCGCAGCGGCTGAGTAAGTTCTGGGCAACTCAGAAACTGCACAAAGTTTTTTTGTACCACTCGGCTGCACATGCGATCGCACACTTGCACAGCTAAAATACACTCCCCAGTGAGCGGCAACTATGCGGACGCAGGACCGCAAAAAAACACTAGCGAGCAATAAGGTCTGAATTACCCCCTATGGGCCTTATTCAGTAAGGATAGTAAATTCTGTTAATTAGCAGAATTTACAATCCTTTGGATCGCATGCTGGGGGTCGCCCATCGCAGGGTAAGGCCGCCCAGCATGCTGCCAGCCGCCTCCCCCATTCAACAAGCAGAAGATGCGATATCGCAATCTCTGCTTGTTAGCAGAAATAGAGGAAGCCTCCTGCTGGCACAGAGACCCGCCGCCATCTTCCCGAGCACGACGGCTGCCATCCTGCCCCCAACACGCCCCCCGTTAGCGCTGCAGCACACCCTGTTCATCTGGCTCCGCCCGCACAATACTCCGTCTCCTCCCTGGAAATGGAGCGTCGCCCACCCCGAGTCTGCCTCTGCCTGATTGACAGGCAGAGGCGATCGCATTTTCTGCGCCCCCCCCCCCCCCCCCCCCAGCAGAAAATGTATGCACATGCGCAGGACGGGCGATACGCATGCTCCTGCATTTTTTTCTCAATAATTCCGGTTGGATAGCACACTGCCATCCAACCTGAATGGCGCTATGTATATACAGTGGTGATAGCCTCACCGGCTTTGTGGGATCCTCGCTGGGTTAAGCATCCGCCGTTCATGCACATTGACCTTCACCAGAAGCGCCAGACAGCCAGTAACCCAGGAGAGGACACCACGGAGGTGGGTGACACTGACACCGCTACATTCCGCTGGACAGGTGAGAGCTGAGTTATGATGAATACCAGAGGCAGAAGATACAATATAAAAAGTATCACTGTTTGAGAAAATATTAATATATAGAGACATTAGTAAGTTAACATATTATATGGAAAAAACACTGAAGGGGTCAAAGTGCAGTATGATGGAAATCCCTCCCTGGGAGAAGGTTATCTTGCACAGTAGATGTTGTATTTGTAATGGTACCATTTAGATATATTTGCTTTACTACAGTAGCTTATTTTCTGTTAATTTGAGGTGGTGGTCGTGAGGGGTAGGGGTGGATTGGACATGTGTGTCGCAGGGAAGATCCCCGGTGGGCCGATGTACGTGTGTGTGTGTGGGTCTGTTTCGTTTGTTGACATGTGACAGGTGGATACATGGTATACCCCTGGTGCCGCCCATATGAGGTCACTTCTACAAAATTTTCCAGGGCCACTTTCAGTTCCAGTGGCATGCGGTGAGGTCAGTGGCTGGTGAGGCACTACAGCCATAATGTCCGCCGAATCCTGCCGATGACCCCTACCGCCTCTGAGCCAATGCCCGCTACTGCCTCTGAGCCGATGCCCGCTGCCACCGCCAATGGCTTACAAACTCGCCCACCATCAACTGACCCAGCCCCCCGCCACTAATTTGTATCTCAGTCCGATGCCGCCAATGCCCGCTGCCTGCCTGCTCATCATACTTGTGATAGATTGTTGGGAGGGGCTGGGAAAGACCCGGCGGTCTTGGTGCACGTTGGCACTAACGACAAAGTTAGTGGTAGGTGGGATGTCCTTAAGAAAGACTATAGGGACTTAGGCCAGAAACTAAAAAAAAAGGACATCTAAGGTAATTTTCTCCGCAATATTACCAGTGCCTAACTCTAGTCCAGGGAGACAGAGGGAGATTAGGGAGGTAAATGTGTGGCTCAGAGACTGGTGTAGGAAAGAGGGGATTGTGTTCTTGGAACACTGGGCGGACTACTCAGTCAGGTGCCATCTTTTTTTTCGTGACGGATTGCACCTGAATGAGGAAGGGGCTGCGGTGCTGGGGGGTAGGATGGTTAGCAGGTTGGAGGAGCTTTTAAACTAGGAGCCTGGAGGGAGGGTTTAGCTAGAAACTATGGGTCATGCAGTGAGTATAGTAGGGATGGTGGTAGTGAGATAAAAGGGGGTGGAGAAGGGGGGGAGTGAAAGTGCAGCCAGTAAGGGTATTTACATGGGTTCTAATAAGGGTGTTAAGAAAGGTATTTCTAAAGCATTAAATAATAACAATTATGTGTCATTATTACAGCCTATAGAAAATGTTGTACGGGACTTAAGGGAAAATACTTATGTCAGGGCGGTGAATTTAGACGGGAACATTGGGTTGACCAAAGAGAACAGTATGGTGGGCAATACTAAGTAAGGTGGGGTTGGAGAGGGAGCGAGAAGGACAGTCTGTATCAGTAACTCTACGGATGCACTAGTTAACCAGAATGGGAAATCTTTAGGAAAACAAACAAATAAAGAAACCGATAAACTAAAATGTATGCTTGCAAACGCAAGAAGTCTAGCAGGTAAAATGGGGGAATTGGAATTGTTAGCATCAAAGGCTGAGTATGACATAGGTATTACGGAAACATGGTGGGACGACTCTCACAACTGGGTTGCTAACTTGGAGGGGTATTCTCTTTTCAGGAGGGACAGGGCTAACAAAAGAGGAGGAGGTGTATGTCTTTATGTTAAACCATCACTTAAACCATACCTAAAGGAGGTTATCTATGAGGAGACTGGCGATAATGTGGAGTCACTATGGGTTGAAATCTCAAATGGGGGAATTGATGCAAAAAAACCTAGTCATAGGCACGTGCTACAAACAGCCGGATATTAGCATACATGAGGAAGAACAACTATTGCAGCAAATCAAAACGGCTGCGGGATTGGGGGACATCCTTGTGATTGGGGATTTTAATTACCCGGATATAAACTGGAGTAAAGATTCATGTGCTAAAGCGAGGGGCAGCATGTTCTTAAATATGTTTAGGGATCACCACTTGTCTCAATTAGTCGAGGACCCAACTAGGGGTAAAACTACCCTGGATCTAGTTATTACTAATAATGTGGACATTATATCAAACACTAAAGTTGGGGAGAGTTTGGGTAACAGTGATCACTATATGATCACATTCGACATCAGTTTCAGGAAACATAGCTACAGGGGTTCCACCAAAACTTTTAACTTTAGGAAGGCTAATTTCAGTATGCTTAGATGTGCACTTAACGAAATAGAGTGGGAGGTTCTGTTTAATAACAAGAAGACTTCGGAAATGTGGGATGTTTTAAAAGGGTTGCTGGATAGCAATATTCATAACTTTATTGCCATGGGCAGTAAACCCAGGAGTATTAAACTCAAACCGATGTGGCTTAACAAGAAGGTTAAGGCAAAAATGGATTAAAAAAAGCGGGCTTTCAAAGCATTTACATCTAATGGAAAGGAGGAGCCTTTCAAGTATTACAAGGAGTGTAATAAGAAATGCAAAAAAGCAATAAGAGCAGCTAAAATGGAAAATGAAAAGCAAGTCACTATAGAGAGTAAAACCAATACAAAAAAGTTTTTTAAATACATAAAAGGTAAAAGGTTAAAAAAGGAGAATATAGGTCCATTAAAAGATGAATTAGGAGAATTGATAAATGATGACGAAATAAAAGCGGAAATACTGAACAAATTCTTTTAATCAGTATTCACCAGTGAAGAACTGATGGTGGGAGTAGAGCATAACAATTGTGACAGTAATGATTCATGGTTAGATACTTGTTTAAGCGAAGATGTAGTCCGGGAGAGATTAAGCAAAATTAAGATTAATAAATCACCTGGTCCTGATGGACTTCACCCGAGGGTTCTTATGGAGCTTAGTTCACAACTAGCACGATCCCTATACTCGATTTTCAATAGTTCAATTAGATCAGGCATGGTACCGAAGGATTGGCGTACAGCTGAGGTAGTGCCATTATTTAAAAAGGGATCCAAAAATCTTCCGGGAAACTACAGACCAGTTAGTTTAACATCTATAGTGGGGAAAATATTGGAAGGAATTCTAAGGGACGGCATACAGGTGTATCTACAGTCCGCTAGGATTATTAGCAAGAACCAGCATGGGTTTGTAAGGGACAGGTCATGTCAAACTAACTTAATTAGCTTCTACGAGGAAGTGAGCAATAATCTTGATCAAGGAAAAGCAGTGGATGTGGTCTTCCTAGATTTTGCAAAAGCCTTCGATACAGTTCCTCACAGGAGACTGATGATCAGATTAAAGGAGTTTGGCCTAGGAAAAACTATTTGCACATGGATAAGCAGCTGGTTGCATAGCAGGGTACAGCGAGTAGTGGTCAACGGGAAGTCCTCAACCTGGTCCCCAGTAGTCAGCGGAATACCACAAGGGTCCGTACTTGGACCACTACTGTTCAACATATTTATCAATGACCTAGAAATAGGCCTGGAAAGCACAGTGTCAATCTTTGCAGATGATACCAAACTGTGTAAGGTCATTAATTCAGAATTGGATGTGGAGTCCTTGCAGAATGATCTATCTAAACTTGAACTCTGGGTGTCTAAATGGAAAATGAGGTTCAATACAGACAAATGCAAGGTTATGCATTTTGGGACTAAAAACATACTTGCATCCTACATATTAAATGGGGAACGCCTAGGGGAAACAGAGTTGGAAAAAGATTTGGGGGTATTCATTGCATGATAATAGGCTTAATAACCATACACAATGTCAAAACGCAGTAAAGAAGGCAAGTAAGGTGCTAGCATGCATAAAAAGGGGAATTGAGACAAGGGACTCGGATGTAATCATGCCGCTGTATAAGGCATTGGTACGTCCCCACCTGGAATATTGTGTTCAGTTTTGGGCACCATTGTATAAAAAAGACATCAGTGACCTCGAAAGTGTTCAAAGGCGAGCTACTAAATTGATTAAAGGCCTAGAAGGACTAAACTATAAGGAAAGACTTACTAGGCTGAATATGTATTGTCAAAGTCGAAAAATATTGTACTACACACAGCGCGTACTAACAACACACACATGCCCGCTGCGCGTGCATTTGTTCTGCCGTGCGTGCACATATCCGCAATTTGCGTATGGTCGCTCCCGCGGTCCTGCGCGTGGTATGGGTATTTACGGCGGAGTTTGTGAACGCATAGAGGGTTATCAAAACATTACATATTTAATCCAAATAGTGCACATTGTACACATAGCCCCCCTGCACCACATCAGCAAGTATCAACAGTTTAAATGATTCCAGGACTAAGGGATTCGCCTTTGCATGATAGGAAGGGACAGACTATGGTTATAAGGTGATGTCTGGTATCCAGCTGTAGGGTATTTTAAGGGTAACATTCCGGTGTTAGTTAGAGGAAGATCGCATGTTCCTGCGTATAGTTATGTGCAGAAGTAGAATATAGATATAAACTGTATTTACTGTATATTATGTATGCGGCGGGAATCCAGAGGAGACCACCCACAAGAGCAGTTGAGAAAGACATCGCCCACCTTTTCAAATCAACCTATGACCTCTCCTGTAATGTAAAGATGCATCCCTGTGTCCAATGGACAAAGGGATTACAGTATCCATTGTATTGCTTTTGGAAGTAGTGTATAAAAAGCCTGTTGCTGCCTGGCCGGTCAGAAGACTCTTAACGCTATCTACCTGATTAGCGGAGGACTGGACCAGGAAGCGCATGCGAATATTCTCACGTATGTACATTGACTGTAGCCATTTACTCTGTTGTATTGTAGTGTATAAATTGTATTGTTAACCCCCTTCCAGATATATACTCTGTGGTGTCCGAGCCCAGTGTTTAACTACAAATCGGTGTTGTGTCCTCGTTTCCCTGCTAGGGTTTAAAGCGTATTACATTACCTAACTGTATAAGGTTTGAAAGTGTATTGATAAGGTGTGTACGCGCTGCGGGTACTTTGTACCGTCAGCGCTGCATAAGGTTTAAGGTGTAACATCATTGCATTGCATTACTACTAAGGTGTAAAGTATAACTATGGGTGTGTGCGCGCTGTGTGTACTTTGTACCCCCAGCGTGGCGTTTGTACGCTAAGTCCGTACACGGTACGGGACTCTGTACGCAAATAGTGTACAAAGTACGTAGAGTGCATATTAAGTCTAGCGGCCGCAATGGCTCCATGGTAAAAGTGTGTTTAAAGGTATAGCTTTATGGTTTAAGATAATATCGACATTATCAATTGGGGGGCATCGTCCGGTTTTTCCTCATACCCGCACCCTAGCAGGTTAAAGCAGACTTTATCTATCAGCAAAGGGCGGACAGGTATCCTACGTGAACCTTTTCCTGGCCGTAGAATACACTGGAAACCCTAAGTTATTGCTGATTAGATGGTGTCTGCTCTGCATGGTTTGTAGGGATGCTGGTGGGACCCGTAAAGTAAATACGCAAAGCTATTTTAAAAATCTGTGAATTTCTATTTTGGCGCCAAATGCGCACACAACACAAGCATACACCTGTACTTTGTATTTGTATACCTGCTTGTATTGTTGCCATAAATACTGATTATTAGATTCATTTAGACCTGTACGGAGAAATTTGATGCTATTTAGTTAAAACATAGACTAAATATTAAGGAAGTAAACGTAAAACACAAATACAGTCTGGCCTAGTTAAACAGGTTTATACAGAAAGAAACTGTGTTGTGTTAAGTAAACGATTATAGGTAATATCGCTTACATTTATAGAAGTGTGGGATTTGTACTATTGCGGACGTACGGTTTTTGTACACGTGTCTCGGACAAAGTACGGGACTGCGTACGCAACGTAAAGACATACGCACGGCCGCGTGTTTATGCAACGTGCGTAAGGGTACGACCGCTAAGTACAAATTACACAATAGCATTGTTTAGTTTAGGGGCGGAACAGTAGCCACGCTACAATAGCACAAATTGCTCGGTTTCCAAAATTTTGTTTAAAAAAAACCTTTTTTACTGTATTACCTCTGGTACTAAGGCTGTTTATCTGAATGAAAGTTAATTTTCTGTACAGAAAAACCAAAGTGTATTTGAGTGAACGAACGTGAGTGTGCAAACATAATAAAGGTGTTGTGGACCCAGGGAATTCGGGATCCCGTAGAAGTGGTACACCAGGTGAGTGGAGACTTGGTGGTGTGAGAATAGCTGGCTCACGTTAATATAGATTGAAGTACAAAGGAGCAAGAGTACCGCAGACCAGAAGGTCAGCGAGGTTTAGAGTACCGCGGCCCAAAAGGTCAGCGAGGTTTAGAGTACCGCAGCCCAGGGGGTTAGCGAGGTTTACCCATATAGGCTTGTTTTTGATACGCTCCGGCTGAGGTGTCGCAGCCTGAAAAATCGATTCCATTGGTCGTACGGCGGATAAGTAACAAGTACCTATACGCTGTGCGATTGGACCGCGCGTGAGTGGGTGCAATAGTTAGCGCAATGTGATACTCTTTTTACGAGATTTGCATAAAATCGCGGGATCATTAGCGCTGAATATAGCATACGCAAGCGTGATTTGTGCATAATAAAGGTTTAGGGAGTTTTCGCTGGTCTCTCTCAGGAAATCTCCAACAACTTATATTTACTGGAAAGGGTAAGTTATTCCCAGAAACTTCCAGTGAATAGAGGTTACACAGGGCCCTAGGTTGGGTACATACCTTCGCTATCGACAGTGTATGGTAGCATTGGCCAATGTGGGCGTGAGTGGGTGAGAGCACTCGGAGAACTTTCACCGTTGCCTTATATTGAGTATTTTGGTTATTTTTGTGGGATTAGCCAAAAGGACAATACCTGCAAAATATGGGGGCCAGTTGCTCAAGTAAGGGACGTTCAACCAGGGTTCAGGTTGACATTCCGCGGCCCAGGGGGTCGGCGAGGTACATAATGTGTGAGAAGCATGGACCACACACAGAAGTTTTTTGCAATGAATGGGAACGTATGACTGCGGAAGATAGGGAATCATTCCCTAAGGTAGGCAGTTTTGAACCAGAGGTATTGCAGAATTTAAGGATTAGGATATGTCTGATAAAATCCCGAAAGCAAAGGGTCAGACACACAAACTGTTTAAATTTATGGCAGCAAGAGGGCGATATGCAAAGGGAACTAGCTTACGCAGCCGGTTCCAAACCTAGCAGGAAAATGATGGCAACCGCACCACCACCACCGTATATTGTAGGGGAGAAAGTGGCTACAGACAATGGCATATTGGTATCCGATAAGAGTACAGTTGATAAATGCACTAACGCTAACCCTTGCAAGTTGTATCCCATTTTAAACTTTCCTCAGGACTGCGAGCAAGAAGATGAGCCCAGCACGATATCGGCACTCTCTCTAGCAGCCACCATACAGAACACTCAGGTTGCCTCATTGACAGGTTGGAAGGACCGTACCAAGTCTTACTAACCAGCACGACAGCATTAAAGGTTGCCGAAAGAGAGACTTGGGTCCACTCGTCCCACTGTAAGAAGGTCGCTGACCCAGAGAGAACCCGTGACAAAGAGCAGAGTGTAGAGAACATTGTATCACTGAAGTGTCTGTTCCAGGAAGGTTGAGAGGCAGGACTGTTGTCACGGCACCTGAGCACAGAGAACAACAAGACCAGAGGCGGTTGTCACACCAGTTTTTCTTTTTTATTATTCTCTCCATCTCCCACTACCCTCCTTCTCTCCTTCCCTTTTCCTCCCCCTTCTTGTTTCCTTTCTCTTCCCTTAACAAGATGGACTTACCCCAAGAGACTGCGTTCCGGGTTTTCCTGTTAACCCTGTTGTTGACCAAAACAGTCTGTTTCGGTGAGAGTCCCAGAGAGGTCGAGAAAGGATCTGGAATGGGTTCTGATGGCGAGGACGGATTTGTAGAATTCCAAGAGCAACACATCACTCGAGCAAAGGCAAGTATCAGAAAACGATCTGGTAGTCAGGGAGCTCGGAGGCACTGTGAAGGGTTATTGGCTGAGGAAAATTGCATTTGTAAAAATTGTGAGAACATAGTTGAGGATGGGTGCATCCAGAGATGTCAGTCCAGCCTTAATATCAACATGGACCGTCATCCTTTGAGTGATTACCACTCACTAGTGGGTAAGGTTTTAAACCAAACAGAATGCTGGGTGTGCTCACAAGTACCTCAAGGTCAAAGCAAGTCAGGATTAGTACCGTACCCTTTAGCATTAGATGAGGTACTCAAATTACGGGGTGGGATACCGGTGGACAAGACATTTAATATTTCTAGGCCCCCTAGTTTGAAGCTCCACCAGTATCATGTAGATAGATCCTTATTATGCTTCAACATTTCCAATTTCCGAAAACCAGGAAATTGGGAGGTGACATGGAATAACCAGACCATGGCCTTTTCGCATAGAGCTGATAGGATACCCATAGACTCTGAACTTGTACGCCAAATAGCCAACAGTGGAAGGTATTTTCGGTATAGGTATACTCGAGGAAGCAAGACCATGTGGGTTGGAGAAGTATCACCAGGGTACTGTGCTCATATCATCCAGCCGGATACTTGTATTGAGCAGATGGGAGAACTAGGGATTGGGTTTTTCACTTGGAAAGTTTGTAATATGGTAATGTCATATTCTGTCCCATATGTTCTCCCCGATGATGCCTATTTCATATGTGGGAGGAAGGCGTATAAGTGGCTTGCCCCAAACTCAGAGGGATTGTGTTATGTTGGAAGAGTGTTGCCAGAGGTCATGACCATAACCCACGATAAGATGAAAGACGTTCACCGCAGTGCTCAGGCTCCTTATACTCATACTCACTATGAACACATCGTTAAGAGACACCTCATAGATAGGGCAGAGCACGTAGCCTCTGATTTGATCCACGGATCCACCGGGATTCAATTCCTTCTCGCATTAGACATCACCCGTACTGCCAGAGGAATTATAAATTATAGGTATATCCATGCGCTAGCGAACTTGATAGATAATATCACTGAGATGTATGACGACACCTTCAGGTATACGGGTAGGGAGTTGCAAGCTTACAAAACAGAACTGATCCAGCACAGGATGGTCCTTAATTATATCACAGCTGTGACGGGTGGGTACTGTGTCACTTTGGCAACTCAATATGGTGTGAAGTGCTGCACGTATATTACAAACAGCACTGATGACCCAACCGAGATCATCGATCAAAAGATGGACGATATCTTGCAGTTGAAGTGGGAGTTCCGAAGGAGACACAACCTTACCCTGACGGCTGTGAGTAATGAACTGACCGGCTGGGTCTCATGGTTGAACCCACGAAATTGGTTCTCAGGATTAGGAGAGTGCGCTCAAAATGTTATTATGAGTGTGGGAAAGTTTCTCCTTTGTATCCTGGGAGTCGTCATAATTATTGGCTTGATATTTAGGTGTGTTCGTATTCTAATGCGGCGCAAGCACGCCACAAAATTGATGACTTTAAGGAGCGGGGGCATTGTTACAGCAGCAGATTTAATTTACGACCCATCCATAGATACAATGTTATGATAAGGATTGCAAATGAATTCCATGGCCTGTTTCTTTCACCCGTTTTTCCTTTGTCTCCCCCTTTTGCCCAGATACACCGATCCGGAAAAGACATCGACTACACCCAAGAATGATTACGAAAATGTTATGTGAATGTATTTTAGATATGTGTCTTATCTTCATCTCTACAACCTTCAGTTAGTGACACACATAGTCGACAGGTGATATCCACATATACTAGCACTCACATATGTTCCCCCTCCATGTATCATCAACTAAATGTGCACCCCATTTGTTGGAACAAGAAGCCGAAAAGAGCTCGGTAGTGTTTGTTGGCCCACTTACAGACCCTTAATACGGGATAAGAAGGATTTAATGTATACTTCGCAATACCTCGAAGCTTATCTAGAACATATATACGGCATGATGATACATGCCCCTCAGACATGGATTCATACATACATGCTTTTACTATCCCACTAGGTCATACATTTCCCGCCTACACCTCTCCTCCTACCATCCAACCATCTGTAGATATTGTATTGTATATTTTTCTGTTTAGTGTTTAGATAGTGGCAGTTATTGTTGACTGCCAAAGGGTGGACTGTCAAAGTCGAAAAATATTGTAGTACACACAGCGCGTACTAACAACACACACATGCCCGCTGCGCGTGCATTTGTTCTGCCGTGCGTGCACATATCCGCAATTTGCGTATGGTCGCTCCCGCGGTCCTGCGCGTGGTATGGGTATTTACGGTGGAGTTTGTGAACGCATAGAGGGTTATCAAAACATTACATATTTAATCCAAATAGTGCACGTTGTACACATAGCCCCCCTGCACCACATCAGCAAGTATCAACAGTTTAAATGATTCCAGGACTAAGGGATTCGCCTTTGCATGATAGGAAGGGACAGACTACGGTTATAAGGTGATGTCTGGTATCCAGCTGTAGGGTATTTTAAGGGTAACATTCCGGTGTTGGTTAGAGGAAGATCGCATGTTCCTGCGTATAGTTATGTGCAGAAGTAGAATATAGATATAAACTGTATTTACTGTATATTATGTATGCGGCAGGAATCCAGAGGAGACCACCCACAAGAGCAGTTGAGAAAGACATCGCCCACCTTTTCAAATCAACCTATGACCTCTCCTGTAATGTAAAGATGCATCCCTGTGTCCAATGGACAAAGGGATTACAGTATCCATTGTATCTTTTGGAAGTAGTGTATAAAAAGCCTGTTGCTGCCTGGCCGGTCAGAAGACGCTATCTACCTGATTAGCGGAGGACTGGATCAGGAAGCGCATGCGAATATTCTCACGTATGTACTGACTGTAGCCATTTACTCTGTTGTATTGTAGTGTATAAATTGTATTGTTAACCCCCTTCCAGATATATACTCTGTGGTGTCCGAGCCCAGTGTTTAACTACAAATCGGTGTTGTGTCCTCTTTTCCCTGCTAGGGTTTAAAGCGTATTACATTACCTAACTGTATAAAGTTTGAAAGTGTATTGATAAGGTGTGTACGCGCTGCGGGTACTTTGTACCGTCAGCGCTGCATAAGGTTTAAGGTGTAACATCATTGCATTGCATTGCATTACTACTAAGGTGTAAAGTATAACTCTGGGTGTGTGTGCGCTGTGTGTACTTTGTACCCCCAGAGCGGCGTTTGTACGCTAAGTCCGTACACGGTACGGGACTCTGTACGCAAATAGTGTACAAAGTACGTAGAGTGCATATTAAGTCTAGCGGCCGCAACGGCTCCATGGTAAAAGTGTGTTTAAAGGTATAGCTTTATGGTTTAAGATAATATCGACATTATCAGTATACACTAGAAAAGAGGCGCCTAAGAGGAGATATTATTAATATCTTCAAATATGTAAAGGGACATCACAAAGAGTTATCAGAGGAATTTATTAAAACAACACAGTTTAGGACACGTGGGCACTCGCTGCGACTGGAGGAGAGAAAGTTCCGAATGCAACGGAGGAAAGGGTTCTTCACTGTTAAGGCAATCAGGATGTGGAATTCCCTGCCAGGGAAGGTGGTAATAGCCAGTGCCAGATTAAGGTCCTGATGGGCCTGGAGCTGAAATTTATAAAGGGCCTATTGTGGGCTGTCGCAGGGGGTGTGACTACTGATATGGGGGTGTGGTCTGTGCCGTGAGGTGCAACTAGCACCAAGGAGGGCATAGCTACCCACCTTCCTTTACCCACTTCAATCTCCTTCACCTCTTTGCTTAAATGAAGCATATACCTGTCTAAAGAAAAACAACATAAAAAACACAACCTATGGTTTATTAATAAAATAAAATGAATGTTATTGAGGTTAGTAATACTCTGGGAACACAAAAAAGGCCCAAATTATGTGATTCTAGCTTTTTTGTCAATTTTTGGCTGAATTACAAAACCAAAACCAGTCAGAGCGTTTTCGGCACACCTCAATATTTTACCAACATGCTCTGGTGCCCATCCAATGAATCAAACAGCATATGGAAGTGGTAGTGTCACTCAGTCTTTCAATCAGGCAGAAGTAAAAACAGACACGGGGCCTGATTCAGAGTTGCAAGCAAAGGTAAAAGAACACAACTGGGCAAAACCATGTGGGGCTGATACAACATGTGCAGAGAGATTTAGATTTGGGTGGGTTGTATCCCACTAATACTGGCCAGCTTCTTTTTTACACTGCAATTTAGATTATAGTGGTAAATGTATTACCCTCCGTTATGGAGGAGAAGCAGTATCAGTGCACGTTATAGCTCAGATAGAGCCCCTGTCCATATCGGCACTGCTGTCTAACAGTTTCGACAACTGCAGGTGGCGATGCCCATACACCACAGCAGGGATAGAGCTGTCCCTGGCTGTGGCGGGTGCCGGCTCCGGACTGCGTAGGGAATCTCGCGTGAGTCTGAGATACCGCGCATGCACAGTGGAGCCGGCCGGACAGGGAGACACAGTGCGTCAGCACTGAGCTGATGCGCTGTGTGCTCAGGGGAACATCGCCGGAGGAGGGAGCACTAGGCAGAAAAGATGTTAATACATCTTGTTGATGTCACTTCCTACTTCGCCAAGTTAATGATGTGAACAGTGGCGTAAGTTCGTCCCAGTCGCCCGGAGGCATGGTAAATGTTGGTGCCCCCCTACATATACACACACATACCATATGTAGCTATCCGGCACTAAGGGTGAACAGTAGCAGCGTGCTCAGGTACCTTTTCCAATAGTAATATAGATACATATAGAAAGTGGACGCACACCAAGTCAGTCATTACAATAAAACAGACACCAGCATACCTTTATAGTACACCTACAGTGCTCCCTCACCCGCCAGCGGGTCTCGATGGAGATGCTTTGGCGCAGCGGTGTGCTGATATAACTAGTGTTCACTCTAAGATTTTTTTAGGGCAGGGTGCTGATCACGGGGAGGGCACATTTTTCCATTCGGGAGGGCACATTTTTAAGTTAGATGGGCAAACTTAGGTACATACTATAATGCTTGGTGCTCCCATTCCTACAGGCCAAAACATGGACAGTGCGCAGCAAAAATTTAGGGGCGTTGTTTTGTGGGGAAGGGGCGTGGCCACATAATAGTGGCAATTCACATTACACCACATGGCAGTGCACCTAATACACATTGCACCAGGTAGAACCTCCTATACACACTGCACCAGGTAGAGCACGTTATACCTATTGCGCCAGATAGAGCACATTATACACACTGCACCAGGTAGAGAGCACTGAGGCACACTGCACCAGGTAGAGAGCACTGAGGCACACTGCACCAGGTAGAGAGCACTGAGGCACACTGCACCAGGTAGAGAGCACTGAGGCACACTGCACCAGGTAGAGAGCACTGAGGCACACTGCACCAGGTAGAGGGCACTGAGGCACACTGCACCAGGTAGAGAGCACTGAGGCACACTGCACCAGGTAGAGAGCACTGAGGCACACTGCACCAGGTAGAGAGCACTGAGGCACACTGCACCAGGTAGAGAGCACTGAGATTGAAGTTTACAGCTGCAAAATACTTACAAGGTTAATTTAGCCCAGGGGGACTCTCATGTGCTTACCGGGTCCGGCGGTGCACGGCTGGGTCCAGCGGCGTGGCGGGGTCCGGCAGGCAGCAAATGGCAGTGCGCACAAAAACGGGCAGGGCGGGATTCAGCTGTCTAAGGGGCAGGGCGCAGCACCCTGTGAAAGACACCTAGCGTGAACACTAGATATATATTTTAAAAAAAACACAAACGCCTCATTCACTTAAACACACACACGTCTCTTTCACTTAAACACACACGCCGCTTTCACACACACACCTCCTTTACTTAAAAACACACACGCCACTTTCACTTAAACACCCACACATGCCTTTCACTTAGACACACACACATGCCTTTCACTTACACACACACACACACACACACACACACACACACACACACACACACACACACACACACACACACGCACACATTCAGAACGGACACCCCTCCATATATTTATAAGGTAGTGTGTACCCAGACCAGGTGTGTGCTCTGTACATAGTCCTGTAGAAATGCTCAAAAGCCTCCTTTAATCCTTTCCTCTCACACACATACCTCTCACTTACACACAAACACACCTCTCACACACGCCTCTCACTTACACACACACACACCTCTCACACACGTGCCTCTCACTTACACACACACACACACACACACACACACACACACACACACACACACACACACACACACACGTGCCTCTCACTTACATACACATGCCTCTCACACACACATGCCTCTCACTTACACATGTCTCTCACTTACATACACACATGCCTCTCACTTACACACACACATGCCTCTCACTTACACACACATGCCTCTCACTTACACATGTCTCTCACATACACACACGCCTCTCACTTACACACACACATGCCTCTCACTTACACACACATGCCTCTCACTTACACATGTCTCTCACATACACACATGCCTCTCACTTACACACACACATGCCTCTCACTTACACATGTCTCTCACATACACACATGCCTCTCACTTACATACACACATGCCTCTCACACACACACATGCCTCTCACTTACACACACACACATGCCTCCCACTTACACATGTCTCTCACATACACACATGCCTCTCACTTACATACACACATGCCTCTCACTTACACACACACATGCCTCTCACTTACACACACATGCCTCCCACTTACACACACATACATGCCTCTCACTTACACACACACATACATGCCTCTCACACACATGCCACTCACATCACTCATTCACACACACACACACACACACACACACACACACACACACACACACACACACACACACACACACACATGCCTTTTTTACTTGAATGCACAACTTTCCTTAAAAACACACACACACACACACACACACACACACACACACACACACACACACCTCACTTAAAAACAAGCACACACAAAACACAGTGCTTCCCCCAAATCCACCTCTCCCCCACCCCCCACACAGTGCCTACCTTTGTCTATCATCAGGCTCACGGAGAACAGAGGAGCAGAGAGCTTCCCTTGGCTGGCTTACTTAACTAGAAGAGCCCGGGAGGAGCTGCGCTCTGGAGCTCCCCCTAGCTGCAGCCAGTGCCATCTCTCTGTAAATACAGGAGGCAGCTTCCGTGTCACTGACACAGCTCCTCCGTCTGAAATAGCAGCGCGGTCCTCAGGCAGCGGGAGACAGTGGAGGAGATGTGCCCCCTTGCGATCAGGAGCCCGGCGGCAGCCGACTCCACTGCCTCCCACAGTTCCGCCACTGGATGTGAAGCAGGAAGTGTTAGAGTGGCATGTATAATACATTTAGCCATCAGTTTGGACACACCTCACACGTTCCTACTAAAAAACAGTCGGGATTGGCAAATCAGGTATTTTTTTAACATGTAATTTCCCCGATTTCTCAATGGATCGCTGATCGGCAGATCAGCGGTGCCGATGGATTGGCGAATCGCGGCCGTTGCTGTATGGGGGGCAGTAACTTGCAGGAACAGTGGGAAGCTGTTCAAATAATAGGGCTGTTCTAATTAGAGTGTAACCGCTTGACCGAGGTCTGCTAGGAAGGATCAGTCTGTGTGGTCACATTCAGATTATGTAGCCCCTTGTAACCAATAGCTCCAGTTCACCTGGCGCTGATTGCGGGAGGTCTCAGTCTGTTTGTGGTATGGTAACCTCAGCGGCTTTTATTTAAACCTGAGTGGTTTTAAATAAAAGAAATGAGTGTGGTGTGCTGCGCTCCTTTACTGGATAATTATTTGGGCCAGATGTACCAAGCCTTGAAAAGTGATAAATTTCACGGTGATAAAGTACCAAGCAACCAGCTCCTAACTGTCATTTCTCAATCCCAGCCTGTAACATGGCAGTTAGGAGCTGGGGTGTAGTATGAGTTGCCGGCGGCCGAGTCCCTGGCGGCCAGCATACCGGCGCCGGGATCCCGACTGCTGGCTTGCCGACAGTGGGGTGAGCGCAAATGAGCCCCTTGCGGGCACAGTGGCGCACGCCGCGCTATCTATTCTCCCTCCGGGGGTGTCGTGGACTTCCAAGAGGGATAAAAGGTGTCGGTATGCCGGGTGTCGGGATTCCGTCGCAGGTATACTGTGCGCCGGGATCCCAACAACCGGTATACTGAATACCACCCAGGAGCTAATTGGCTGGTACTTTATCACCGTGAAATTTATCACTTTTCAAGGCTTAGTACATCTCTCCCATCTCTGTGTGTAGATAAATTTATTTATGACAGCTCCCAGCGACGATCGTTACTTACATTAAACCGCACAGCGGAATCCGTTGTTCACATTACACCGCACAGCACTGTCACATTACAACGCACTGCGGCATCCTTTATGCACATTACGTCACCCAGCAGCATTTGTTACTCGCGTTACACCGCCCAGCGATGTCCGTTAGTCACATTACAACGCACAGTGGCATCTGTTATTCACATTACACCACCCGGCAATGTCCATTATTCATATTATACTGCACAGCAGCGTCCATTATTCACAATACAGCGTACAGCGGCGTCACATTACACCCCACAGAGGCATCCGTTATTCCCATTACACTGCACAGAGGCACCCATTGTTCACATTATGCGCACGACAACGTCCGTTACTCACATTACACCGCACAGCAGCATCACATTATTTACATAACAGTGTACAGCGGCATCACATTACACCCCACAGCGGCATCCTTTATTCCCATTACATTGCACAGAGGCATCCGTTCACATTACAGTGCACTGCGGTATCCTTTATGCACATTACGTCACCCAGCAGCATTCGTTACTCACATTACACCGCCCAGCGACGTCCGTTACTCACAATACAACGCACAGTGGCATCTGTTATTCACATTACACTGCCCAGCGGCATCCGTTACTCACAATACAACGCCCAGCGGCATCCCTAGCTCACATTATACCGCACAGAGGCATCCGTTATTCACATTACAGAGCACAGTAGCGTCACATTACAGCGCCCTTCAACATCCGTTACTCACATTACAGCGCCCAGTGATGTCTGTTACTCACATTACAATGCTCTGCGATATCCGGTATTTACATTACAACGCCCAGCAGCATCCATTACTCACATCACACTGGACACCGGTGTCACATTATTCACATTACAGTACACAGCGGCATCTGTTACGCACATTACACCGCACAGTAGCGTCACATTATTCACATGACAGTGTACAGCAGCGTCACATTACACCGTCCAGTGGCATCTGTCACACACGTTACACCATACAGCAGCGTCACATTATTTACATGACAGTGTACAGCAGCGTCACATTACACCGTCCAGTGGCATCCGTCACACACGTTACACCATACAGCGGCGTCACATTATTCACATTACAGCGTAGTCACATTATACCGCAGAGGCGTCCATTACTCGCATTACACCGCACAGAGGCGTCCATTACTCACATTACACCGCACAGAGGCGTCCATTACTCACATTACACCGCACAGAAGCGTCCATTACTCGTATTACACCGCACAGAGGCGTCCATTACTCACATTACACCGCACAGAGGAGTCCATTACTCACATTACACCGCGCAGAGGCGTCCATTACTCACATTACACCGCACAGAGGCGTCCATTACTCACATTATACCGCACAGAGGCGTCCATTACTCACATTATACCGCACAGAGGCGTCCATTACTCACATTATACCGCACAGAGGTGTCCATTCCTCACATTGTACCGCACAGAGGCGTTCATTACTCACATTACACCGCGCAGAGGCGTCCATTACTCACATTATACTGCACAGAGGCGTCCATTACTCACATTATACCGCACAGAGGCGTCCATTCCTCACATTATACCGCACAGAGGTGTCCATTCCTCACATTGTACCGCACAGAGGCGTCCATTACTCACATTACACCGCACAGAGGCGTCCATTACTCACATTATACCGCACAGAGGCGTCCATTACTCACATTATACCGCACAGAGGCGTCCATTCCTCACATTATACCGCACAGAGGTGTCCATTCCTCACATTGTACCGCACAGAGGCGTTCATTACTCACATTGTACCGCGCAGAGGCGTCCATTACTCACATTACACCGCACAGCGACGTGTATTACTTACATTACAAAGCCCAGTGTTAGCCGATAGTCATATTACATCGCCCAGCAACATCTGTTACTCACAGTACACCGCGGGCGGGGGGTGACGTGAGTGGGGTGTGCAGGGGGGGGGGAGTGATAGTACTGCTCTATCACAAGAGCACTTTGTTTGTAGGCAAAGGTCAGAGAGATTAGAGAAGACTCATACTCACCAATCCTGCTGGATCCACCGCAGCCGCACCGTCTCTTCCTCTGAGGTATGCGCGATTACGTCAGCGGAGTTCGGCGTGCAGACCTCTTCCTGACAGCCGGGTGGTGTGGAGGCGGGACCTCTTCACCTGTTAGCGGCCGGCGGCCGCAGCGCACAAGGCAACGTACATTAAGTTAGTGACGCGTGGGTGGGGTTGGCGGGGCCACAGATGACAGGCGGCCACACACACCAATCAGCTCACCGGTTCTCTCCTTAGGATGCAAGTTCAGAGCCACAATTCATTTGCAGTGCTGAACAATAGATTTCCTGTTCTGGCACCAGGGCTTTTGCCGGGAAGCCTGGTGATGAAGCTCCTTCAGTTAGGGCTAAAAAAAAATGTCTTCATCTCCCTTCCTGACATTGGAATACCTGTCAGCAGCGGGACTCGCTTACCAACAGGCTAGCAGATCGCGGGCATAATGCAGTGAGGGGCGTGGCCTAATGCAGTGAGGGGGCGGAGCTACAGCCGTGGGAGGCGAACATGAAAAAAAACTTGATTTATCATGTGCCACTGATCGGCGCTGCGGCCTGGGGGGGTGAGGGGGTTCCGGCTGGTGTTGGTGATGCCGGAGGGGGCGGGCCCTAGGGTGCGCTGCAGGCTGCCGTAGCAGGAAATTTTTTTTCCTGTTTACAGCAGCAAAGACATTTGCAGATTCCGTGGGCCTATTTTTCAGGGTGGGCTTGGAGCTGCAGCTCCATCAACCCCATTGGTTATCCGGCCCTGGTAATGGCGGACTCTGTAATTGGATTTAAAAAAGGAATGGATAAAGTTCTGAATGAAAAAGCTATCCAAGGTTATAATACTTAAAATATCAACGTGGTTAATCCGGAGGTAACATGAGTTATAGTAGCTAACTAGTCATAAAACATTATTCAGCGGGTATGTAGAATCATCACATATTTAACCTCAAATACTATGTTACTATATTGTACATTTTTATAGAAGAAAAAATAAAAATGAGTGTTTGGGGAGGGAGTGGGAGGAGGACATGAATGCAATTTTGTTGTCCAGGGCTTCCATTTACTTAATTGAGAAGGGTCTGAATGGGTTAAAGAATGTAAAAAAAATGCATGAGGACCCCCTTCTAAGTATAACCAGCCTCGGGCTACTTGAGCCGGTCCTGGTTGTTTAAATACTGGGAAAATATTGGACAGGGGTACCCCGTATCCTGGGAGGAATGAGGAGAGTCTGAGGTGGCTGCAGACCCGCGGACACCGGGCCAGGTAACGGCTCCTGCAGGTCACACATATACCCGGGGGAAACAGCGCCCAGTGCTCCCCTCCAACCCCTAGACCCTTCCATATGCATCACAGCTGACAGCTGTCCCGGCGTTATAAAGTCTTGTCCCCACTTTTCACCATTGCAGCTGGACACATAACATACACTAAGGCCCTATATGCATTATACTGTGCGTGTGTATGTGTTTTTCCTGTGGGGGTCATTCCGACCCATTCGCACGCAGCGGTTTGTTGCTATGGTGTGAACGGGTCCGGAATGCGCATGCGCGGCGGCAGAATTGCGTGTGCGTGACGTTACCCGGCGAAGTATGAAGAAAGCGGTTGTACAGCCGACCGGAAGAAGATTGACAGAAAGAAGGCATCCCTGGGCATCAACGGACCATTGGAGACCGTTTTCTGGGAGTGGAGAAGGAAACGCAGGTGTGTCCAGCAGAACGGAGGGCGGACGTCTGACATCAAAGCCGGCCTCAGCATCGCAGAGATCGTCGCACAGGGTAAGTATGTCCAGGGCTGGTCTTGTTTTACTTGAATTTTTTTTAGCTTAGCAATGCTGCACAAGCGTTCGCAGCCCTGCTAAGCCAAAATACACTCCCCCATAAGCGTGTACTGGTTGATCGCAGCAGCAGCAAAAAGTTGCTGGCTGCGTCAACTCGGAATGACCACCTATATGCATTCAGACCTGTGACTATGTGACACATTTACTCTAACTCCGCCCAGCATTATCCACACAGTCACAGAGTGACATATCTGGGCAAATACTGTATATAGGAGATAAATAGATGTTACAGCCAAGAATTATAAAACCTCTTGGTGTCACTGGACCTTTCAAACAGCAGTGGAAATTTGAAACAAATTGTAATACTAAAGGCTATATTATATGTTTAGTGTTTTTCCCTATGGGGGCCAATTTATTTTATTGTTTTCTGTGGGGGCAAATGTGTGTTTTTTTCCTGTGAAGTCCAATGTGTTTTATTTTTTTCTGGCACAATGTAGCACCGCGCATACATTCACAGCAATGGTGTTCATACAGAGTTGCAGTACAGGGTCAGACACATGCTCCAAGAAGTGTATTAGAAATGTGGTGGGCATTCCTGAGTGGTTTCAGGGGGTTGGCTGATCAGACGTAGATGTAGCATAGTATGGGCTTGTTGCTGATAGTGATTACATATAGAGACGTTGAATTGTTCACATTGGAGGCTGTACTCGGACGTATGATCTGCACCTAGCAAAGGGCTAGAGAAAGTTACAATGGTGCGACCAATGGTGGCATCTAAAGACCCATAAAGCGTGATTGCAGCGTCTGCAGACGCTGACAGAGGGGGTCTCAGTGCATGCATATTCAGATGCACGGATGTACACCAGGGAAGGGCATTGTAGCATCATTAGCATAAAGCCAAAGACGCAACTGCTGCAAAAGACACAAGGTAGGTCGCAACTGCGTCCAACTCAGATCCCACCTTCACAACAGACCATGCCCCTGTTAGTGCTGCTTCCATAAATTTTCCCAGGCTGGTTTTCCATCCCAATCCACCACTGGTGGGGGTGCTAGATGCTATTATTTGTTGTGTCCTTATTGCAATATGTTTATTTTTTTGAGGCTATTTACAATTTTTTTTGTGTTTTCATATTTTTATGGCACATTCTTTTGTTACCATTTGTGAATCAGGTAGTGTTTACTATGCAGAGCAGCACTAGACGGACCAATCAACTCTACTGCCCGGTTATCTGGACAAGGCAGTTCTGGTCTTGAGAGTGGGACAGAGACCTCAAAGCGGAGTGTTGCACTCAAAGCGGGATAGTTGGGAGGTATGCAAAAGGGCTTACTATCTGTCAGAGCAACCAAGTCTGTAGCAAACAGATGGTCCTTAGTATTTTCTGATACAAGGTTTAAATAAATATATCTACAGCTGCTAGCAAATATGGCTGCCAGAGTGTTTTGCCACTTGTAGAACTGTCAGCTGGGCTGGCTCCCCAAGAAGCATGTCATTGTCGTCCATATTTGTTTTTATATTTTTCCTCCTTGAGTTTGAAAGATTTAAGAAGAAAAGATTTTCTCCATGGAGCTAGCTTAATAATAAAAAATCGGTGAACTAGTGATTGGGGAAATCATTATATAAAGGATTTGATCTTGGTATTTGCATTTTTTTTGTTTAATCTTTTAGACGTTAGCAAGAGTGTCTTGATGAGCGTGACAGCAGCACAGTGGGAGTGAGGTTGGGATGGGGGTGGTGTCATTAAATTTGAAATGCCGTTCATCGATATCAAATAAATTATGATTGCCCTTTTTCCTGTATGATGATATGGTTTAAGGGGCATTTTATTTTGAAACGAACACTCATTTTTCGAATCACATTAGAATTAGTTTTAGGTCCTACATTTTCTTGCTTTCTCTTTCAACCCTAAACCATGTTACTTTCACCAACATTGCCATTCTAGTATTTTGTCCTCCACATCTATTAGTGATGCTTCTCCCAGGGCGGGATGCATCAATCATGCATCCCGCCACTCACCCCATGCATGTCGGCGTTTACAAACTTTGTATGCGCATGAACATTAAAGCAAAGGACAGCTCTTGCAGAAGAGCTGTCCTTTACGGTGTGTGGACTTCTGGGTTTATGACCTGGGAGCCCATCTGTGCATGCGTCAAATGATGCATGCACTGCGGGTGATGTGGGGAGGATTGAATCCCTCTCAGCGGGGAAATGCGAAAGAAGCCCATGGGCTTCTATTGGGTCCAAGATCCAGAATCTATCGCATCCCAGAGTGTGGTGCATACGAGGTACGTGGCCCAATCTTAGAAAACAGCATTTTTGGAGGTTTGGCTGTATATTTCACCTTGAGGCATCCCACCTTTACTTAAAATCAGTGGTGCCCACATTATATGTAGCTGAGAACCCAAGTGTCAGCATGCCAGTGCTATGGGACTCCAGAAGCTGCTTCCAGTAGAATTGATTGCATATATAGTGATAAGGTGGTCCTCAAAATATACTATAGTTCTGACCAGTAGGTTGTGCTCCTCAGTCCTAGACAAGTACACTATGCAACTACCTGTATACAATAATTATTGTTGCCAATATCCTGGCTGTCCTCATGGTGGCCAGAGGAAAGGTCTAGGAGGCATGGCAAAGGCATATGGGTTGAAGCGTGGCATCATGATCACATTATCATGGCTCCACCCCTTCTGTATAAAGAGGTTCATTCATCTGCCCAGGACTGCCAACTTCATTCATGAGAGGGTGGTGGTGGGTGGCCTCTGAGAGACATGCCTAGTTTTCTGGGAATCCGGGAGAGCCACCTGAGATTAGGGAGTCTCCCGGACGTTCCGGAATACAAGGCAAAAATGATAATAATAAATATCAATATGCACTATGAAAAGGTAGCCGCAGACAGGAGTGGAATATTCACCTCATTCAGAGTTTGGCCATTGGATTTGTCTCATTTGGGCATCAGAATTTGCCCGTGTTTCCAGTTCCACTTACACTACTGTACATCACACAGTAGCATAAAATGACTACGTATAGACTTAAAATTCCTTGAAATGTCAATTCACAAATCCAGTACGGGAAGCCGTACCGTGCAATGGTAGATGGAAAAGCCCAACTCCAAGAGTGGGTGACCGAAGCTTTGCACCTCTGTGAAATTATCTATTACACCGTGTATTTCGCTGCCAGCTTGTCATCTCCAGCAGCCGCCACCATATATAGTCATATTATCTCACCGTAGGATACAATGAATCAAACGTACACACAATCTAATTATATACTAACAGATGTCTTTTATAGAAAGCTATAAAGGAACTGAAAGAATTATTGAAGAAGATGAGAAAATCCCAGGACGGGATGTCACTTACCATGCAAAGCACATATGTATTTTACCACTTATTTTTTTTGTTTACTTTCTTTTCTCTTACAAACCTCTATTTCCCTTTATGCTTTTTATTATCTTTCCTCGTTTATCACCTGTGCTGACATTTATGTCCAGGAACTTTACTTTATTGTTCCTTCTTTGTGTGATAATTTGTCTCTCTTGCACCTTCCGCCTGCTGTCTCTGATTATATTAGAATGTAAATCTAACGAGGCCTTGTGACAGTGAACGTTAGGAACAGTGCTTCCAGATACACGCTCAGCTTCTCATCTCTGCTTTGTGCCAGCGGTTACATGTCAACAGTTTTCAATTTAAAGATTCCTCAGTTTGGAAGATGAGGATTCTCCAAGGCCCGTTACAAAGAGGACTCTGTGCAAAGATACAAAATACCTAAGCTGTCCTATGTGTGTCGATTCAAGAACACAGCTTGTTCCAATCATCCTCCGACTGACAGCTTTTGAAAGGGTAAATTGCATCCAAACTTTCCCAGGAATCGGTGCAGGAGAATTGGAATTTGCATGTGGTGGGAGATCTCCTGATTCCTGCTCAGATGAATTTTGTGGTTCTACTACGCAAAGAGTTTTACAGGGGGAAACAAAACGAGACGTTCTGGCTGAAGAGTTTCAAATAATGGGGTCTGATAAATCAGACCCTATTGTTCTGAGACTCGATCCTATTAGGTATGAGTTCCCCTGCGGCGCAAGCAAGTGACGTTATATACCGTAGTTCAGGCTCGGATTGGCCCACAGGGGTACAGGGGAAACCACCGGTAGGCCCCTCTGCCTGGGGGGCCCTCCTCCTCTAGGGATCAGGTTCTAGACTGTGCACTTGAATTATATATTATACATATGTTACATTATACTGCACAGGATTATGATGTATTCTCTACAGTACATTGCTGTCATTAATCTGGCACTTTATCATGCATGCACTAGCATTAATTACTATATAAATTATCAAGGAGTCCAGACCAGGTACTCTATAATGGTTAGCCAAACCTCTGTGGTGGCTGGCCACACCCCCTTTGGAGGCTGTCCACACCTCTAATCATGGGCCCCTACCACTGCATCCCCCCGGTGGGCCCTTCATGCTCCAGTCCGACACTGCCGCAGTTACGGTTGTCCCGTAAGGCAACTTGCCCCCTTTGCATAGTGTCACAACTGAGGGCCTGAGCTGACGGGAGGCAGCCTCAGTTGTAGGGGCTGAGATGTACCGGAACCTGGGAGGTTGTATCAGACCCCTGGACATGTAAGTAACATGAATAATAACTGCCCGAAGGCGTGACCACGACAACTTAGATAAAAGTCAATGATGTTTATTATGACAACTCCGCATCACAGCAGCAATAAAAGAAAACGTAAAAGTCAGCAAAGAATAAATACAGTTCCTGAGTACTACAGCATGGCAGGAGCCACAGGGCACTGGTAGTGTGAGATAGTTCTTATAATCTTCTAGATGGAAAGTCCTTACCAGGCCCGGCTGTAGCAATGGAGATAACCCAGGATTGTACCAGCTGGTGTTCCAGGAAGAGCTGGGTTGCTGAAGGTAAAACAGCTGCTGTGGATACTGGCTGGAACCAGACTGTTGTTAGCACGGAGTGGATACTGGCTGGAACCAGTTAAATAATAAATGAACTTTGGGAGCGATGAAATGTGAACTGAAATGTAGAACTTGAGAGCGGAGAAATAATAATTCCGGTGGAGAGTGGTAAAGTGTAGAAAGGACACCGGCCCTTTAAGGGAAGCTGTATTCTGCTGGAAGCTGAGGCTGGAAGCAGGTAGTGTTGTAGCTGGAAACAGATGAATCCACAATGGATTGGAAAGTCAGGCTACACCGCAGGTGGAATGCTGGTGCGGGTCTCTATGGTGGAAGTCTTGAGACAGGAGCTGGAACCTGGAAGACAATCATAGAAGAGAGACAAACAGGAACTAGGTTTGACAACCAAAGCACTGACGTCTTCCTTGCTCAGGCACAGCTTACTTATACCTGCAGCAAGGAAGGGGTTGGCTAGGCAATTATGCAAATCAACAATACAAACAGCAGATTGGTGGAAATGATCAGATGACAGAATCCAAGATGGCTGCGCCCATGCAGACACTTGGAGGGAAGTTTGGTTTGTAATCCATGTGGTCTGGGAAACAGTAATGGCGGCGCCGGCCACCGGAGACAGGAGACGCCAGGCTGATAGATGCACATTTAACCACGCGGGCACAGCGGAGGCCGCGGCTGATGAAAACACCACTCTGACACTCTGCATGTGGAAACTCAGGAACAGCGGAATCTGGTCCTGGAACGCTGAGCCCGCCTTAGGAGGCATCTGAAGGGTAAGTAATGGCGTCCAGATACCCGGATCGTGACAGCACCCCCCCCTTTAGGAGTGGCCCCAGGACACTTCTTAGGCTTTAAAGGAAACTTTGCGTGGAAATTTCGGACCAAGGCAGGAGCATGGACGTCAGAGGCATTGGTCCAAGAGCGTTCTTCAGGACCATAGCCCTTCCAGTCAATGAGATACTGAAGTTGACCGTAACGGTGACGTGAGTCCAGGATCTTGGCCACTTCATACTCAACGCCTCGTTGAGTTTGGACTTTCGGAGTTGGTGGAAGTGAGGAATGAAACCGATTCAAGATTAGCGGTTTCAACAGGGAAACATGGAATGTCCTGGGTATTTTTAAGAAGGGAGGTAACTGGAGTCTGTAAGCAACAGGATTGATGACTTGATCAATTTTAAAAGGACCGATGTAGCGAGGTGCAAACTTCATACTGGGAACTTTTAACCTCAAATTCTTCGTGGATAACCATACCCGATCACCCACCTTGAGAGCAGGAACTGCTCGACGCTTCTTATCCGCAAACTTCTTGTACCTGAACGATGCCTTGAGCAGAGCTGATCGTACGCTCTTCCAGATATTGGCAAACTGATGCAAGGTGATATCCACTGCGGGAACAGAAGTTGCTGGAAGCGGTTGGAACTCAGGGACTTTAGGGTGGAATCCAAAGTTGGTGAAGAATGGTGTTGAAGAAGATGAAGAATGATACTGGTTGTTATGACAGAACTCGGCCCAGGGAAGTAATTGAACCCAGTCATCTTGAGAGGAGGACACATAGATGCGGAGGAAGGCCTCCAAGTCCTGATTCACCCTCTCAGTTTGACCATTGGTCTGAGGATGGTAAGCCGTGGAAAACTTTAACTTGACTTGGAGGACTTGACATAAACTTCGCCAGAATTTGGCTGTGAATTGAACTCCTCGATCTGAGATAATTTCTTCTGGAAGACCGTGGAGTCGGAAGATCTCTTGTATGAATACTTGAGCCAACTTGGAAGCTGACGGAAGACCGGTGAGAGAAATGAAGTGTGCCATCTTGGTGAACCGGTCAACTACCACCCAGATGGTATTGAACTTGTTGCACATGGGCAAATCTGTAATAAAATCCATCGACAAATGGGTCCATGGTCGACGGGGAACAGATAGTGGAACCAGTTGCCCCGCAGGCGACTGGCGGGATACTTTATGTTGAGCACACTTTGGGCAAGATGCAATAAACTCCAAAACGTCCTTTTTCAGAGTTGGCCACCAATAGGACCTAGAGATAAACTCCAGGGTTTTTTGGATACCTGTATGTCCGGCAAAACGGGAAGCATGGGCCCAATGCATGAGCTTCTTCCTTAGTGTCGGCTTCACAAAACTTTTCCCTGATGGGGGCGTAGAGTCCATCCCTACCGTGGAGAATGCCAACGGATTTATAATAGGATGCTTGTCTGAAGACTCTGACTCATTTTCTTGCTCCCAAGAGCGGGAAAGGGCATCGGCCTTGCGATTCTGAGAGCCCGGACAGAACTGGAGTTTAAAGTCGAACCTGGAAAAGAAAAGTGCCCATCTGGCCTGACGAGGGTTGAGACATTGTGCGCCTTTTAGATATAGAAGGTTCTTGTGGTCTGTAAGGATGGTGATTGAATGAGAAGCTCCCTCCAACAGATATCTCCACTCCTCTAGAGCGAGCTTGATGGCTAGCAACTCCTGGTCGCCAATGGCATAGTTGCGCTCCGCTGGGGAGAACTTCCGTGAGAAGAAACTGCAAGGATGTAAATGACCATCTTTAGCCCTCTGAGATAACACCGCTCCTACTCCAACGGAGGAGGCATCCACCTCTAAGATGAAAGGAGAGTCGACGTCAGGCTGTTTCAGGACAGGTGCAGAGATGAACCTCTGTTTTAAAAGATGAAAAGCTTGCATGGCTTCTTCAGACCACTTGGACGGGTTAGCACCCTTCTTGGTGAAAGCAGTAATAGGCGCCACAATGGTGGAAAAGTCTCGTATAAACTTTCGGTAATAATTGGCGAACCCTAAGAACCTCTGGACCCCTTTGAGGGTTAAGGGTACTGGCCAATTCTGGATTGCTTGTAGTTTCTCAGGATCCATCTCCAGTCCGGAACCGGACACAATGTACCCTAGAAACGGAATGGACTTGACTTCAAAGACGCATTTCTCTAATTTGCAGTAGAGATGATTGACACGGAGACGGGACAGAACCTCCTTTACCCAGAAACGATGTTCCTCTAAATTGTTGGCAAAAATGAGGATATCATCTAGATAGACCACGACATGACGGTATAGAATGTCTCTGAAGATCTCATTGACGAAATGCTGGAAGACAGCTGGAGCATTGCTCAATCCGAAGGGCATGACGAGGTACTCATAATGTCCGTCACGGGTGTTAAATGCGGTCTTCCACTCGTCACCCTCACGGATCCGGATGAGATTGTATGCACCTCTCAGGTCCAGCTTTGTAAAGATGGTAGCTCCGCTAACTCTGTCAAAGAGCTCAGTAATCAGGGGTAAAGGATAGCGGTTCTTGATGGTAATGTCGTTCAAACCTCTGTAGTCGATGCACGGCCGCAGACCACCATCTTTCTTCTTTACAAAAAAGAAGCCTGCGCCGGCTGGAGAAGAAGAAGGTCGAATGAACCCCTTTGCTAGGTTCTCTTTTATGTATTCCTCCATAGAATGCGTCTCGGGGAGAGACAACGGATAAGTTCGGCCTCGAGGTGGAACCTTCCCTGGAACGAGATCAATCGGGCAGTCCCATTCTCTATGAGGGGGAAGGATATCAGCAGAAGCTTTACTGAACACATCCGTGAAATCTTGATATGGAGGAGGTGGAACATCAGACGACCTGGGGGAGGAGGAACAGACAGGCAACACTTTAAACAAACATGTCTTAGTACAGGAGGAACCCCATGCCAGGATTTGCGTAGTCGTCCAATCAATTGTAGGATTGTGAAGACGGAGCCATGGAAGGCCCAGGACCACAGGATGTGTGGCTCTTGGAATCACTAAAAGTGAAATAAGTTCGGAATGAAGAACTCCCACTCTCAGACGAACTGGTAGAGTCCTTAGAGAAATAACTGTATCAAAAATTTTACTGCCATCCACAGCAGTTAAGGAAAAGGACGAAGGAAGTCTCTCGGTGGGTAGGGACCACCGTTTAACATAGGCTTCGGTAATAAAGTTCCCAGCTGCTCCGGAATCCAGGAGGGCAATGACGTTCTGATAACGTTGAGCAACTTGAAGCGAGACTGGGAGGTTACAATCTTGAGGAGATGGAGAGGAGATCATTACTCCTAGCCGGCCCTCTCCTTGGCGAGCTAGGATTTGGAGTTTCCCGGACGTTTGGGACAGGCATTAATGGTGTGAGACGGAGCTGCACAGTACAAACAGAGAAACTCGGAGAGACGTCTTCGGCGCTCAGCAGGAGTTAAACGGGAACGGCCAATTTGCATGGGTTCATCTTTAGTTGGTGACAGTTGGCGAGGAGGAGGAGCAGAAGATTTTGGAGCAGATGATCTTCCACGCTCAGTTGCTCTCTCTCTGAAACGTAAGTCAACTTTCGTACAAAGTGAGATTAACTCATCTAACTTGGAGGGTAAGTCTCTGGTAGCTAACTCATCTTTAATACGCTCGGATAAACCATGCCAGAATGCAGCATACAGGGCCTCGTCGTTCCATGCCAGTTCGGATGCCAGGATCTGGAACTGTATAAGATATTGTCCTACAGTACGTGATCCCTGGCGTAAACGGAGAATCTCAGACGAAGCTGAAGTTACCCGGCCTGGCTCGTCGAAGATGCGCCTGAATGTTGACACGAATGCAGTGTAAGAAGATAGCAGGGTGTCGGACCTCTCCCATAACGGTGATGCCCAATCGAGGGCTGAGCCACTGAGAAGAGAAATAATGTAGGCAATTTTTGTACGGTCACTGGGGAAATTGCCAGGTTGTAGCTCAAACTGAATCTCACACTGGTTGAGAAATCCCCTGCAGAATCTTGGAGATCCGTCAAATTTTGCTGGCGTTGGAAGATGAAGACGTGGAGCAGGAATGGGTAAGGTGGGTGGGGTTATAGCTGGAGTCACTGTGGTTGACGCACCAGACGCGCCTGATCCACGGAGAGTGGTCTGAATCCCATCCAGCCGAGTAGAGAGATCCTGGAGACAGCGGATGATGTGGCCCTGTGCAGCCTCCTGATGTTCTAGTCGGGCTGCCAGTTCTTGCATCGGCCTGGCCGCTTGATCCTGGTCTCCGGCTGGATTCATTAGGTCAGTGCTTACTGTCACAACTGAGGGCCTGAGCTGACGGGAGGCAGCCTCAGTTGTAGGGGCTGAGATGTACCGGAACCTGGGAGGTTGTATCAGACCCCTGGACATGTAAGTAACATGAATAATAACTGCCCGAAGGCGTGACCACGACAACTTAGATAAAAGTCAATGATGTTTATTATGACAACTCCGCATCACAGCAGCAATAAAAGAAAACGTAAAAGTCAGCAAAGAATAAATACAGTTCCTGAGTACTACAGCATGGCAGGAGCCACAGGGCACTGGTAGTGTGAGATAGTTCTTATGATCTTCTAGATGGAAAGTCCTTACCAGGCCCGGCTGTAGCAATGGAGATAACCCAGGATTGTACCAGCTGGTGTTCCAGGAAGAGCTGGGTTGCTGAAGGTAAAACAGCTGCTGTGGATACTGGCTGGAACCAGACTGTTGTTAGCACGGAGTGGATACTGGCTGGAACCAGTTAAATAATAAATGAACTTTGGGAGCGATGAAATGTGAACTGAAATGTAGAACTTGAGAGCGGAGAAATAATAATTCCGGTGGAGAGTGGTAAAGTGTAGAAAGGACACCGGCCCTTTAAGGGAAGCTGTATTCTGCTGGAAGCTGAGGCTGGAAGCAGGTAGTGTTGTAGCTGGAAACAGATGAATCCACAATGGATTGGAAAGTCAGGCTACACCGCAGGTGGAATGCTGGTGCGGGTCTCTATGGTGGAAGTCTTGAGACAGGAGCTGGAACCTGGAAGACAATCATAGAAGAGAGACAAACAGGAACTAGGTTTGACAACCAAAGCACTGACGTCTTCCTTGCTCAGGCACAGCTTACTTATACCTGCAGCAAGGAAGGGGTTGGCTAGGCAATTATGCAAATCAACAATACAAACAGCAGATTGGTGGAAATGATCAGATGACAGAATCCAAGATGGCTGCGCCCATGCAGACACTTGGAGGGAAGTTTGGTTTGTAATCCATGTGGTCTGGGAAACAGTAATGGCGGCGCCGGCCACCGGAGACAGGAGACGCCAGGCTGATAGATGCACATTTAACCACGCGGGCACAGCGGAGGCCGCGGCTGATGAAAACACCACTCTGACACTCTGCATGTGGAAACTCAGGAACAGCGGAATCTGGTCCTGGAACGCTGAGCCCGCCTTAGGAGGCATCTGAAAGGTAAGTAATGGCGTCCAGATACCCGGATCGTGACACATAGGATGGAACCCTAAGCGAGAAACCCCTTTAAGATCTTTGTAAAACTTAGGAGGAAAGTAACACCTTATTCCAGGTAGAGATGAGCGCCTGAAATTTTTCGGGTTTTGTGTTTTGGTTTTGGGTTCGGTTCCGCGGCCGTGTTTTGGGTTCGAACGCGTTTTGGCAAAACCTCACCGAATTATTTTTGTCGGATTCGGGTGTGTTTTGGATTCGGGTGTTTTTTTCCAAAAACACTAAAAAACAGCTTAAATCATAGAATTTGGGGGTCATTTTGATCCCAAAGTATTATTAACCTCAAAAACCATAATTTACACTCATTTTCAGTCTATTCTGAATACCTCACACCTCACAATATTATTTTTAGTCCTAAAATTTGCACCGAGGTCGCTGTGTGAGTAAGATAAGCGACCCTAGTGGCCGACACAAACACCGGGCCCATCTAGGAGTGGCACTGCAGTGTCACGCAGGATGTCCCTTCCAAAAAACCCTCCCCAAACAGCACATGACGCAAAGAAAAAAAGAGGCGCAATGAGGTAGCTGTGTGAGTAAGATTAGCGACCCTAGTGGCCGACACAAACACCGGGCCCATCTAGGAGTGGCACTGCAGTGTCACGCAGGATGTCCCTTCCAAAAAACCCTCCCCAAACAGCACATGACGCAAAGAAAAAAAGAGGCTTTTTACTGATATTTGGTGTTTTGGATTTGACATGCTCTGTACTATGACATTGGGCATCGGCCTTGGCAGACGACGTTGCTGGCATTTCATCGTCTCGGCCATGACTAGTGGCAGCAGCTTCAGCACGAGGTGGAAGTGGATCTTGATCTTTCCCTAATTTTGGAACCTCAACTTTTTTGTTCTCCATATTTTATAGGCAGAACTAAAAGGCACCTCAGGTAAACAATGGAGATGGATGGATTGGATACTAGTATACAATTATGGACGGACTGCCACGGTTAGGTGGTATAAAAAAACCACGGTTAGGTGGTATATATTATAATAATAATACAATTATGGATGGACGGACTGCCTGCCGACTGCCGACACAGAGGTAGCCACAGCCGTGAACTACCGCACTGTACACTGGTTGATAAAGAGATAGTAGTATACTCGTAACAACTAGTATGACACTATGACGACGGTATAAAGAATGAAAAAAAAACCACGGTTAGGTGGTATATATTATAATAATAATACAATTATGGATGGACGGACTGCCTGCCGACTGCCGACACAGAGGTAGCCACAGCCGTGAACTACCGCACTGTACACTGGTTGATAAAGAGATAGTAGTATACTCGTAACAACTAGTATGACACTATGACGACGGTATAAAGAATGAAAAAAAAACCACGGTTAGGTGGTATATATTATAATAATAATACAATTATGGATGGACGGACTGCCTGCCGACTGCCGACACAGAGGTAGCCACAGCCGTGAACTACCGCACTGTACACTGGTTGATAAAGAGATAGTAGTATACTCGTAACAACTAGTATGACACTATGACGACGGTATAAAGAATGAAAAAAAAACCACGGTTAGGTGGTAGGTATATAATAATAAATAATACAATTCTGGTCGGACGGACTGCCTGCCGTGTGCCGACACAGAGGTAGCCACAGCCGTGAACTACCGCACTGTACACTGGTTGATAAAGAGATAGTAGTATACTCGTAACAATTAGGATGACACTATGACGGTATAAAGAATGAAAAAAAAACCACGGTTAGGTGGTAGGTATATAATAATAAATAATACAATTCTGGTCGGACGGACTGCCTGCCGTGTGCCGACACAGAGGTAGCCACAGCCGTGAACTACCGCACTGTACACTGGTTGATAAAGAGATAGTAGTATACTCGTAACAATTAGGATGACACTATGACGGTATAAAGAATGAAAAAAAAACCACGGTTAGGTGGTAGGTATATAATAATAAATAATACAATTCTGGTCGGACGGACTGCCTGCCGTGTGCCGACACAGAGGTAGCCACAGCCGTGAACTACCGCACTGTACACTGGTTGATAAAGAGATAGTAGTATACTCGTAACAATTAGGATGACACTATGACGGTATAAAGAATGAAAAAAAAACCATGGTTAGGTGGTAGGTATATAATAATAAATAATACAATTCTGGTCGGACGGACTGCCTGCCGTGTGCCGACACAGAGGTAGCCACAGCCGTGAACTACCGCACTGTACACTGGTTGATAAAGAGATAGTAGTATACTCGTAACAATTAGGATGACACTATGACGGTATAAAGAATGAAAAAAAAACCACGGTTAGGTGGTAGGTATATAATAATAAATAATACAATTCTGGTCGGACGGACTGCCTGCCGTGTGCCGACACAGAGGTAGCCACAGCCGTGAACTACCGCACTGTACACTGGTTGATAAAGAGATAGTAGTATACTCGTAACAATTAGGATGACACTATGACGGTATAAAGAATGAAAAAAAAACCACGGTTAGGTGGTAGGTATATAATAATAAATAATACAATTCTGGTCGGACGGACTGCCTGCCGTGTGCCGACACAGAGGTAGCCACAGCCGTGAACTACCGCACTGTACACTGGTTGATAAAGAGATAGTAGTATACTCGTAACAATTAGGATGACACTATGACGGTATAAAGAATGAAAAAAAAACCACGGTTAGGTGGTAGGTATATAATAATAAATAATACAATTCTGGTCGGACGGACTGCCTGCCGTGTGCCGACACAGAGGTAGCCACAGCCGTGAACTACCGCACTGTACACTGGTTGATAAAGAGATAGTAGTATACTCGTAACAATTAGGATGACACTATGACGGTATAAAGAATGAAAAAAAAACCACGGTTAGGTGGTAGGTATATAATAATAAATAATACAATTCTGGTCGGACGGACTGCCTGCCGTGTGCCGACACAGAGGTAGCCACAGCCGTGAACTACCGCACTGTACACTGGTTGATAAAGAGATAGTAGTATACTCGTAACAATTAGGATGACACTATGACGGTATAAAGAATGAAAAAAAAACCACGGTTAGGTGGTAGGTATATAATAATAAATAATACAATTCTGGTCGGACGGACTGCCTGCCGTGTGCCGACACAGAGGTAGCCACAGCCGTGAACTACCGCACTGTACTGTGTCTGCTGCTAATATAGACTGGTTGATATTTAAAGAGATATTAGTAGTATACAACAATACTATACTGGTGGTCAGGCACTGGTCACCACTCCTGCAGCAAAAGTGTGCACTGTTAATTAATATAATTGTACTCCTGGCTCCTGCTAACAACCTGCAGTGCTCCCCAGTCTCCCCCACAATTAATTATAAGCTTTTAATTTATACATTGATGACTGTGCAGCACACTGGGCTGAGCTGAGTGCACACAGACTGAGTCACACTGTGTGACTGACTGTGCTGTGTATCGTTTTTTTTTTCAGGCAGAGAACGGATATAGCAGAGAGAAGTGAACGGATATATTATATTAAATAAAAGTTAACTAGCAACTGCACTGGTCACTGACTGTGGTAAACTAACTCTGTCTGCGACTCTGCACAATCTCTCTCTATCTAATCTATCTATCTCTATTCTAATGGAGAGGACGCCAGACACGTCCTCTCCCTATCAATCTCAATGCACGAGTGAAAATGGCGGCGACGCGCGGCTCCTTATATAGAATCCGAGTCTCGCGATAGAATCCGAGCCTCGCGAGAATCCGACAGCGTCATGATGACGTTCGGGCGCGCTCGGGTTAACCGAGCAAGGCGGGAAGATCCGAGTCGCTCGGACCCGTGGAAAAAAAAGTGAAGTTCGTGCGGGTTCGGATTCAAAGAAACCGAACCCGCTCATCTCTAATTCCAGGGCCGTAGAGCGATTGGCTGGGTCCCCGTAAAGTTGGAGGGCGTGGCCTAACTGTGGAGGTGTGGCCACACCCCCTTTAAGAAAAAGTGAAAAAATACTATTGGTGCACCAACCTGAACAGGAGGTTTGCTGTGTGTGCAATCAGTAACCCCTCCTGCAGACAGAACAGACTGCTGCACTCAGTGACAGCAGCCTCCCTTGTCCCTCCGCAGCCCGGCACACAGCAGCATGTTCTGGGCTAAGAAGTGAGGCTGCAGCTTGCTGGCAGTCAAGGACGTGCAGTCAGGGGAGGCAGTGCTTCCCCTGTCAGTAATGACTAAAATAATACAAAGAAGATACATATGACACATATCCTGTCATATGTATCCCCTTTATATTATTCTAATAATTTTAGTTTATTAAACTAGTTTGGAAGGCACTGATAGCAGTGCCTCCCTTAGACAGTGGGAATGGGGTTAAAGCGGGGGGCGGGGCCAAGCACTGGGCTGTAAAGCCCGTTAAAACAAGAGGGGAAAGCGGCACATCTACAAGTGCCTCGCTGGCAGGGAAAGCACGCCCCTGCCAGCGAGGCACATGTGATTGGACAGCGGATCCAGCACTGACTGGATCCGCTGGCCCAATCACCCGTACACAGCGGAAGGACAAGGAAGAGACTCGGGAGCTCCCCTCCCTTCATTCCCCCTGACCTCTCTCCTGCCGGAGGGACAGCATCCGCCAGCACCCGCAGTCAGATCCTGCTGGCCTCTCGTCTGGCGCGACACAGTTGCTGAGGTACGGAAAAAGTATTGATCTGTAAGGCGCATCCCCCTCTGGTATCCCCTTGTACGGTCCCCGTGCTGCCTATGCCCACTCACCCATCCATGTGCCGCGGCCGCACTTCCTCCCCTCCCTCTTACTGCGGAGGTGCCGTCGCGTACCGCTGATCGCAGGCTGCCTCCCCCCCCCTCCCTTGGTCGTGGAGGTGCATGAGCTGCATGTGTTGTGTTACCTGTGCCCCCCCCCCCCCCGGTCCCCGTGCTGCCTATGCCCACTCCCCATCTATGTGCCACGGCCGCGCCCCCTCCCTCTTACTGCGGAGGTGCCGTCGCACACCGCTGATTGCA
Source organism: Pseudophryne corroboree (assembly GCF_028390025.1). Lineage (NCBI taxonomy): Eukaryota > Metazoa > Chordata > Amphibia > Anura > Myobatrachidae > Pseudophryne > Pseudophryne corroboree. The sequence continues at coordinate 987,814,350 of NC_086445.1, forward strand.
GCAGCTCTCTCCAGCAGCGGCTCCCCCCCCCGGTCCCCGTGCTGCCTATGCCCACTCCCCATCTATGTGCCACGGCCGCGCCCCCTCCCTCTTACTGCGGAGGTGCCGTCGCACACCGCTGATCGCAGCAGCTCTCTCCAGCAGCGATTCCCCCCCCCCCCCCCCCTTCCCAGTAACCGGCAACCCACATCTCTCCCCGCGCATTGGCTCTCTCCCCCGGTGGCCAGTACACATTACTTAAAGTTTATTCAGGTTATAAAATCACCCTTCACATAAGTTTTAGGTCTCAAAGAGTAAAACAATGCTATAGGAGGCTATTTCCATATGTCCTGTTAAGATGTGCTCATCAAAAATGCAAGTCATAGGGAAGTATTGTGAGTTAATGCATACCTCCCACTATGACCCTCTCCAGGAGGGACAGAATGCTCCTGGACTTCCCTCTTACTGTATGATTGCCATCACCTGTGCTGATACACCTTTCTTATCCATTATCATAAATGAAAAGGAAAGTCCAGGAGCAGAGCATTGTGTCCCTCCCGGAGAGGGTCATGTTGGGAGGTATGAAACCCCGTTATCTCCCCTGCGGATGCCATCTTCATCTGCAGCAGCTTTCAACCCCCCCCCCCCGCCCCCAGCCGATGGGTTGTAGTGTCCGCTGGCTGCCTCGGAGCAGGAGGTAGGACTGGGGCACATATGAATCGATCCGACCTGGTGGAAGGGGGGAGTGCCTCCCCAGCCATTGTTCTCTCCGCACGTCACTGCTGGCAGTTAAGAAGGGTGCAGGGCACGAAGCCAAGCCCCTGCCGGGAAACTCCACCAAGCCCGGCTCCGGGTAATTAGTACCCTCCTCCCCAGTGCCAGATTAAGGTTCTCATGGGCCTGGAGCTGAAATTTCTGAAGGGCCTATTGTATGCCGCTGCAGGTGGTGTGACCAACACGGTGGGTGCGTGGCTACTGATAATAGGGGTGTGATCAGTGATGTATATATATATGTGTGTGTGTGTTTGTGCGCACATGCATGTATGTACGTACTACGTATGCATATGTTTGAAAAATAGACTCTCAGCACTAAAATGTCCAATTATCTAAAAAAAATCAATTATTCTATATATTTATTTATTTATTTATTTCCATAGTACAACAAACAGAACAGGAGAGCACACAAGGAACCTGATTCACCAATAGTTGCGGCTGCATCTTCTGACAGTCGTGCATCTTTAGGGATAAATGCTGCTATAAAGCCCTTCCCTTGTGTACAAGTGTGCATCCATCTAAATGTGCAAGGACTGAGATGACAACTTTCAGCGTCTATAGACACAGTCCTTAGACGCCACCATTGGTCACACCATGGAAACATAGAATGTGATGGCAGATAAGAACCATTAGGACCATATAGTCTGCCTATGTACTTACAGTACACACACTTACACACTAGGGTTCATTTTTTTATTTGGGAGCCAATTAATCTATCAGTATATTTTGGATTGTGTGAGGAATCCGGGGAACTCCGGAGGAAACCAAGGCAAGCACAGGGATAATATACAAACTCCACACAGTTACTGCTATGGTGGAAATCAAACTCATGACCTCAGTGCTGTGAGGCAGTAATACTAATCATTACACCATCCATAATCACACCTGCCCTATGGCAGCTGCAAATTTCCCATCTGAGTATTACCTCCAAATGATTGATGACGTGTCTGTTTGGGTAAACACTTTAGCGTCATGCCCACGACACAGTCATAGCACGACCATGAGACAGACCAATAATGTCCTGTTATCGTTTATTAACACATGGAATCCTGTATTAAGTTTTCGGACCCATGTGTTACTTCAGCTCCGAAGTGGCAGGTATTGGGGCTAATTGAATAGCCCTAGGCGAAGCAATTAGCTGCAGTAAATTACAGCAGATAATTGAATCTCAGCCATAGTCTACGTTTCGGTCTCCTAAGGACCTTTGTCAAGACCACAGAGCTGGTTATCTGGAACAAACAAACCCTCTTACCTGCAAGTAGGTCTATAAACACCACTAGTGCACCCTGACTGCCTCCACGTACAGACATCACCAGAAATGACATCATCAGTGTATCTCCTACATTAGCAAACTCCATCTAGCCTCAGAACCTAATAATAGTAATATTTATTGGACTCAAGATATCCATCTAGTTAAGTCTCACTCATGCTGGCTCTCCAGATTACCTAACAACATAGATAGCTAATCTGCATGCGTTCCACCACAGCGGAACGCATAACCAGAAGTCCGCACACATCCGGAGCTACTGGAACTTTCGGTCCTGCGCTCCATCCATCTGAAATGCACTGCGCTATGCCTCCAGAGTGCTGTGTTCCCACATTTCTGACTTGCGTTTTACCCAGTTGGAACGAACAGCACTCCCATAATTATAGGACCACCATAGGGCACAGCTTATTAAGACGTTCTGGAGTCCAGCAAACAGGGCCATATAAGAAGGGCCTCAAATATATATTAAACTAATTGAAGTCATATACAGTAATTTAAATATCACCAATTTATATATACACACACACACACACACACACACACACACACACACACACACACACACACACACACACATAAAATATGTTTATATACATACATACGTGTGTGTATATATGTATGTATATATATATATATATATATATATATATATAAAAAATCATATATTATATATTAAAGTCAATGCCTACTGTTAGGGTATGTTAACCTATTCAGGTCTGATTATGAACTCTCTTCAGTCAT